>NW_026067926.1:11326403-11510753 GCF_014885135.2 Alexandromys fortis | reverse complement strand
AAGGAGGAGGAGGAGGAGGAGGAGGAGGAGGAGGAGGAGGAGGGAGGAAGGGAGGGAGGGAGGAAGAAGAAAGCAAGCAGTTTTTACATGCCGGTGCATATGCCTGTAGTCACAATTACCTGGGAAGCTGATAGAGAACAGCTTGGTTCCTAAAGTTCAAGTCTAGTCTGAGCAACATATCAAAACCCTGTATGTATATGTATGTATATTGAGACAGACAGACAGAGACAGAGATCTACTTACACTGAAAAAAAGAGAAACAAAAAATGGAGGATGGGAGCCGTTACCAGAATACATGTATCCGCCCCAGATTCTAAGGTTGAAATCTGATCTCCACTGAGTTGGATCTGTTACTGGAATCTGAGGTGTGCCGCTTGACACCTTACCAAAAAACAGGGGACAAGAATTTGCAAAAAGGAAACGAGATTATTTCTAGTCTTGTCCAGAACTGGGGAGAAAAAAAAAAACTTCTCAGCTTCCGTCACCTTGCAGGCAGCAGCGGTGCAGTCTCTGGAGATGACAAGATGACGGAACCAAGGCCAGGAGGAGACGCTCAGATTCATCTTTTTCTGGGAGACAGCTTATCCTCTGGAAAATGAGAGCTCCTGGAGAAATAGTAGCCCCTTAGAGCCCTGGCTGTAGGTCTTCCAAGAGGTGATGAGGTAACTAGGGGCTAAGCAGCAGAACCCCACAGCGGTAGCAATGCTGGGCTCACTGGGTTAGTGCTGCTGTGGAGAGGCTAGGGAGCCTGTCTGCCCCTTCCATCTAGGAGGTCAGAGTCACCGGCTATGAGGCACAGTCCTCCCTGGGGGGGGGGGGGCTTGAGGGTGGACTTTCCAATCTCCAGAGATCAGTTTCTGTTGCCAAATGCATGGTCTCTTGTTATAGTAGCCCGAATGTGCAGAGACAGACATATACAGAGTATGCAGTAATCTACAATCATGAGGCCGGCTGCAGAGCTGGGCATGGGGGTGGACATCTCTACTCTCAGGCCTCTACCATTTCTCCCCAAGCTAAATCTCCTCCTGGCCTTTGCCTCAGCTGGGGAAGGAGGATCCATGCGCTCCTCTACACAGAGAGGTGCTTGGGCTAAAGAGCAAGGCCTAACCCTGTGCTAACCAATTAAAACAGCATCTAATTCAGCCGGGGGTGGTAGCAAGTACTGTACTCCCAGAAGCTAGGAGGAGGTGAGGGAGGAGGATCAGGAGTTCAAGGTCATCCTCAGCTACACGAAGAGTTCTAAGTCAGTGTGAGCTACGTAGGACTCTGTTTCAAACCTCATACCATATCTAAAAACAAGCATACACAAACAAAAACCTTTTATCTAATTTAATTGCTTTTAATTTCGAAAAGAAAATCTTCCATTCTCTTTTTCCTTTAGCCACTGATAATTCATGTTTTTATTTGCTTTTAGACTGACTGGCTCTTGCTATGTAGCTCAAGATAGTTTCAAATGCACCATCCTCCTGCCTCTGTCTCTCAATTACTGGAATTACAGGTGTGTGCCATTATACCCAGCTTTAATTTATTTTCTATGTCTACAAACTTTCTATTCTAGACATTTCATGTAAGTAGAATCATGTAATATTCATCTTCTTTTTTTTTGTTTTGTTTTTTTTGAGACAGAGTTTCATTGTATAGCCCTGGCTGTCCTAGAACTCACTCTGTAGACCAGGCTGACCTCAAACTTGCAGAGATCCACCCGCCTCTGCTTCCCAATCCGTGTGCCACCACTGCCTGACTGTCTTTTAAAAAAAAATAGACATCCCACTGTGTTGTCTAAGCTGGTCTTGACTCATGATTTTTGTCTTGGCTTCCCAAGTGGTGAGATTCCGAGCATATACCACCACATCTGGCTTCTATTTTTAAAAATCTGACTTTTTTAATTGGGCTGAGGCAGGAGGATTCAAACAAACAAACAAACATGTGTGTGCACGCACGCACGTGTGCAAGCACACAATATGTGTTGCAGAGGGCATGTTGTGTCTGGTTTAAGTTGTTCCCTAGTGTGTAGATCAGTATCTTCAGGCTGGGCCTCACCCTGGTGACTCTACTTTACAAAGCAGCCTTCAGCTCCATCTTGCCCACACAGAGGGGGGTGACTCTGCATCCTCTATGCACATGGACACCCCCACCTGCGCAGCATGAACTATGAGGCACCATCTGATAAACAACTTATCCATTCAAGGGAACCACTTAAGGGCTTCCTGGAGTAGACTTGAGTGCACATTGGTACATGGTCATACTAAAGTCACATCAGAAAACCAGGCCCTTGAATTGAACACACCAACCCAAAGGATGCAACAACCTTACTGGATTCAATAAAAGGAAAAGTCGTATATATGTGATGGCTTGGAGGTGGCCCTACCAGTCTGTCATTTTGTCACATGATAGATATACATCAAGTGATTGACAGAGAATTCCCAACTGTCCCCAGGGCTTCAGTTCAGGGCAGTCCCCACTACTTGGCCTACTCACATTGTCATTCAGCTCTGTCAGGAACTGGCCCTGCCCTTCACATTGACATGTCTTGTACCAATTTCCAGATCAGCTCTGTGCACCCCCAACAACTCTGCAATGGGGTTCACTAATACTTAACTACTGCAGTGGCACCCCATCCGCCAGTTTTCTGTCTTCAGTAGGGCCTCTTGTATTCTGCAGCCATTCTGTTACACACACACACACATGCACACACACATACACACACGTGTGTGCTCTCTCATGCACACACATACACACATGCATGGATGCATGCACACACATGTGCACACATGCACACACACAATAATGTATGATCTGAGAGTTAATATTCATAATTAAGAGTGTAATTAAAAAAACCAGTGACTGCTAATAGCCAGCTATCCAGGGAAATCCAGATGACTTGGTAACAGTGTGGTTTATAAATGTATTGTAACTCAATAAATCCTGGCATTGTGAAGAGACACAGATGTGTGCATATATGTTTCTGACATAATGCATTCACAACAGTTATGCTTCTGAACAGTTTTAAAGATGTAGACAAAGTAGGAGTCAAACTGTACTCTATCAATTGGTCATTAAGAACACATGACTGGCTGGCAGTGGTGACGCACACCTTTAGTCCCAGCACTCAGGAGGCAAAGGCAGGCAGGCGAACCTCAGAGTTCAAGGTCAGCCTGATTACACAGCAAGTTCCAGGACAGCCAGGGCTACACAGAGAAACCATGTCTTAAAAAATTAAAAACAAAAAAAAGTACAAATAAAAACAAACAAAAATCACACATGATTGCTCTTTTTAGAAAGGAGAATTAACCTTCCTGGGAAAACTAAAGATGAAGTTTAAGATATGGGAATTATATGTTGTTGTTTTGTTTTGTTTGAGACAGAATTTTTCTGTGTAGCCCTCGCTGTCCTGGAAGTCACTATATAAACCAAGCTGGCCTTAAATTCAGAGATCCACCTGCCTCTGCCTCTGGAGTACTGGGATTAAAGACATATGCCATCACTGCCTGGCTGTGGTTTTTGTTTGTTTTGTTTTGGGAAATATATACATATGTATTTATATATACGTATATATACATATATGTATGTGTGTGTACAAAACCTCATTTTATTTATTATTACTGTGTATAGGTGTGTGTGATGAGGGACGCACCCCCGCCACTGCAGTTATGTGGAGGTCATAGGGCTGCTGCTCAATGAAATCTGTTCTCTCCTCATCCTTTACAGGGGTCTGAGGGATTGAACTCAGGTCAGACTTGCACTGCAAGCGTTTAACTGGCTGAGCTATCTTGCTGGCCCAGGGTATAACTGAGAGCCTCCACCCCGGAGGCTGAACTGTGTTGGTATCTTTGTCTCTTTGTAACAGGTTTCTAGGCAGAGGCAGCCCTGGGGACTGAGCCCTGACAACTGAGCTGGCTTTAACACCTAGGCTTAGGTTTATGGCTTTGAACAGACGCGTGTTGTGTTCACACCCTTTGCACATCTGTGGCTTCTTTAAAGATGTGTGAACTCAAAAAGGAGCAAATGATGTCGGGAAGAGGAGGGAAGTCCTTTCTTCCTTCAAATGACAGGCTAGCAGCTCCAGCTTCCTGGACCCAGGCCGAGCCTCAGGAGCCTCTCTGTTTGGAGTTAGGTTAGCTGGCAGGAACTGGAAACACAGTAAGGCAGGCAGCTCCTGAGAGGATCTTCTAAACGCACTGGGCTCTGGGCCCTCTTGCTGTCCCCACAGAGTGACACTGTTTCAGGACAGGACAGAAAGGAAATGCTCTGTGATTGGGATCGACCATCCTGTGCCCCAGGGGCCCTGGATGGGCGGCTCAGCTCCTGAAGGTGCTACAGCAGCCGAGGACAAACAAGGTTTGCTCCCAATAGCTCTCAGGGTCCCTGGAGAGACAGTAGGGATACAGAG
Organism: Alexandromys fortis; assembly: GCF_014885135.2. Lineage (NCBI taxonomy): Eukaryota > Metazoa > Chordata > Mammalia > Rodentia > Cricetidae > Alexandromys > Alexandromys fortis. The sequence goes on along the minus strand of NW_026067926.1, from coordinate 11,506,363 downwards.
TGGTGGAATGTGCTGGGACTCAGAACTTGCCACACCAAAGATGACTGCAGGAGACCAGAATATGCCACCCCCCAAATAGAGCACTCCATTGGCATATTTTAAGCTGGTTATTCTGAGAAACTGCAGGCACCAGAGACGCTTTCAAATCTGTTTTGTAAAAGAAATTTACATCTAGAAAGGAAATCAACTAGGGGGAAGGAACCGACCGATCAAGAAGAGAGCTCCTCCTGGGACTGGAGAGATGGTGCAGCCATCAGGAGCACTTGTTACTCTTGCGAAGGATCAAGGTTCAGCGTCCACACGGTGGCTCACAGCCATCTATTAACCCCAGTTCACAGTACCTCCTGTTTTGTCTGTCCCTTGTTCGCTTTCAGTCCAGATGTCTCCTGTAGGTCAAGCACCAGGCACACATATGTATGGCACACGATACATACATGCAGACAAAACATCCATCCACATAAAATAAGATCATCAAATCTTTAAAACAGAGAACTCCTCTCCTGACTGTTTTTGCCTGAGGGCACACCTGCACACCAAGACGCCCTCCTGTAACATGACACATCTCTTCCCAGCCCCAAAGTCCCTTTCCTTTCTGTATTCCAGATATAATATGAGACTTCTTCAGCACTCATGTGTTGTGGAACTTAATCCATGCATAGATGTGTAGCTAAATATGATTTCTTGGGCCCAGGAGATGGTTCAGTGGGTGAAAACACTTGCACAAATGGGAAAACCTGAGTTCAAATCCTCAGTCAGAACTGAAGTTAAAGATAGACAGCATGGATACCTTCAGGGGAGATGACAGACAGACAGAAAATTCCGGGAAGCTCGTGAGCAGCCAGCCGTGGGCAACAGTAACAAAGAGACCCTGTCTCAAATGAAGTAGAAAGCCACTACAAACACCAGAGCTTATCCTGTAACATCCACGCATGACTGTGGTGCAAACATTTCTGTAAGTGAGCCTCATTCATGTTTGTGTGTATGTGTGTGTGTGTGTATGTATGTGCGCGGTACAGCCAGGAGTTCTTTATCAGTCACCTGATACATACCTATCTCGTGACAAAGTGACACACACACACACACACACACACATTGCAGTAAGTCAGGAACTCCGTGAATGTTTCCAGGCCTCTTTCTTTCTAACGCTCAAGGCTCTGGGATCCATAGGTCTGTAGTCTGAGACAACTCCACCCCACTCCCATCCTTTCCCCTCAGCCAGTGTTTCCTACTCTTCTGTATGAAACACATCGCCTGCTGGGCTCTACCCCTGGAGTTTCAGATTTAAGAATATCACCTAAAAACTGACATCTCTGTCCAAACCCATGGTGCCCTGGGGCCACTTTTTTCTTTTTCTTTTAATACTTGTTCTAGGTAGTTTCTGGCAGAAAGGGAGATTTACCCTCTCTCAATTGTCCCCTCCCATACTGCTCAAAAACAACAATGAAAACAGGAGAACAAGTACGCATACAAACACTCGAAACCAGACTTGAATTTCTTTGACAGGCAACAAACACTTGCGCCCCATCGTGGGGCTTGAACCACCGCTTCCGGCAGAGTTCTCCAGCAGCACCTGGAGATGCAGGTGGGGCCAGGCCCACAGGACTGAAAGTGAGCAAGGGGTTAGATACCAAACAGGAGGCTCTGGGGAAAGAGTGGCAGACTGATGCTGAGGGCCTCCAAACAGTAGGAGGTACTCCCATGCTTTTTGAATGAGAGCCGTCAAGGTGAGCTGGCTGTTCTATTTTATCCTATTGTAAAACACATGTGTTTTCTCTACCCAGCCATATACTTTGTTTTTATTGTTTGTTATTTTGAGATACGGTCTCACTCTTAACCCAGGTAAGGCTGGAACTCACTATCTAGCCTAGGCTGGCATATCTTCATGCCTCAGGCTCCTGTGGCATGTACCCCTATTTCTAGCTTTCCCCCTTACTTTTAAAGATTTATTTTATTTTTAACTGGGTTTATGTATGTGAATAATGGCACTTGACTGTAGTCAGCCAGGGAGGTCAGAGGCATCAGACCCTTCTGAAGCTAGTTACAAGCAGTTGTGAGCCACCCAACAAGAGCACTAGCAATCAAATTCAGGGCCCCTGCAAGAGCAGTATAAGCTCTTAACTCTTCCCTCTTCATTTTTAAGATAAGGTCTGGCTATGTAACTCAGGCTGGTCTCAAACTCCTCAAGTTAGGCAATCCTCTGCTTCACCTGAGTAGTTAGGACTATAGACATATGCCACTACACATACCTGGTTTGTGTTATTGTTATTTTATTATTATTATTATGATGATGATGATGTGCCACGGCATGTATACAGACATCAGAGGACACCTTCCAGGGCTAAATTCTCTCGTTGCTTCCACCGTGGTCCTGGGAATTGAACTCAGGTTTTGAGTCTTGGCAGTCATCACCTTTACTCTCTGGACTCTCTCACCAACCCTAATAAAATGCTTTTAAAAAGGCAGTTTGGGCTGGACCTGGTTGTGCACACCTGTAATTGCAGCTGCTTAGGAGTCCGAAGCAAAAGGACTGCAAGATCAAGGTGTGTCTGGGTAACTTAGTTACCCCCATACTTCCCAAGAAGACCAAGACCATGACAAGAGCAGTTTGGTACAACAGAAAAAGCATTCTGGGAGCCTCTTCCTCCTCCTCCTCTTCCTCCTCCTCCTCCTCCATGACACAGAGTCAGAAGCATGCTGGGCAGGCACTCTACTACTGAGCTAACCCTCAGCCATAAATCCAGTATCTTTTCGTTTGCTTGTTTGTTTTTTGAGACAGAGTTTCTCTGCCTAACAGGTCTGACTGTCCTGGAACTCACGGCATAGACCAGGCTAGCCTCGAACTCACAGAGGTTCTCTTGCTTCTGCCTCCCAAGCACTGGGATTCAAGGCAGGCACCACTGAGGACCTTATCCAGTGGCTTACTTCACAAACTGCAAAACACATCTCCCAACGATGGCAGCAGGCGGTAGAACAGAATGGTGCTGGCTGCAGCTCCCGGAAGGCTCAGAGGGAGCCTGAGCCTGGAGGTGACTTGGGTGGAAGAACTGGGCTTCTAAGTGAAGCAGTGGAACTCAGACTGTACAGCCTCTGCTCTTACCCTAGAGAGAACTGCACTCACAGCTTCCTCCTTCAGGGGTGGTGTGGTCAGACTAGACCAGGGAGGCTGCCAAGGACAGGAAAGAGATTGTCCTCTTTGTTGCTGAGCTCGCAGAGACCTGGAGACAATGAACATGCTGGGGAACTTGGTGCAATATCCAGAGACAGAGACAGTGAGGAAGGGATAGAGGGCACAGTGACCGCCTTCGTGACCACCCCTGCCCCTCCCAGGCATCTTGTTCTTTGAGATTTCACTTCTCTTTGTCTCTGTTTCAGCTTCTCTCTCTCCCCACCCCACCCACCCCGCTTCTATCTCAATTGTTTAAAGTTCTTTCTTTATTTTACTCATATTTCCCTCAACAGCAAGGCCTGGGCTCCCTGGAAATTTTCCCTCTTACTAAAACCCAAAACAAAGAAAAGAAAATGCCCTGAAGCCTGGATTATTCACGCCCCCACATGACTCTCGACAGCAATGTGATAGTTTAGATGCAGATATGTATGCTGCTCTCAAATGCAGAGATCAGCCAAAGTAAAGAGTTAACTGGATAAAAAGCCAAATCACAGAAAAACTAGCAGGAAATTGAATTGACTATCAGATCTTGGGAGGAATGGCATATTGGAGAACGGGGATGCAAAAGAAGCGACCACAAAAGGAAAAGAAGAACAGATCTCATTACACAGAAGATAAAAAGAAAAAATAAGAATAGGGAAAATATTTGCAGCAAGCCTTAGGAGGAAGCACGTCTAAGTTATGCAAAATTCCTATCAAAAGAAGAGAAATTAAAGCTTGGATAAACAGCTATGTAAGTTAAAATGTAACTATAAGACAACCAAAGGAAAAGTATTGTTCTTTTTGTTTGTTTCAAACATGTGAACAAATACAATAGCAATAGTGGCCATTTGTGCCTGGGCCAGCAAAGAGTAGAACAATACTACCCAACGCTTGCGGTTAGGTAACTTTACACAATATTTTCGGAATGTTATTTGGCAATAATTATCAAGAAACTTTAAACTATTTGTACCTTGTCCCTTAATTTCATCCCAAGGGGTTTATCCTGGGGCAGCAGAGTTTTAAAATATGCTCTTTGCAATTCCAGAAATGCAGTAGAGCTGCTGTGGAACTAGTCAGAGTGCGTGATAGCTAGGACAATACCGGGGAGGATAGCCTCGACCACCTGAAACGAAGGGTGCGTGATAGCTAGGAATATATCCGAGAGGATAGCCTCGACCACCTGATGCAAAGGGTGCGTGATAGCCAGGAATATACCCGAGAGGATAGCCTCGACCACCTGAAGCAAAGGGTGCGTGATAGCCGGGAATATACCCGAGAGGATAGCCTTGAAGCAAAAAGCATGTACCCTAAAAATAGCTGAGGCTGGAAGACTGGAGAACCTGGTTCTGAAAATATATAGGAAATATAAAATTCCCAAAGGCCATCTAGCTGGAACCACACACAGGTCACAGGAAGGACCAAGCATGGGGCCCTGCAGCTGACCTTCAGTCAAATCCATAACTGTCCCCGACTTCTAATATAAAAGCACAGAAAAGAAGTCTGACTGACAGATCCGGGCTTTACCAAGGAGCAGGAGGTGGTGCTAAAGAATCTAGGGCTTTGCTTTCTAACTGGAGATGGGATCTACTTGCCATGTCTACACACATTTGTGGAGGACCCCGGAACTGCGAGTCTCAAGCACTAAAACTGCAAAGTGATACGGATGGAATGATTGACAGCTGTGAGACAGGAAGTGGTGAAGTGTGGGCTGAGCATGCACATGACCCCAGGTTCAGTCTCCGCTGCATAAACACTAAAGTAAATAAATTATTAGAAGTAATGTGGGACCAAATGGTAAGTAGCCTGGGCTGGCCGGGAAACTCTATATAGAGCAGGCTGGTTTGGAACTCACAGAGATCCGCTTGCCTCTGCCTCCTGAGTGCTGGAATTAAAGGCGTGCGCCACCACACCCAGTCAAGTTGTATTTTGTTGTTGTTTGCTTGCTTGTTTGCTTTTTGAGACAGGGTTTCTCTGTGTGGCCTAGATGTCCTGGAATTCACACTGTAAACCAGGTTGACCTCAAACTCATCGACACCCACCTGCCTCTGCCTCCTGAGTGCTAAGATTAAAAGCAGGCTACCAATTTGTATTTTTGAGACAGTCCCAAAAACTGGCCTCCTAGATGGACCTCCAACTTGAGACCCTCCCTCCTCAGCCTTCTAAGTGTTGGATTACAGATGCGTGTCGTCATGCCCATTCCTATCTGTAATTTTTTTTTAAAAAAGATTTATTTATTTTATGTGTATGGGTATTTTACCTGAATACATACATGCATCACATGTGTACCAGGTACCATGGATTCCTTGAAACTGGAGTTACAGACAGTTGTGAGCTGCCATGTGGATGCTGGGAGTTGAACCCCATATCCTCAAGAGAAGGTCCCAGTGCTCTTAACCACTGAGCCATCTCTTCAGTCCCTATTGATATATTCCTTAAGGTTTAGCCCCCGGTAATTGGCCTGCCCTCTAACCCAACCCCCAATCTCCCCAACCCCCTTTGATCACGGACTAGTGTAGATCTGCTGCAGACCACACCATCAGATGATGGGGCACAAGCCACATGACGCAGAACGTGAAGTTTTGTTGTTGTTTGTAGGTTTTGTTTTGAGACAGGATCCTGCTACACAGTCCATGCTAGAACTCATAGTGATTCTTCTACCCCAGCCTCCCCAGTGCTGAGACTAGAGGTCTATGCCACCCCAAAAGGACATATGCACTCGAGAGGCAGAGGAAGGCAGAGCTCTGTGAGTTCGAGGCCAGCTTGGTCTACAACATGAGTTCTAGGACAGGCCCCAAAGCTACTGAGAACGCTGTCTCGGAAAACAGAACAAAACAAAACAAAAAAGACATATACTACACGGTTCAGAACGTGGTTATGTGGTTTTTAGGACTGCTCAGCTCAGTTTCTTAAAATGTGACTGATCATTATAGGCAGCTGGGTTTTACTTATAGTCCAGCTACATAGATACAATGTGTATTTTAATATGTTAGTTGTGGGGGACATAAAGATTTCAGGATGTAGTGGTTGGTGTACACAGTGGTCTCAGCTATTCCAGAGACTGAAGTAGGTGGAGCGTGAACGGCAGGCTAGTCTGGAGTATGTAGTGAGGCTCTGTCTCTGGGGAAAAGAGGCTTTTTAATTATCCATCTTAATCAGGCCTTGTTCATCTGGTACATAGGTTATAATTAATTTTAGTTCTGGGCATGGTGGCACATGCATTTAATCCCAACACTCAGGAGGAAGAGGCAGGCTGACTTAGAGGCTAGCCTGGTCTACAGAGTAAGTTCCAGGACAGCTAGGGATACGCAGAGAAACCCTGTTCTGAAAAACAAAAAATTAATTTTCATAATTTTAGGTTTTTTGCTTTTAGTTTTTTGTTTTTTTTTTTCTTTGTGAAAAAGGGTTTCTCTTGCAGCCCTGGTTGTCTTGGAATTTGTTCTGTAGACCAGGCTGGCCTCAAACTCAGAGATCCATTTGTCTCTGTCTCCTGAGTGCTGGGATTAAAGACATGGGCCACCACCACCAAACTGTTTAGTTCTTTTTTAAAAACAGGTTAGGAAATTCTATAAAGAACAATTTATCTAATATATATGTATAAGTGTGTGTGTATGATTTTTCTTTTAGAGATATTTAGATGCAAGGAATTTATCTAATTGATATTGTATTTTTTTTTTATTTTAACTTTTTTGACAGAAGGTCTCAGTAGGTATTGCTAGCAGACCTAGAACTCAGTAAGTAGACCAGGCTGACCTGAAAAAAACCAGGGAACTACCAGTCTCGCCCTTGGCCTCCTGGATGCTGGCCTTAAAGATATGTACCACTATGCCTGGTTGTATTTTTTTTTTCAAAACAGGATCTTGATTTGTAGCACAATATGTTACTTCTTTGTTAATTAAAAAAATACCTCAACAAAAGCAATGTAAGGGAAAAATGTTCATCTGAGCGTGTAGTTCCTGGGAGACAAAGTCCTTCACAGTGGGGAAGGCATGAGGAGAGCTGGGTGATGAAGCCCAGCCACTGAACAGGAAGCTGTCTGCTCACAGTGCATGGGAAGTCTGGAAGCAGGGACTGAACAGGAAGTGTGGGTGGACTATAAAGCCTCAAGGCCCACCCCCAGAGGCCCACTTCCTCCAGAGAGAGTCCACCCCTAAAGGTTCTGAAACCTTCCCAATCAGCTGAAGACCAAATTTCAGACGTAGGAGCCCGTCATGAATGGTTCACATCAAATCATAGCACTCTTGAAGATCCTGCCTCCGTCTCCCCAGATTGGAGGGATACACTGTCATGTCAAGTTACTCGCTTTCTAAGAGAGGCACTTTTCCCATGTAAGAAGACATGCAGAGGTGGGTAGATGCCGGCCTTGGTTCTCGTGGCTTCACTCATATTGTCCAAACGGCTGCTGAAGTTCCAGTCAGGACAGCAGTGTGCGAGGCAGAAAGGTAACAGAATATACCTGTTAGCTTTGTTTGTTTTTATTACCCTTAAATATCACAGTATACATGGACTCACACCTCATTTAACTACAATGAATACAGGTTTATGTGTGTGTGCATGTTTGTCTATATGCGTTAGTCTGTATACAAGTACACATGCCCATATGTGTAGCTGTGTATAGAGACCAAAAGTCAATGTCATGTGTCTTCATCTACCATTTTCAACCTTGCTTTTTAGACAAAAGCCCCAGAAGCCTCTTGTCCATGCCCACAACAGTGCTGGGGCTTTACTGATTGGCTGAGCCACCTCCTGGCCTCTCATGACTGGAAACTGTATAGCTGCACCTCTCTGTGAAGGAGGTCAGAAGAGCAAACGCCTCTACAACCTCTTCCTCTGGGTGCAAGCAAAAAAGGAAAGCCTGGAGCATTATTAAACCAGTCTCCCTGGGCTGGGGTAGAGAGCAGGGCAGAGAACATGCTTAGCCTATGGTGAAGTGGCAGAAACCTTACCTTGATGAGAGTTCTGTTTGGAAGAGCTCTGAAATTAAGTCAGTCTGGTTAAACCGAGGATGGGGATTACGCTAGACCTGAATCCCTAGTTACCCTGGAGGCTGAGGCAAGATCATAGATGCAACTCCTGCCTGCACGGTGTCTATACAGAGTGAACTTCAAGACTAGCCTGGGCAACTTAGTAAGAGCCGGTGGCAAAATAAAAGGCTGGTAAGAGAATTCAGATGAAAAGGAGCAGAGTCTAGGAGACATGACCCCAAGAAGCAATATGCCCTCAGACTGTTAACGCCATGGTCACATTGCAATATATAGATGAACAGAAATGGGTTAATTTAAATGTAAGAGCTAGTTAGGAATAAGCCTGAACTATAGGCCAAGCAGTTTGTAATTAATATTAAGCCTCTGAGTGATTATTTACAAATGGCTGTAGCATGGGATGAGAGAGAGAAACTGCCTTTTACAAAGGATGCCCACTGTTGTCAGAAATTTCCATGTAATTTTTTAAAAAAAAGATTCTAAACACACAAACACGGAATCAAATACAGCTTCTTGGTAACCCTCTTCTCTCCAATAGGCTCTGTTTGCTAATGGTGAACAGAGGCATGGCTACTTTAAAAAATGACTTCCTGGTTCTTGGCTGGCTGCACAGAGGGCTCTTTTGGGAGGTCCTGCTACAGAGCACTTGAATGGGGTTTGTGGCTGGTGGGCTGCACACACTATTGGTGGCAGCATGGACCACACGGCTTCTCAGAGTTGGGAAGGTGAGCATCATGTGACTCTTGTTGGGAAGCGAAGCTAGGCGGAGCCAGCAGTCAAAGCCGCTGATTTGGTCCAAACCTTACTGGCTTCAGTTTTAAAGACTCTTGGGGTCAGAAAAGGATTACAGATATGCAGTAAAGACAGATTCAGACAAAAAGAAACCTCTAAACAGGTCACAATGTGTTTAAAAAATGTCCATAGCCTTGGGGGAGAGAAGAAAAAGGATAGAGATAATCACGGATTAAAAGATTAATTTAAAGATAATAAAGTCAGGTCCTTGAAAAAGAAAAAGAGTAATAAAAATTATAATAAGTCACATAAAGATGGAAAATATACAAAGAGTCTGGGTTATGTATCTTATTGTGTTTTCTTTGAATTTTTTGATTGTTAATGTGCTAACTGCTGAGATACATTTGATTGTAGGAAGCTTCTAGATTAAACCAACCTACATATTTTAAAGGTATCTTGACTTCAAAATTTGGGCCTAAGGCTACATTGTTTTAGAAAAGAGGTTCTGGTGTAGGAGGTCCTTCTGTATTTGCATTGCTTTCATTGGTTGAATAAAGAAACTGCCTTGGCCTTTTGATAGGGCAGTACTTCTTAGATAGGCAGGAAGACAGAATTGAATGCTGGGAGAAAAAAGGCAGGCAGAGAGAGCCACCATGGAGTCCCCAGAGTCAAACATGCTGAATCTTAAAACATATAGCCATCCTCCTGGATATTAACCTTCATCAGGCGATGAAAGGAGACAGAGACAGAGACCCACATTGGCACACCAGACTGAAATCCCAAGGTCCAAATCAGGAGCAGAAGGAGAGAGAGCATGAGCAAGGAACTCAGGACTGCAAGGGGTGCACCTACACACTGAGATAATGGGGATGTTCTATCGGGAACTCACCAAGGCCAGCTGTCCTGGGTCTGAAAAAGCATGGGATAAAACCGGACTCGCTGAACATAGCAGACAATGAGGACTGCTGAGAAATCAAGAACAATGGCACTGGGTTTTGATCCTACTGCATGTACTGGCTTTGTGGGAGCCTAGGCAGTTTGGATGCTCACCTTACTAGACCTGGAAGGAGGTAGGTGGTCCTTGGACTTCCCACAGGGCAGGGAACACTGACTACTCTTTGGGCTGATGAGGGAGGGAGAGTTGATTGGGGGAAGGGGAGGGAAATGGGAGGCGGCGGGGAGGAGACAGAAATCTTAAATAAATAAATAAATAAATAATCATGCTGAATCTTTCCCAGTAAACCATGACCTCGTGGTGACATACAGATTATCAGAAATGGGTTGAATCAAGATGTGAGAGCCAAGAAGAGGCTAGATATAATGGGCCAGGCAGTAATTTAATTAATACAATTTCTGTGTGGTTGTTTTGGGGGCTAAGCTAGCTGGATGGTGGGACACAGCCTGCCACTCCTCCTACTATAAGGTTCTGCTATTGTTTCCACAGAAAATCAGAAGCTGTAGATTTCTTCCTGGTTAATATGGTTTGATCAAGGAAGACCCCCTGAAAGGTCTCCAATGGGAATTATGGCCCAGGTGATCCAACATCTACAACAGCTTCAAGACTGCTAGCTGAGAAGGACCAACCACACAAAATACCCCAATCAGGACTTAGCCATAATTCTAAATTTTCTCATAGTCCCTATAAGATTACCAATGCCCTCATTAGCAGTAAGTAGTCTAGAGAACTATGCCCATGTTCCCAAAATATTATTTATGAATGTCTTTTTTCATTTAAGGGAGGTTGATTATAAATTGTTATTGGTCATAGTCAATCTTTTTCTAAAGAAGAAAGGGGCATATAATACAGAAATTACAAAAAAGGGTAGATTATTGAATCTACTTTAATCTGAAAAAACAACTGTTACTCTCAAAATACTTTACATTGGTATGGATATATTGGTATTGATATAAATTTAAGGTTAATTTTATTATACGTACATATATTTTTACTCTTGTTTAAGGAACTGAGCTCATATAACTTAATTTCAAATGTAAGGTATAATTAAAAACACAAAATTACAAAAATACAATTAGTCATCTATAATAGCCAAACTCATAGTCATGTTAGTTACATTTTCTAGATATACAAAGATATATTTCAGATATATAGGTATTCTTCAAACATTTCAAAGACCTATAGAAAAAGCATTTAAAATGTTTTAATAACTTAGAATTCTGTTGATGCAAAACACATCTGCCTCTGACAATATCTATCTACTCCAGAGTGAATGCCGGCATCCAAAGACACTCCATATGGAGTTTGTTTTCCTCTTGGCAAAATGGGCCTATTGGGCAAAAAAACTGGCCTTGCCTCGACTGCCTACAGTATGTTGTCCAACCTGTACTAGCAGGACATGAATAAAAGTGACTGCCATAATTTTTCAAGACAGGGTAGAACAATCCTTCAAATTTTCCTGCTTCTGAAAATGGTCTGTCAGATATTCTAGGCCTATAAGGCAAAGTTGGATGTCCCAATGTCACAGAGAAACCTTGGGTAACTGTCCAGGCAGCCAGCTGTTTCTGTCATTTTTCACATTTTTTAGAAGTTATTTGCCTGCATTTCCTGCTTACTTGGGTAATATTATTTCATTTTCAGGTCTTTGATGGAGTTGAAGACTAGATAATTATAGTTTTTCTTAGTTATGATAAAAGATAAATTAGATATAAAACTTTAAACTCACCAAGATAGGATAGATAATTAAGTATTTTCATACTGTAGCTGCAATTCTTACTTGATCATTGTTTTTTTAATAAATATTTATTTATTTATTACGTATACAATATTCTGTCTGTGTGTATGTCTACAGGCCAGAAGAGGGCACCAGACCTCATTACAGATGGTTGTGAGCCACCACGTGGTTGCTGGGAATTGAACTCAGGACCTTTGGAAGAGCAGGCAGTGCTCTTAACCGCTGAGCCATCTCTCCAGCCCTTGATCTTTGTTTTGTAATTTTACTATGTTAAAGTTAAAATCTTCCTTTTTGATTAGAAGAAAGGGGGAAATGCTGTAGAATGGTCATTCTGTATGCTGTGAATATGTATTCCTCTCATTGGTTAATAATAAAAGCTATTTGACCAATAACCAGGCAGGATAAGGTTAAGTGGAACAATCAAACTGATAACTCAGATCAGGAGGGGTGGAGTTGAGAGAGACTAGAGCCAGCTGGCCAAGAAGCAAGATGCCGGCAGACTGGTAATGCTACGGCCATGTGGCAATACATAGATTAATAGAAATGTGTTGTAGAACATTATTTTATGATGTGCTACTTTTGTTTATGCTGTGGAACATTTGTTTAATGATGCAAAGATGTGCTGCTCTTGTTTATGTTACATTTGTTTAACTCTGTGAAGTTGTAATACTGTGCCTGTCTAAAACACCTGATGGCCTAATATAGAGCTGAGCAGCCACTGACAAGGCAGGAGGAAGGATGGATGGGACTGGCAGGGAGAACAGAAAAATTGAAGGAGAAATCTGGGAGGAGAAAGAGAGAGAGAAACAAAATGGAGCAAGGAGACGAGGACATCAGGGGCCAGTCAGCCATGGAGTAAGAGTGAAATTAAGGTATATAGAAATAAAAAAAGGAAAAAGCCCAGAGGCAAAAGATAGAAGGGATAATTTAAAATAAGTAAAGCAGGCTAGCAACAAGCCAAACTGAGGCCGGGCATTCATAAGTAACAATAAACCTCCATGTTTGTCTATTTGGGTGCTGGTTGGAGGGCCCCTAAAAGAGTAAACAAACACAAAGGCAAAATAACAGCTGACAACAGAAATGGGTTAAACGGAAGAGCTAGTTAGTAATAAGCCTGAGCTATAGGCTAAGCTGCAAGTCAGGGAGGGACAGAGAAACCTCCATTTACAAACTAGAAACTCTAGTGTTACTGTAACTGGCTTGCTGGGTTTCATTCTAAAAGATAAAACACGAAAAAGAAATAATGGTGATACTAAGGGATGTGGGCATCTAAACTAGAGGGCTCAGTGTCTTTACCTGTCACGTAATGGTGATGGCTGTGTATCTAAATAGGTAGCTATGAGTCTTATTAATAAACACAAATATGTTCTAAAAGTATACATGAGCACTGTTTCACAAATTATGGGACTGTGTGCGGGTTGGTGATGGCTGAGCAATTAAATACTAGCGTGGATTTTTTTTTTCTCCTTGTCTTTTATCCCTAGTTATGAACTCTAGGAAGGGTAGTGCTAGGATTTAGGAGGTTGGAACAAAGCACTAATGTGAATTTAGTTTTTCTTTTGGTTTTTCGAGACAGGGTTTCTCTGTAGCCTTGGAGCCTATCCTGGCACTAGCTCTTGTAGACCAGGCTGGCCTTGAACTCACAGAGATCCACCTGCCTCTGCCTCCCGAGTGCTGGGATTAAAGGCGTGTGTCACCACTGCCCGGCTGAATTCAGGGTTTTAACAGATCTCATTTTTTAAAAAAAAAGATTGTGTGTGTGTGTGTGTGTGTGTGTGTGTGTGTGCGTGCGTGCAAGTTTGGTTACGTGTGCATGCATGTGCATGCAGGTGTCTTATGAAGTCCAGGAGAGGGTGTCAGATTCCCTGAAGCAGAAGCTACGTGTTTGTGAGCCACCTGATGTGAGTTCTGGAAACTGGTGTTTGGTCATCTGGAAGAGCAGAACCAGTCATAACCACTGAGTCAGTTTCCAGCCAGGTAGATCTCATCTCCACACATAGGATGTGAATAGTCATTGAAAAGTTGCACAGGACGGAGAGGCAGCCAGAAGATGGGGAGGGACTGCACGGCTTAGACCTGCAGCAGTTTTTGGTGTGACCTCACTCAGAAGCCTGTTGCGACAGAGTTCAGAGACCTCACAAAGTCTAGAAGTCCTGGAAGCCGGGGGTTTTGTTCTAGCTCTGTGAGATGTTGAGAAAGTCACTTCACTTCTCCAGGCTTCTGTTTCCTCATCAACACAATTATTTTCCTATTTCATGTTCTGCTGTAGGAATTAGGAAATTTAGGTTCTGAGGTCAGACTGTCTTGGTTTCTAGCCTAGTTCCTTTCAGAGGAACACAGTGTTCAGGGGGTGACAGACACAGACACACAAACAAAGACTTACATCAAGATTGTCACAGAAACAGTGCTCTTGCCTCTTGCTCCAGTCCACATAGAGTGTAGACCAGAATTCAATGTCCAGACTCAACCTCAAACAGATTATAAGAAACATTAATGAAAGGATTAGTCATGGATGTGGCAGGTGCAGAGAAGTACAACTCCGGGTTGGGGTGCAATGCAGGAAAATATACTGTGACCTGTAAACCACAGCAGAGATTTTGACTATCCTCTGAAGAGCAATCAGAAGTCATCTAAGCAAAGGAGTGATTCAAGAGTCTGTCGCAGTGAGGACCAGATTGGAAGGATACCAGGGTGCAGCCTCATGTGGTTCTTGCAGTAATGGAGATGGGGAACGGACATGGAAGCAGAACCAGGAAGGATTCAACAAAGCGTTAGAGTCAGGCACAATGACTCGTACTTGTAATTCCAGTGTTCCGGAAACTGAGGCAGGACTGTGAGTTTTCAGATAGCCCAGACTACACAGTGAGTTCCAGGCCAGCCTGGGCTATGTACTGAGACTGAAAAGAGAAAGGAAAAGATTTAAAAAGAAGGGAAGAGGGCCATGCTGAGGAACGCAACTCAGAACGCTGGAGCTGGTTACTGAGATCCAGGGGCTGGACACATGAGTAGGTCTTTAGCTCGATTTGGGTCGTGGGTTTTCTAGCGATAGTGGTCATTTTTGGTTGTGTCTGGGCAAGCTGAGTGTTGTGGGATAATGTTCTTGTACACTGAGAAGATGTGTCATTCTAGTTGGTTTAATAGAAAGCTGGCAGACCAATAGCGAGGCAAGATTTTCTCAGGAAAGTGAAGATGCTGGAAAGGAGAAGGGAGGAGTCATGAGGCGATGCGGAGGAAGTAGGACACGTGGGAGATGAGGCAGCAAGCCATGAGCCGTGTGGCAGTATGCAAATTAATAGAAATGAGTTCATTTAAGTTATAAGAGCTAGTTAGAAATAAATCTAAGCTATTAACCACGCTTTTACAATTAATTATAAGTCTCTGGGAGCTGCTAGCAGGACAGAGAAAGACGCGCTATAGCTGAGTTTGCCAATGAAATTGAAAGGGCAGTTGGAGTGTCCTTGGTCAAGGAAAGGATTGGGCTTTGGGGGCAACTGAAACCATGGCAGATGGGGAGCGGCAGCCTGTAGCCCCAAAGCACAATAGGGACAGTATAGGCTTTGAGACGGCTTATGTTGGTTCAGGGTGGCTCTCTGCCACTACCACCATGTGCCCTCCAACACGTTGCTTAAAATTCCTCACTTGTGAGGTGGGCATGATGACTCCTAGCTCCCAAAATTATCATGAGAATTGTAATATACTATGATCAACAATTCAAAAGATATCCATCTAGTATGTAGAAGGCTATACCTTGCAGAATTCCATAAGAGGCTGGTGTGAAATCCTGGTGGCCTAAAGGCTTGTGTTCCCTAAAACTCTATCTTGAAACTCATGACTCCTAAGGTTCCTAACTCTGGTGGTCTGAATGAGAATACCCCCACAGGCTCAAGGTTTGAATGTTTGGTTCCCTTGGCTGTGGTCTTGAAGCAGTGCATCACTGAGCTTGCTCCCTTGGCTTCCTGCTCATGGTTCAAGATGCAAGCTCTCTTCTTGCTATTCCAGCCTCCGCACCTGCTGCCTCTGCTCCACCACCATGGACTCTAGCCCTCTGGAACTATGAGCCCCAATAAACTCTTCTGTATGTTGCGTTGATATGGCGCTCTATCACAGCAACAGAAAGTAACTAATATACTAACTCCCCTTGGAAGTGGGAGACAGTGCCTTTGGACCATGATTAGGCGGTGAGGGCAGAGCCCTTAAGAATGGGATCAGTGCTTTTAGAAACACCCTAAAACCAGATGTGAAGGTTATGCCTACACCTTAGCACTTGGAAAATAGAGCTAGTAGGAGCAAGACTTCAAGGTCAGCCTCAGCTACATAGTGAGTTTGTAGCTACATAGTGAGCCTGGGCTCCATGAGACTCTGTCTCAAAAGAGAAACAAAAAAGAAGTGTGATCCCTTGTTCTTCCATCACGTTCAGCTCCAGGGAGAAGACGGCGCTGGATGAGGAAGTTGGCCTTCACTAGATCTCAGTCATGCTGGTCCTTTATTTTGATTTTTACTAGACTCACACAAATTGTAATATAGGCCTGGCACACGCAAGTGTTCATTGGGTGCCCCTGCTCCTACCTCCCCCACAGCCCTTCCCCCAGCCTCCCCACATCTATCTGCACATATTTGAAGCCTGTGGACCTTACTCAGGAGCTGTTCACAAAGGAGTCGGCTTTTCTGAGTCCTTCTTTCTCCCAGCACTCCCAAGCCTGCCTCCTCCACAGCGAGCTGGTCTCACCCTTTGTCCTACAAGCACGACAGATAACACAGAACATTATTGTCATGCTGTTCTCTGGTATCAGCTCCTTCCCCTCACTGGGAATGCAAAGACAGAGAGGCTCCAGGCCATATGCTCACAGCATCAGCTGCGTTTCCATGACAACCAGCCCGGCATCACTAGACATCTCAGTAGAGAGGAGCTGTGACACTGGACTCTCTGCAGAATGTGACAAACTAGCTATTATTGTCTCTTTCACCCCGCCCTAAGGACAAAAGCAGGTTGGCTATTACTTGAAGAGGTAGGGAAATTTTTGTTTGCATAAGTAGGAGACCAGGTTGGAGAATGCACTTGGCTGCTCATCACTGCAGAAACTGTTTTGCAATTTAAAATAAATCTAAAAACAAAATAAAAATTCAATTGGAAATACCACAACATAGGAAGTTGCCTGTTGTCATATGAACAATATGGATGGGAATTTTGATCTAATTCTCCCTAAGAAGGTCAATGAAACTTCATTTTTACAACTCCATCGTATTTTATCTCTTAATTTTTAAAATTTTATGTGTATCTTTCTGTACCTGAGTGTGTGTATGTATGTCGTATGCATTCAAGAGCATGTGGAGTTCTAAGGGGAGCTTGCAAGAGTCAGTTCTTGGCTTCCACCACTGGGGTCTGAGGTTCAAACTCAGTTCGCTGGTTTTTGCAGCAAATGCCTTTACCTGCTGAGCCATCCAGCTGGTCCTTCATGCATTCTGACCTTGTGATGTTTCCATTCATGATAGGATTGTTGGGGGCCCAAACTCAGTGAAAAACAAAGAGCACATGTAGTTAGGACAGTTACCATTTTGTGGTCTATAGAAGCCCCGTCAGGGCTAGTAATTCAATGGCTCAGAGATATCTGTAAGACCCAAGCACTTTTTGGCATGTACTTGCTGCACATGTAATATGTTCCTCATGCTTAAAAGACCACCAAACCACAGGGACATGGCTCAGTCAGTAAAGTATCTGTCATGTAAGAATGAGGACCTGAGTTCTGGTCCCCAGCACTTACATAAAACTAGGCACAGCATCATGCCTCTATACCCCAGTGCTTGGCATGTAGAAACTGGCAATTCTCTGGAACTCACTGTCCATCTTAGCCCAGTGAGCTTCAGGTTTAGCGAGGAACCCTGTCTCAAAACTTAGGGTAAAGAGCTAAGTGTGGTGGCATATGTCTTTAAACCCAGGGGAAGCAGATGGAAGTGGGTCTCTTACGAGTTTGAGGCCAACAGGGTTTTATAACGAACTCTAGGGGGCTAGAGAGATGGCTCAGCAGTTAAGAGCAGCACTGGCTGCTCTCCCAAAGACCCTGAGTTCATTCCCAGCACCTGCATGGCAGTTTATATGAAACTGCCTGTAACTGCAGCTTCAGGAGATCCAACACATTCACACAGACATACATGCAAGCAAAACACAAATGTGCATGAAATAAAAATAATAAACAAATTGTTAAAAAAAATAAGGAGCTCCAGGTCAGCCAGACCTATAGAGTGAGTCTCTCTCTCTCTCTCTCTCTCTCTCTCTCTCTCTCTCTCTCTCTCTCTCTTAAAATAAAAAAGAGAAAGAGAGAAAGAAAGAAAAAAGAATGATGAACTGAGGTGAAGAACAACGGAGGAAGACAGCCCATGTCGATGACCACTGGCTTCCGTGTGCATCCATATGCACGTATGCACACACCCCACTAACACATACATTTCCCTCCCACACATACAAGAAGACCAGCTCATATTCAGGTATCACAGGTAGACATCACATTCCAAAGACAAGCACTTGGTTCTGTGCTTCCCTGTTTAGTCGTGAGGAAGACAGACCTCTCCCAACCCTCCCTGCCTGCAGATGTCCTATCTGGTTCCACCCAGCCCAGGTCACAGCTTCATCAAGGTTTCAAGGTAAAATATTTGAACTTTAGCTGGAGGGAAATAAGGAACCATGAAGGAATTTTCAACCAACTAATAATGGAATCATAAATTTTGAGGGTTGTTTTGTTTCTGAGAGTCTCAAGTATCTTGGCCCGGAGATTACTATGCAGCTGAGGACAACCTTGAACATCTGATCCTCTTGACTCACTCAAACTTCCAAGCAATGGGAGTATAGGCATGCACCACTATTTCCAAGGTTTTAATGTGGGCTTTGTGTATGCTAGGCAGGCACTCTACCAGTTGAACTCTAGGCCCAGCCTAGATTTCTGTTTTCCATTGATCATTTAGAGAGCAATATAAAAGATGGAAAATAGATGGAGGGGAGAGATGAAAGCAGAGAACCTGTTAGCAGCTGCCATAAAATCCACATGAGGAATGGGATCTGAACTCAAGTGATGATGATGGGTGTTGAAGGTGGGAACTAGGAAGACAGAGAACTGGACGGGTTAAGTTGTGTGCAATGGATACAGAGATCGAGGGACTAGACCTCAACTTCGACTTCCGGGTTTTGTGTATGAACAAAAAGAGTTTGTTGCCAACTGAACTGAAGAACAACACAGAAAAAAACAACCTGAAGGTGATTGTTAGCTCAATTGGACTAAATACGGAGTTTGGAGACCGCAGCATATTAGGCAAATAGACAGTTTAATGCCTAGAAGCTCGGGGATACGGAGCTGGGGGTTGGCAGCATGCGAGAAATCGGTTGAAGCCAAAGGAATGGATGAGGTCACCCAGAGTAAGAAGGGAAGGGTGCCAGAGAGAGAACCCTGAGTAAGTGCATTTGAGGAATGAACCATGGCTTTTCCTTTGAAGAAAGCCAAAGAGGGAATCTGGAAAGTATATCGGTACAGAAGCCAAAGGAAATGATACCCGAGGAGAGCGGACCGAGGGTTAAGTACTGAGTGGGGTAAGAAAGACAGGGGCTCATCGTGTGTGTGTGTGTGTGTGTGTGTGTGTGTGTGTGTGTGTGTGCGCGCGCACAGGTGCGGGTGCCCAGGGAGGCCAGAAGCGGGTGTCAGAGCCCCCAGAGCTGAAGTTACCGGTTTGAACTGCCTCATGTAGGTCCTGGGAACCAGACTTGGGTCCTCGGCAAGGGTATGCTTTCCTCTCTGCACTCCACCACAAAGGCCATTTCTCCAGCCCTGGCTTCAGTGACTGATGAGAACCGCTGAAGCGAGGCAGTGAATGCAGGAAATGAAGGCATCTCTTAAGGCTCAGTGTGAAGAGGAAGGGAGAGCCAATGAGGTAACCGGAGCGGGCAAGGGAGACTCCGGTAAACAGAGCTAATGCATGAGCATGTTTGTAGGCTGAAGGAAAGAAGCCAGGGCAGGGAAACACTGCTCGTACACAGTGACCTGAACCTGAAATTTTAGAATTTTCTCTTTCTCGGGGGCTACTCCAGAGGGTACCTAAGGCTGCCCCTCTTAGCAGAAGGCTACTAAGCACCCCCTCCCTCTGAGACAGAATCTCATGTAGTCCAGGCTAGCCTCAAGCTCACTGGGCACTCCTGACCCTCTTCCTGCCTCCACTTCCCAATGGCTGGGACAGCAGTTGTGTGCCGTCCCCACGCTCACCACCCTCACCCCCAGTTCTCTGCCTCTGCTCTTAACGGTGGGTGACATATTCGTCCACATGTTCTCATTGTCTTTAGAAGATAAATGGGAATCCATTTTGGTCTCATTACTGGCTTCCTGGGAATTATGCAAAATACTGGCTGTTGTCAAGATCACCTCATTAGTGTCACTGGTGGTAATTTCATGGAAATGACTCCAGGCACATTTGATCTGGCTAGGAGGGGGCCATCTACACTTCAGACATCTATCTTCCTTATCTTTCCCGCCTCCGCTGTGGTAGGTATCGCTGTCCCAGACGGGCTTCCAGGGGGCTGGCTGCCTGGCCATTCTCACATTGTTAAGAGTAAGGTCTCCCCTTGTGAGGGTCAGGCGTGTGTTACTTGAAGAAAACCCAGGAAGATCTGTTAGCGCCATAATGCTCTCCTCAATACTGCAGTCCTTATTGTCATAGCTCCAGTGGGACTCATATTGAAGTAAAGATTCCTAAATGGGCTGGGTATTGTTGGCACACACCTCTATTCCTAGCACTCAGGAGGCAGAGGCCAGTGGATCTCTGTGAGTTCAAAACCAGCCTGGTCTATAGAGCAAGCTCCAGGACAGCCAAGGCTACATAGAAAAACTCTCTCAGAAAAAAAGAGAAGATTCCTAAATAGACATTTTCTGTACACATACAATTTGTTTGACTGTTAAGGCAGACAGCCTGAAATTCAGAGGATGGATGGTGAAAGATATTCCCAGCAAACAGAATCTGAAAGCACGCAAAAATAGCTATACTCTTCTTATCTGTCAGAGTATGCTTCATGACAAGCTATATTCTTCGTATCTGTCAAAATCTGTCAAAGTTTGCTTCAAGACAAAATCAGGAGACACAGTCAGATCATAATAACAGGTGACCTCAATATCCTTTCACCAAATAGGCCATCCAGTCTCAACACACACACACAAACACAAACACACACGTATGTATGTATATATGTATGTATGTATGTAGACAGACAGACAGGCAGACAGACAGACAAGAAATAACAGCAAAACTAAACTCAGGTCCACAGCAAGAACAGAAATCACACTTGCTTTTTCTTTCAAACTTTTATTGATTCTTTTCAGATTTCACATCATGCATTCTGATCCCATCCACCCTCTGCCCTTGCAACCTCCCCCATCATAACTAAAGAAAATTCAAAAGAAACACTGAACCAAACAGAACAAAACAAGCAAAAACAAAACAAAGCAAATTTTTAAAAAAGGAGACGAATCTCCTCATAGAAGTTGTAGTGTGGCCTGGCATGTCGTACCCTTTAGTTTCATCTCTATTTACAAGTTCATTGCCATGAGCCATTGATCTGTTTTGAGGCCTCTGGTGTCTGCTACACCATCAACAATGGGCTCTCAGTGGGGCTCCTCTTGGATATCCTGTTGTTGTCCTGTGTCATGGGGATCCTGCAGGTTTGGGTCTGTAGGTTCATTCCCCTTCACATGCTCCAACAGTTCATAGATGAGGTAGATGATGGGGTGGGGCAGCTCATAGCCCTGGTTCTGGGACAGGGTGGTAGCTGGGTTAGCCAGACCTCCAGCTGACCCCCATCTTCACCACCCCGGTGAGTTCTCCAGTACTGCCTCAGCCAGCCCACCCAACGTAGCTGCAGCAAGAAACAGGGACAGTTCTGCTTTCAGGCCCTCGCTTGGCTCACCCATGCTCACACAAGCAGGGCCAACTCCACCGTCTCGCTAGGTGAGGTACAGGTTCATCTCTCTCCATTGCTGTATTGGGCATATGAGGGGCTGGTCAGCTCTCCTGTTCTCACACCCTCTGGGTTGGCTCACCTTGACCTGACAACAGGATTAGCTCGAGTGTGCTGCCCTGGCAGGGTACAGGGTCGGCTCTCCTGTGTGCTGCAGGTGGTGGGGGGCAGGGCTGATTCGCATACTCTCACGGCTCCAAAGCCCAAAAAGCACTTTTAATCACTGAGCAGTCTCTCAAATGCCGGAAGAGCCATTCTCAAACATAACAAAAGTCACTTATGACAAACCAGTAGCCAACATCAGACAAAGTAAAGAGAAAGAGAATGTTTCTTTTTAAATCAAGAACATGTCAGGGATGATGACTCTTAGTACTTTTATTCAATAAGGTGCTTGAAATCTTAGCCAGAGTAATATGGCAAGAAAAAAAAAACACAAAACATAAAAGGATGCATATAGAAAAGTGTTGAAGAAATCAATTGCACCCTGTTTGCAGATTATAAGATCTTACACTTGAAAGACTAGGAGGCTTCTACCAGATTGCTCTTAGACCTAAGAAGCACTGTCACCAAAGCTGTGAACACAAAAGCAGCATACAAACATCAGCAGTATGTCTATGTACCAAAAATAAACTGACTGCCATGAGCATAGGCGTGTATGCCCATAATCTCAATCAGAAGAAACTGAAACAATATGATTGTCACAAGTTCAAGGCCAGCCTGGGTTATGTAGAGAGTCCCAGGCTAGCCAGGGTACATAGCAAGACCTTGAAAACAAAACCAACCAAGCAATCTCCTTGAAAATGAAGTCAGCAAAGCAGTTCCACTCAGGATAGCAACAAAAACAAAGCTAGGCATAAATATAACCAAGGCTCCTTAAAACTCTACAATGAAAGCCATGAAGCACTGAAGAGAGGAACCATACAGACACACGGAAAGACTTCCTAGGTACATAGGTGTACCCATGTATGGGCTGGAGAGATGGCTCAGTGGTTAAGAGCACTGCCTGCTCTTCCAAAGGTCCTGAGTTCAATTCCCAGCAATCACATGGTGGCTCACAACCATCTGTAATGAGATCTGGTGGCCTCTTGAGAAAGAGACCTGGTTAGTCATCCTCATCAACTTAGACCATGAAACCCAGTATGGACAAGTTCAACAGAACCTCCATATACGGGCTGCCCATGCATGTTTCAGCATTGCCAGGGCATAAATTTCATTCATTCAATTTTATGTATAGTGGCCACACCTGTAATCTCAACACTGGGAGGTGGAGGCAGGAGGATCATAAGTTCAAAATCATTCTAGGCTACATAGTGAGTTAGAGTCCAGCCTGGCTCTGTCTAAAACAAAGTAACCCCAAACATCATTATCATCAACATCATCAAACAATAATGATAATGAAGATGTTTAAATGGTTATATTACCAAAAGCAGTATGTAGAACCAATGCAATTTTCCTCAAAATTCCAATAACATTCTTCAATAGAAAAAAGAAAAAAAACCCTAAAATTTATAGAGAAACACAAAAGATCATGAAGAGCCAGAGTAATCCCAAGCAAAAAGAACAATACCAAAGGTATCATCATGCCTGACTTCAAACTGTACCACAGCGCCATGGTAACACACAATGAATGATGCCCGCACAAGAGCTAATAGATAGACCAGTGGGACAGAAGAGACGGTCCAGAAAGAAGGAAATATAACTGCAGCCATCTGACAGTTGACAAAGGTGTCAAAACACACACGGAGACAGCAGGTGAGTGTTTAACAGTGGTGCTGGGGAAGCTGGATGTCATAACATGTTGGACACATAAACGAGATCACTTTGTAAAGAAAGCAATTCAAAATATACCAAAGTCCTTAATGCAAGACCTGGGAATTTGAAATTATGAGAGGTAAGTGTAGGGAAATGCATCAAGATCAAGACAGATGCAATTGCTTTTTTAAATAGAACTGGAATAGCCCAAGAAATAATAGCAAAGACTGACAAATATGATTGTGTGGAAACATTTAATCTCTCTGCACAGTAAAAGAACCATCAACAGGACAGAGACAGCCTACAGAACAGAAGAAAATCATTGCCAGAAAACGTATGTTATCCAGATATGTATCTAGACTATATAAAGAGATCAGTATCTAGATGTACAGAGAAGAGAGAGGGGGAGAGAGAAAGGAGAGAGAGGAGAGAGAGAGAGAGAGAGAGAGAGAGAGAGAGAGAGAGAGAGCAAAAGAACAAATAATTCAATCAACAAACGGTCAGTCAATTGAACTTTTCAAATGAAAAAGTACAACTAGCCAATGAGTGCAGATTAAAGAAGAGGAAAGAGACTTGATTGGCTGGACTGGTTGGCCAGTAAAAGCCAGGGATCTGCCTGTCTCTGCTCCACCCCTGCCCCAACTCCCCAGCATTGGCTTATAGTGTGGCCCTGGGCCTTGCTTTCATGTAGGTGCTGGGATCTGAACTCTGGTCCTTTCAGTGCACGTGCTGTAGAATAATGTAGAAATGTGATCCCCACCCACCATCTCAGGTGTAACTTAGGGCCTGATAGCTGATAGCTAGAGCAGAGAGACAAACTCTTGCCCAGACATCTACTCTCCTTTGTGGGGGAATGTTTCCCCCTGACCACTGGTGAGCCCTTTCAAAGTGATTCACTTCAATTAGTGGGACACTCTCCTCTGACTTTGCCTGCGAGAAGCTTGCTTGAGACAGGTGAGGCCCGGCTGGTTTGCTGCCTCTACCTCCTTTTCATCATGGAGGTGAGGTTAAGAGGTGTTTCCAGTGTCTCCATTAGAGCTGTACCTACAAACAGGATGTTGATGGCTTTCCCTTGGAGTGGGCCTTGCTTGAGAACATCAGGAATTGTCTCATCTCCCCTTAATATTTCATTTGGTCAGTTCCTCAGTTCTGGAGACTCGAGGCCCAGGGCTATCTCCACTGCATGGCCTCCTTCTACTTCTCCATGGTCCAGTGTCTACTTCCGGAGGCTGGCTGTTTGGTGTTGTTTGAGACAGTGTCTCATTATGTATTCCTGTCTGACCTGAGGCTTGCTATGTAACCCAGGCTGACCTCAAAGTCTGGGTCCTCTTGCCTTTGCCTCCCAACTGTGGGATTATAGGGTGTGCCACCTAGAGTTTATTACCTGACTCACTTGGCCGTTACTGTAAACCATATGCCTCAATTCAGCCTAAATTCCCAAAAAGGGTAGATTTTGTCCTTTGTTTCTCCCTCCTTGTGTAGCACTCCAGCAGGTAAGAGGAATTCCCTGAGCCACAGCAGAGAAATCCGACAGCTTCCTTCCTGCTTCAAGCCTAATTCTGCCAGCGTATTGGGGCGCAAAAGAATGTTAAGTCATCTTCCTCCTGCGGGTTAATCTTTGCCGTCGAATGGAATTGAGCAACACGTAGGAAATGAATGGAGCACACCGGCGAGTGGATCTCTGAGATCGTTCAGGCAGGGCAGTTCATGCCCTGGTTGAAATTCTGGAGCCAGGGGAAGGCTGGTGAGTCAGCCGGGCTCGATCACTCCCTTCTCTTCAAGAGGTGAGATAGTTACTGTTTGCTTTTTCAGTCATAGACTTCAATGTCAGTTGAAGGCAACAGGAAAAGCCATCAAGATCCTGGTATAAGAACAGATCTAATGGAGACACTGTAAACATCTCTTAACCTCACTTCCATTATGAGAGGAAGCAATGCAAGCAGCTGGATACACTCCTAAGGCTCTTTCTAAAATGCATATACTAAGTTTAAAAAGGGGCGTGCATAATATGCACATAATCTTGTAACTTCCTTTGCTGTTTGTAACTAAGAAAATAGCCTGACGTCTATAAGTTTTCTCCCTGTAGAAAATAAGGCTGAAAATACAGTAAGTAAGGCAGAAAAGTAGAAGGAACCTTCTGGTGTTGATTTAAAATTAAAACAGCAGAGGAAATGTGTATTCAATATGTAGATAGATTTAGAAACAAATATACATATAGGCCAGGTGCATAGGCATGGCTGTAATTTCAGCACAAAAGAGGTTGAGGCAGGAGAACAGTGAATTCACAGACAACCTAGACTACACAGTGTTTCCAGGTTAGCCTGATCAGACTATATAGGAGATCATGCGTGTGTAGATAGATAAATAGATAGATATAGATATAGATATAGATATAGATATAGATATAGATATAGATATAGATATAGATATAGCAGGATGATGGTGGCTTGGTGAACACCCTTAATCCCAGCACTCGGGAAGCAGCAGCAGGCAGATCTCTATGAGTTTGAGACTAGCCTGGTCTACAGAGCTAGTTCTAGGACAGCCAAGGCCACACAAAGAAATCCTGTCATGAACAAAAACAAAAGCAACCTCCCCCAAACAAACCCCAAACAAAACAAAACACCCAAAACTAAAGCCACAGGAATAGCACATATACATACATACATATATGCATACATACATACATACATGTGCATATGCGTGTGTGCTTAAATTGGAAGTTTGCTAAAGAATAGTTGTGTGGGAGTGGGGTAGGGGAGTAGCATGGCTCATGGTTTTAAAACACCTGCTACTAAATACTTATTAATTTCAAAGCGAACGAGAGTGAGATTGTCAGTGGGGAAACCTGGCAGACACCGCTCTAATCAAATGATCAAAGTGAACATAATTAGCACCGGGGCAAATTGAAGCCATGTACCACCTGCTAGGATGAGCGAGCGTATAACATCGTCCCTGCCACGCAGAACCTGAGTCTAATTGCTAGAAAATATCAGACAAGCCCTAAATGAAAGATAGGCTGCCAAATCACTAGAACTGCACTTTTCTCAAACAAGGTCAGCAGCATCAAGGGCGGCCTGGACTGTGACAGATGAAAGCAGACGAGAGAGACCTGATGGCTCAACCCAACGTCTGGTGCTGAGCTGGCCTCTTTGATGAAGACGACTGTAACAAGATGATTGGCGAGAGCTGCACGGAGTCTGAAGCCAAGACGGCTCGTGCTGTAGTCAAACTCCTGACGTTGGTGGCTCCTTGTGAACCCACGGGAGAATGCCTTGTGTATGGGAGGTACACACTGAAGTGCTCAATGGGGGTGATTATTGTGTCGATATATCAGTCTTGAAGATGGAAGGTGTCTACCTTTTTGTGGTTTTGGTAACCAGGTTCTCATTTAGCCCAGACTAGCTCTGAACTGACTATGTACCAAGGATGACCTTTACCATCTAAACCCCCTGCCTCTGCCTCTCTGGGATTACAGGCGTGTTCCACCTTGCTCAGCTTCCTTTCATTCTTATTACTCTTTTTAGAGGTTTCAAACTGTTTCCAACATTTAACTTTCTCCAAGAAGCAGACTATAAGGTGCTGAAACATGGACTGTGATGTGTATAGTGCACACTGTTGACTACAGGGCTTCACTGCAGCTTGCTTGAGGGTTGTCCCTCCTGTCCATGGTGCACACATGCACACGCGATGCTACAGCCTCATGCAGGCCTGTCTTAGTTAGGGTTTACTGTTGCTGTGAAGAGACACCATTACCATAGCAACTCGTAAAGAAAATATTTAATTGAGGGTGGCTGGCTTACAGCTTCAGAGGTTCAGTCCATTGTGATCACGAAGGGGAGCATGGCAGCGTGCAGGGAGAGGTGGTGCTGAAGCTGAGAGTGCTCCATCTTGATCTGCACGCAACAGGAAGTCAACTCACTGTCACACTGAAGCTTGAGAAAAAAACTCAAGGTGTGCCCCCCCACTACAGTGACACACTTCTAACCGAAGGTGTGCCCACATTAAAGGTGTGCCCTCCAGCCTCAAGGTCTGGCTTAAAGGTGTGTGTCATCCAGCCTCCTCCAACAAGACCACACCTCCTAATAGTGCCACTCCCTATGAGTTTATGGGAACCAAATACATCCACACTACCACAGTGCCAGACAAGTGTTCTACCACTGAACCACACTCCCAGCTGAAGGCAACTCTTCTCTCTCTCTCTCTCTCTCTCTCTCTCTCTCTCTCTCTCTCTCTCTCATTTATTCTCTTTTCTTTTTTCAGGACAGGTTTTCTCTGTGTAGCCCTAGTTGTCTTGGAACTCACTCTGTAGACCAGGTTGGCCTCAAACCCAGATATCTGCCTGCCTCTGCCTCCCAAGTGCTGGTATTAAAGGCATGTACCACCACCACCTGGCTGAGGGCTGACTTTTTCACTGGGGGTTATTACCCTCACCTTCCAAGGATGCTGGTGCCTTCAGTTCTTGAGGCTTCCGGGTGTGCTGCCTATCAGAAGTGACATGTTTCTATTTTTGGTTGTGAGCATAGCCTTTAGTGGCTGAGCCATCCCTCCAATCTGACTTGTTTCTGTTTTTAAAAATACAATTTAATTAACACTTTGAGAATTCTATATATATGTATATATAATATATATAATGTATTTTGACCATGTCATCTCAAATCCTCCCCCTGACTCCTCCTAGATCCACTCTTATCTCCTCCCAATTCTGTATCTCCCCTCCCCCACCGCAATAACCTACTGTGGGGGATAATTGGCCCCCATAAACTCATGGGGAGTGGCACTATTAGGAGGTGTGGCTTTGTTGGAGTAGATATGGCCTTGTTGGAAGGAGTGTGTCACTGTGGAAACCAGCTTTGAGATATAATGTATGCTCAAGCCACACCTAGTATCTCAGTTCACTTCCTGTTGCCAGCAGATCAAGATGTAGGACTCTCAGCTCCAGCACCATGTCTGCCTACACTCCACCATGTTCCTGCCATGATGATAATGGGCTGAACCTCTGAGACTGTAAACCACCCCATCAAATGTTTTCCTTTATAAGAGTTGCTGTGGTCATGGTGTCTCTTCACAGCAATCGAAACCCTAAGACACCCACCAATGGCAATTTGTGCTTCCCAGATACTCATGGGTGTGGAGCCACTCACTAGGGTGTTGGGGACTGTGGACCCCCAGACCCTGAATTTGCTGTAAACAACTTGTTTTCTATGCTTGCAGCTGCTCTGAGCAAAATAACTTGTTTTCCTGTGTTTGCAACTGCTCTGAGCACAAGACAGGGGAGTGGTTTCTGATGGGTTTGCAACTGAAAATCCTGAAAACTAGGGACTTGGCCATTGGTCAGGGAAGGTACTATATAAGCTGCCCTGAACACAATAAAGTGGGTATTCTTGGTTCAAGTTGGCATTCTTAGCGTTCTTGTTTCAAAAATGACCTCTCTCTCTCTCCCTCCCCCTCCCCCCCTCCCCCCCCCCTCTCTCTCTCTGTGAATCTCCAGTCCCTTGCCCGACTTGCAAACCGTAGCATAGCGTGTAGCGTGAAGAACGCATAAAGCAGGTAGCGCATAGAGTGCAGAGCAGAGTGTCCTTTACACGGGGGCATGGCCAACCTACCAGGAGCCTTAAAGAAACCTGACTCCCCTCCCCATAGAAGCCATCAGCTGCCGTGGCTCCTCAGCTATGCTGGAGGTGGTGTTCCATACTGGAGTGTAGACTGGCTTGATCTTGTGGGGCTCTCACATAGGAAGTCACAGCCTCTGTGAGTTCATGGATGCAGCAGTTCCTCCCCAGGCCTCCTAACCTCTGGCTCTTACGGTCTTCCCTCTCTCTCTTCAACAATGGTCCCTGAGCCTTACGGGGGGGGGGGGGGGGTGTTGATACAGATGAATGGCTTGCTTCTGCCAGTGGCTCCTGGTTTAATTTGGTTCCACTCAAAAGAGTGAGGCAGGAACCTTGGTGTGGGTGGTTGTCAGGAGATGGTCTCAGGAAATACGAATGAAGACATAAAATAGGTCAAAAGAGAAAACAAGATAGAACGTTAAGATTGTCACCTGGTGGTGGGGGCTGAGGAATGAACCACAGAACTGAGCCTGGTGTACTGGTGTTGCACACGCGGCTAACCTGTTTAGGAGGCTGAGGTGAGATAGCCTGAGCCCAGAAGTGTGAAGCCAACCTTGGCTACATAGTGAAAGATATAGAGGGAGGATTAGAGTTGGAGCTCAGAGGGAGAGTATATGCTCTGCATTAACGAAGCCCTGGGATCAGCCACCAGTGCCACAGATGTAAAATGATAGTGTTTCTGAGGCTCTGGACACTGGGGTTCTATAGCTACTCTTCCTGTGATCCCTTTTGGCTGAGGACCATGTCCAGTAATATTAATTACCATCCTACCCACAGTGCATTTTCCTTTGAATAAAAAAAGAAAGAAAGAAAGAAAGAAAGAAAGAAAGAAAGAAAGAAAGAAAGAAAGAAAGAAAAAAGGAAAAGGTATGACTGGCCTCATGTTTCAGTGCCACATAAATGTAAGAAAGAAAGAAAGAAAGAAAGAAAGAAAGAAAGAAAGAAAGAAAGAAAGAAAGAAAGAAAGAAAGAAAGGACACGACTGCTCCTAGGTGTGGTGGAGGAAGAAGTTTATTGTAGAAAGAAGGGAGAGCATAGCCAGAGACAAGGACAGCTGGGGGAGTCAAGTGGACATGACCCTGAGCCATGTGAGGAGAGAGTGGGAGAGAGGGGAACCAGGTAGCCCAAGAGGCAAAAAGGTGAAAAAAGAAGGGGGACCAGGGAACCAAAATGACCGGATTATATAGCAAAGAACATCTGTGGGGAAAGCAGCCCAGTTCCTGGACTGGAGAGTTCAGGGTAGAGGGCAGGGTATGGCAATCATATGCTGTAACAAGTAGGGACTGAGGGATGCTGGGAGGACCTGGAGGCCAGGTCCACTTTGATGTGTTAAATAGGCACCAGAGCTGTTTGTCCCGGGTTTAAGACCTAACATCCCTTGCATGTAAGCCAAGTAGCTTCCATGACATTCATGAACGACCAGGGCAAGAAAAAAAATATGTGAACTCCATCCTTGGGGTCACTGCTGCTGGCTGAGGTGAGCTGACCTGTGGTCGAAGTCAGAGGGGTTAGACATAGCTCACATGCTTTGTCTTTGCCCAGAGACCATTTCTTCATCCATTTCCTCTATTTCAGATCACCTCTGTGTCATTGAGGATAAAGTCTGTGCTTTTGTTAGTCCTCTGCATGGAACGGGATGATTCTGAGTAAGGGAAGTTTGACTTTGCTGTGACGTCATGAGAGTTTGCTGGACCACTCTTGATAGCTATCAGAACACTTGCTTGTAGAGTCTTAAGCATTGAGCACACCTTTGTGTGTTCCTAATTTCTCTCCCTAGCCCTCCTGTCTCAATTTCTTTGGCATTGCTGGTTAGCAAAGTGGAGTCTGCTCATCTGAGGCCAACCACAAGTTAGACTCCTGTGCAGGAAGGAATGCCATTCAGGGTCACAATTCTCAGTTTTGCTTACCGTTAGTCTTACATCAAAAGGCTGTCTTTAGTCATTAAATGGATGATACAAGCTCTAATCAAAGAACATGACTTGGGACTAAATTAAAAAAATGGGGGGGCAGGTAAGATGGCTCAGAAGTAAAGGCATTTGCCACCAAGCTTGATGACAACCTGAGTTGATTCTAATACCCACACGATAGGAGGAGAAAACTGACTCCTGCAAGTTGTCCTCTGACCTTGACATGTGTGCAGTGGTGTGACTACCTCTCTCCAAATGAATAAATAAATAAATGTAAAAAATTAAAACCTTATTATGCGTGACAATTAAAACCTCAGCTGAGAGACAGAGAAAGGTGTAGGTGGAAGCTACTCATTTGTTTCTTGGCTGCCCAGACCCGAATAATCACACAGAAACTATATTAATTCCAACACTGCTTGGCCAATGACTCTAGCGTATTCCTAGCTAGCTCTTACTTCTTAAATTAACCCATTTCTATCAATCTGTGTATCACTAAGAGGCTGTGGTCTACCGGTAAGGTTCCAGTGTGTCCTTCTCCCATGGCGGCTCCATGGCGTCTCCTTGATTCCGCCTACTCTCTGTATCTTTGTTTGGATTTTCCCACCTGGCTGAACTCTGCTAAGCCATTGGTTGAAACCGCTTTATTCATTAACCAATAAAAGCAACACATACAGAAAAACTTCCCACATCAGAAAGGAATATGGTACTCACCGGCAAGCTCAGATCCTCTCATCTACTTTCTCCTCTGTAGCATTTTATTCTACTGTGATTTGATATTTAATTGTGAGGTTCATTGTTTAATGGCCAGCCCTCTGTTATTCCCATAGCTAAGCTTTATGGGAATAGCAATGTGTTACCATTTTAAAACCACTTCCCTCCACACCTAGTGAGCAGTTAGATTCTAATCAATGTTTGCACCTGTACACTTTCAGTTGCTAGGGCTGCACCTCCAGGCGATGTGTGCTTTAAGGAGAATGTGGTATTGTGCATAAGAGGAAGGCTAGTAGTAGCATTGCTTCCCAGATTTCTTTGACTCAGAGGCTTAATGATGTCATTGGAATTTAGGTTTTTCCAGCTGACTATGCCACATTCAGTATTGCTGTCATCTTCTAGTGACAAGATGTCTGAAAAAGTGTCAGGCATCATACAGAATCCAGGGGGAAAAACAGAGAGCTTCTTTCCTAGCCTGCCCCTTCCCCCTAGTATTTTGAGAAAAAAGTCTCATTCTCAGACTGGCTTCTATGCGACTGAGGTTGGTCTTGAACTCCTGATCCTCCTGCCTTCACCTTCCAGGTCTTGGGATTACAAGCATGTGCCACCACGCTCAGCTTCTCTCAGATCTTTCTTTGAGACAAAGTAAACTTCCCAGAATCCCCTTGTAGACTTACCAGGAAGTCTACATCACTGGACAGAACATAGTCATCTACATCTCCCTGCACTGACCGTGGTAGAGAGAGCAAGACTGTGTTTAGTGCTGACCTTTAGGCTAAGGAAGAGTGGCCTGCTTCCCCTGACACTCTTGCCTATGTGAGGAAGAAACAGGTAGGGAAAGAAATACTTTTTAAAAATCAGTCCAAATGGAAGCTGGAGGCAACACAGAATACCTACTGAGGATTTACAGAGATTTTAACTCCTCATAGCACACTCCTGTTGGACGCTGTTGACCTGAGTCAACCAATGATGTAAGGCATCGACTTCATGTCAACACCAAAGCACCTTTCCTTTCTTTCTTGTTACTCACCTCCTTGACACGTTCTGGGATCAGCCCTCAGCCATAGCTTTTACCTTCACCCTCACTCAAGGCACTGTCTGTGTACTTGGTCAGTACCCATCACAGAAGATTCTCTCATGAGTTTCCTCTTGAATTGCATGTCTGTATTTATGGACAAGAAACCTCTCATTAAATAAACAAGGACAATCACATCATCCATCATCCCCCCTTTCTCGAAACCATGGGTCTTAGAGCCACATATAATGCTCAATGGCTGAGTGACCTCATCCCAGGCTCTTGGTACCACTGTGTTTCTCCTTCTCCAGAAGTCCACCTAAAGTCTGGCTGCAGTTGTTTATTTATGTGATAAACTGAGACTTGAAGTGACTGGCTCCCAGAATTGTTGAGACCTTAATGAGGAGAGAACCAAAAGGAACATGGCTTAGTCTAGCATATTCTTCCAGATCGGCAATTGCTATCTCAGATCACATGTATTAATTTGATTTTTATGAACCAGGACCTCATGTAACTCAGGCACTTCTGGAAAGTTCCTGATAGTGGTGACTACAGATGCCTGAGAGCAGCGCTGGCAGTCGGAGTCCTGAGGAGCTGGGTCTGAGCAGTCATTGGAAGCTGTCAACTGTAGTTATTCTCCCCAGCTCCTCCCTCTTTTCAATGCCATTGGTTATACACCTCAGAATGGTCTCTGCTAGGAGGAGGACTAATGGTGAGGTTGGGCCATAGGAACTCAGAGGACAGCAGTGCTCCCTATGCGAGAGCCAAACTGGGTCAGCAGTGAGTCTCCAGAAGAGAGCAGCCAGGACAGGGCAAGCACAATCTCAGAGCTCACTAAAGCAGAGGCAGCAGTAGGGTTGCCTGATAAGGAGGCCTTCTCCCTCCCTCCCTCCCTCCCTCCCTCCCTCCCTCCCTCCCTCCCTTCCTCCCTCCCTCCCTCTTTCTCTCCTTCCCTCCCTCTTTCCCTTCCTCCTTTCCTCCCTCCCTCCCTTTCTTTCCTTCTCTCCTTTCTTCTTGTGTGTATTCACTCATTCTTTCTATCATTCCTTCCTGTCTCTGCCCCCACTCATAGAGTTGAAACTACAGGTGCACGTGAGACCACGGCAGGTTTGTAACATGGTGCAGGGATCCAAATGCAGATGCTGGCAGCTGTGCGATGAGTGCTCTTAATCACTGAGCCATCTCCCCAGCCTCGAGCTTCCTCATGTTTTTCGGTGTGGCTAGTTACAGTGAGCTTGCTGGGCCAAAGGTACAATTCTGACCCACAGTGAAGAGGGACCATCTATTACTTTTGTTGTTATTCTTTGAGACAAGGCCTTGTAGCCCAAGTCGACCTTAAACTTGTGATCCTCCTGCCCTAGTCTCCACGCCTGATAGGAACTGCCTATTTTTGAACACATGTAGAACATCGACCTGAATTATTCTTGAAAATAGGTGGGAAAAGCCGCCTTTAATCCCAGCATTTGGGAGGCAGAGGTAGGTGGATCTCTGTGAGTTTGAGGCCAGCTTGGCTTACAAGGGCTAATTCCAGGACAGCTGGGGCTGTTACACAGAGAAACCCTATCTCAAAAATCCAAAAAAAAGAAAAGAAAAAGAAGGAAGGAAGGAAGGAAGGAAGGAAGGAAGGAAGGAAGGAAGGAAGGAAGGAAAGAAAGAAAGAAAGAAAGAAGGAAGGAAGGAAGGAAGGAAGGAAGGAAGGAAGGAAGGAAGGAAGGAAGGAAGGAAAGAAAGAAAGAAAGAAAGAAAGAAAGAAAGAAAGAAAGAAAGAAAGGGAAAACATCCGGGAGAATCTATGAATAAAATTCCTTTCTGAGTCTGGCACGGTGGCACACATCTGTAATCCCAGCTGGGCAGATTTTACAGAGACAGCCTGGGCTACAAAGCAAGTTCTAGATCACCCTGGGCTAGAGGGCAAGACTGTGTCTCAAAAACAAGACAAGTAACAGAAAGAAGACTTTCTTTCTTGTGATGAACTGATGGGCTGACGATGGGTGATTTGGGCTTACCAATTGGGGTTGATCTTAACTCTCACAAGTAGTGGTTATTTATTACCCTAAGATCATCATGACAGGACTGACAGTTGTTCCCCTAAATCCACTCTCCCAGTCTTTAATAGCAGTAGGGTTGGGAACCAGCTATAGGCAAATGGCTAGATGTGTCCTTGTGATTAAATTTACAATAGACTGTGGGTGGAAGCCAAGGGAACACCCTGCTTGGCTGCATTTGCTTAAGCACTTCATTGGACTTCTAGGCATTTGTTAGGAGCCAAATCATGCCCTGCCCCGTGGTCCATCCTTGAGCATCCAGCTGAAGCTCATACTTCGGGGTATGTAGTTAGGCGATGCCCGTGAATGGAAATGTTCTGCCCACTGAAGGTCATCAAACAGGCCTACAGAGAAATTAGGTTCAGAATGCAGATATGGAATACAAGGTCTGGGATCTTACCACCAAAATGGAGCAGGGACGAGGCGAGGAGGCAGGACTGGACCCAGAAGCTACAAGTTTCTTGTTTGCTTCTGAGTTGTAGAGGGCTCCCCTTTCTGGATGAGCTGCTGCCCTGTGCTCTACTGAAGTCTCCGCACCACCGTTAGAGTCTGAGTTGAGGGAAGGGATTCTGTTTTCTAGAGGCCTGTAGACTTTCCCACCTCCAGGGAGTTCAGCTTAGCAGCACCTTTCCTTAAGTCCCTTGAGAGAAGCCGAGGAAGATGCTGGGTTTTTCATCAACAACATTCTGCAGGGAATAACATGACGTCAGAGTAGGAAGAGAACCAACTGCCAAATCTGGTTACCACTCTATGGCATTGCAACTCACTTCCGCTCGGGCTCCTAACCTGTCAGAAAGGATTCAGAATAGACAGAGGTCATCTAGTCCCTCTAAAGGTCTCTTTTCCTTGAATGTTCTGAGATGGCCCTCCCCCCCGCAGTGTCAATGTCACCCAGGAAGTTATCAAAAATGTGAATCTTTAGGGTTTACCCAATACCTACCTACTAAGCCAGCAGCTCTGGGATGAGACACAATCATTCACAAATGTTGCCTTATAGCATAGTGTTTAGATACCCAGTACATCCTAAACCCACGTCCCAGCCATGAAAGGGGACACATGGCAGGCCACTGCTGAAGACAATGCCTGCTGTCCTCTCTACGACTGCATGGGACGTCCTTCGCCTTGCTGGCTTTGTCATTGTAGATGTTTAAGGCAAATCCCTGGCGCATGATGGTAAAGTATCCTGAAGCCGGGACACAAACACTGGCGAGATCACTCAGTTGATAAAATGCTTGCCACACAAACAAGAGGATCTGGATTTGATTCCTAGAACCCGTGTAAAATATCCAAGCGTGGCGGTCTGTATGTATAACTCTGGTGCTGAAAAGGCAGCGCAGGGGATCTCTAGCACTTACTGGCCAGCTACCCCAGCTTCTTTGGCTGTCCTTTCAGGTCAGTGAGAGAGACCCACCTTTGCAAAACAATAAATTACAAAGAAAAAGGAACTAGAGAGATGGCTGTTCGGTTAAGACCTCTGGCTGCTCTGCCAGAGGATCCGGGATCCATTCCCAGCACCCATATCATATAATGGCTCACAACCATCTGTAACTCCAATTCCAAGGGTTCTAACTCCCTCTCCGGCCTCTATGGGCACCAGATATGTACAGGGAGCATAGATATACATGTAAGCAAAACACCTTATACATAGAAAATAATAACTGGGAAAAAACTAGAAAGAAAATGATAGGTAATACCTGAGAAATGACATCCAAGGTTGTCTGTTGGTCTGACCTGCTTCCTCTTTCTCTTTCTCTCCCTCTCTCTCCCTGCTTCTCTTCCCTTTGGGATTCCACTTCTCCCCCATTATCTCCCTCTCTCTACCCAGTAGGAGGGAAAGTGTGAAATCCAGTCTTCCATAAAGCCCATGGGACTGCCGCTACCTTTGATCATGGTCTTGGGCAGTCTGGGGAGTTTTATTCATTTAATTGAAACCAATGCCTCTGAGGAAGGAGAGTGTCTGCAGGCTTATGCCAGACATTCAAAGAAGCAGAAGCAGGCATGCTGAGAATGGAAATTTTTCAGGTTCCCTACCCTGCCATACAATGGTGTAAAGCTCCCTGTGTCTGTCTAGGAGATTCCCAGGGCCTTCCCAGCCAACACCCGCTGTCATTCCTGCCAAGCTGGGAAAGCAGCAGATCTCAATTTTTTTTTTAACTGAGCTCTGAGTCAGAGGTGGCCCACGTGTCAGACCCATGCTCCTGTAGTCAGGGATGGAATTGCAAAACTGTTCCCTCAGGCTCCACACACATAGCCCTTAGATTAATAGCTAAGCCCTGAAGCAGAAAGTCGGAAATTCTCCAGCAGCTTCTGCAGCAGGCTTCCTCTCAAGGGACTGCCCTGTTTCTGTATCTCTGTGACCCATGTGTGGGTGGCGTTATCCTTCCCTCCATTGCTCAAGTGTCTCTAAATTGAGGAAGGGATGGGGTGAGCTTGCTCGAGAGGGTTGGTGTGGGAAATGACAGCTTTGCTGTAGTGATATTTTGTTTATATTTTAATGAATAAAGCTCGCCTAGTGATCAGAAGGGCAAAGCTAAGCCACTAGACGTTAGGCAGTGGTGGCACACACTTTTAATCACAGGATTTGGGAGACAGAGGCAGAAGGATCTCTGTGAGTTCAAGGCCACCCTGGCCTACACAAGATCAAAGCAGAAACAAATCCAGGTGGTGGTGGCCGACACCTTTAATGCCAGTACTAGGTAGTAATATATCTTTAATCCCAGCACCAGAGGGAATATAAAATGAGAGCAGAGAGGCTCTGACTGCTTAGTCTATGGTCGCTCAGCCTTGGTAGAGACAAGACTTCTCTAGTGATTGGGTGCTTTGCTTTCTGTTTTTTGGGTTGAACCCCAATATCTGTCTTTGGGTTTTTATTATTTGTACTACATTTGGTGCCTAACATGGGGCTCAAACCCACAACCCTGGGGTTAAGAGTCTCATGCCCTACAGAATGAGCAACCATAGCTACCTGGGAACTTCTGGCTATAAAGAGAGTCAATCCAAGCTCTCACATCAACCAGTGAGTTAGCACACACCTGTAAATCAGCACTCTGGAGGCAGAGGCAGGAAGTTCACTGCAAGTTTGAGGCCAGTCTGGTCTATAGGAGTGAGTTCCAGGTAACCAGGAATACATAGCAAGAGCCTGTCCCCCCCCCCAAAAAAAAACAAACAAGCAAACAAAATCACCACTACCACAACAGAAAGCAATCACAGATCCAGCCCCATCACCACATCTGGGGTCCAAAACTCCACAGATTGGATCCTAGCCTCTCAGATCTAGGGCCCTCGAGGTAAACTAGCTATTGCAAACATCATAGAAGAAACTTAATACAAGTCATTCAACTGTTAGATCCACAGTCTGTTCATTGTCCCCGTGGGGCAGCCAGCAGCAGTCTTGTTTCTAACATGTGGTCCTAGCTCTCTTTGGGCACAGCTGACTAGTAAGGTAGAAATGCAAACCTAAGTCCCAGTGTCACAGACCTTGGAAAGGCACAAACACAACTGACATAACCATGGTGTTGGCTTGGGAACTCAAAGTAAGAAAAATCAAGAAGACAAAGCGTTTTGTAGCAAGGTGGGGAGAAGGAAGTAGAGAAGCCCTGAAGAACCGTAGGCAAACAAATAATAAGGAAACAGGAAGGACAGGAGCTATGAACAGAGCTAGTATTGAGAACCCAGGGCAAAGGCATGGATGGGCAGACGAAGTAAGTGTGGATGGGCAGGGGTGTGTACAGGAAGGGGTGTGGATGGCACGGGTGTGGATGGCAGGGGTGTGGATGGGCAGGGGTGTGGATGGACAGACTAAGCAAGTGAGTCGCACCAGCCAGCTGGGCACTGAGGACCACAGAACCCTTGCTGTGGGATTTCTTGAGCATCTCTGGGGCCAGCACAGCCTTCCAGAACACATAGCCCAGGCCCCACTAAAGTATGAGAGAATTCTGTCTGTCCATCTTTGTTGCTGTCTCCAGTCATTACAAGAGGTAAAAGGACTGATTTTTTTCTTCTTTCTTAAATTTTTTAAAAGATTTGTCTTATTTTTACTTTTGTGTTTGTGTGGCATGTCAGCATATGCACGTGAGTGCCAGTGGAGACCAGGGGGGTGGATTCCTCTGCAGTGTTATAGGTGGACGCAAACTGCCCAGTGTGGGTGCTGAGAACCAAACTCTGGTCTTCTGCAGGAGCTGTAAGTGTTTTAACTGCTGAGCCATATCTCCAGCCCTGATATTCTCATCCTAACAACCAATAGAGTAGAGCACAGCCTTATCTCAGATGCTTAAGAAATACTACTTTGTAGTAACGAAAGAGTTGAAAGGTAAGAGAAAGATCACCCATTGTGCTTCCCTTTTCAGAATAATCTTGATGATGATGATGATGGTGGTGGTGGTGGTGGTGGTGGTGGTGGTGGTGGTGGTGATGGCTATGGTTTTCAAGCACCGATAACCCCTCAGCACCCGTAGGTTTTACACTGCAAAGTCCCTACACTGAGCACATACTGTCTTTTTTCTTTTCATTGTTCCCTAAACAATACAGCACAGTCAACATACGCACAGTAATTCCCTTGTGTGAGGTGCAGTTAGTACTCTAGAAGTGACAAAGTAGACGGGAGGATGTAGGTAGGTCCTGTCCAAATGCTTGACCATTCTTTACATAAGCCTTAAGTATCCCTAGATTTTGGAGTATCCTAGAACCAATTCCCCATGAATATTAAAGAGCTTGTGTTTCTATATGTCCTGACACACATTTTACAGACTCATGTTGCAATTATCAGGAGCATCCATTTTTTTGTTTTTGTTTTTCTGGTTTTTGTTTTTTGTTTTTTTTGAGACAGGGTTTCTTTGTAGCTTTGGGGCCTGTTCTGGAACGAGCTCTTGTAGACCAGACTGGCCTCGAACTCACAGAGACCCGCCAGCCTCCTGAGTGCTGGGATTAAAGGCAGGTGCCATCACTGCCCGGCAAGGGGGCATCCATTCTAGTTTGGGTTTCTGTTGGCTTATTAGGGCCACAAGAGATATTTAGAGAGGTGTGTAGTTCAGTGATAGACCTTTGTCTGTCCTGTGGTGGAGGAGGGGGCCTAGATTCAGACCCCACCATCAAACACTCACAAATCTACACAGAAAAATTCAAAAGGACGAAGAGGAAAAGACTTCAGAGAACCCTGCCACATGTCTATCCTATGTGATGACATAGAACTGTGCTATCCAACATTGCAGTCACTGGCCACGTGTGCCCATTAAATTTGCTTTTACCTTAATTTCAATTAAATAAAGTAAGCTACTAAGCACATTTCCAGTGCCCTGTGGCTCCATGTGGCCAGTGACCCCCATGACAACACAGATACAGAACACTGCCATTATTTCAAATGCTTTACTAAATGTCGCTGGGGGAAAGATCTCGAACTTTCTCTGTAAACACTGTGGGTCTCTTTCACATGCCTCAAGTTTGCTCTTATAGTGTGGCAGCAAGCACAGATAACATGTCAACAAATAAAGCACATCCCATGTTTCAATAAAACTTTACAATGACAAAAATAACGAAGGGCAGTGGGCTAGATTTTGCCCTCCCTCCTGTTTGGCGTGGCGGCCTTTGCTCCAGCTCAAGCCTGCTTACTTCCTGCACAGCAGCCTCTCACATCTTTACTGTTTCTCACCTTCCTCTCCACCCCAGACTCCTCAGTTCTGTGAGACGAGACCGGCTTGACGGCTGATCACACACTGACAGAGACTCCCATACTGACAGGTAATGGTGATGAGGGCTTAATGCAACCGGTCGGCAACTCCCTGGCAACGATACTCACTGGACGGAGAAGTTCCAGATGCAGGGGCAGCTGTTTGACAGAAGAGAATGACTTCCCAATGAGATGCACTAGTTTTTGCATAGTTTGTTATTTTTATTACTCTCTGAAGAGAATCTCTTTCTGGTCTGGCTCTTCCTCTTCCTTCTCTTCCTCTGCTTGCTCTAAGGCTAAGGCCTTTTAAGCCCAGACCCTCCTGCCTCAGCCTCCCAGCTGCTGAGATTATAGGCAGGCGCCACAAGTGCTGTCCAGGGGTTGATTCGGTGTAGCTACTTTTTGGACTTGCTCTCCAGGAGACTGAGTGGAGACCCAACCATGGGACAGTTTCCTGGGTCGCCAGCCACGTGCCCAAGTGAGACTTCCTAAGTCCTTTAAGACTGTCAGCTTGAGCTCTGAGAATTGTGATTTCTTTCCTGTGTGGTTTGGGCTGAGCTGAATTGGAAAAATCAAATCTGAGACCCAAGGAATTATTTAAATCAAAATTATCCAAATTTCAGCCATTTATCTATCCCTTCATGTTTTTACCGCATTTCTATACTATCTGTAAATGTTTATGGATCATTTTAACCCTGTCAAAGCATTTACATGTGGGCCTAGGGTGTGGCTTGGACCTAGAGTCTGGCTAGCATACACAGGCTGTGCGTTCAATCCCCAGCACTGCTGTGGGGTCAGCGAATGTTCTTCAAAATCTTTAAATATTTACATCAGCTTGAGTCCCTCCTGCAAGTGCTCCTGTGATTCCTCATCTCTGAATGAATCTCCATGCCCTTCCCCCTGGCTGCTTCTCTGACCTCATTTCTGCCACCCATTTAGTCCGCTCCAGCCACACTGACCTCTGCGTATTCTTGGAACATTCCTAGCAAGCCGCTGCTCCGGAGCTTGGCTCAACCCGCTGGAATGCTTCCCTCCTCGGATGTCAGGCCCCAGAATGGACCTTCCTCGGCACCCTGTGCGGAACCGTGGCCCCTCAGCTCCTCCAAATCAGTGTCCTGAGTATCCAGAAAATGTTCACACACCCACTCTCAGAGTTCTGTTCGAGATCACATTATATTTCTAGAAAAATGTGGGGGAGATAAATAATATACCACATCATGTGAAATTATAGCATACATATTTTTAGTCAAGCACGGTGACCACACGCCTGTAACCCCGACATTTGAGAGGATGAGGCAGGAGGACTGCTAAGAGTTCAAAGCCAGCCCAGGCAGATTACATAGAAACTTTCAGGACAGTTTGGGCTACCCAACAAGACTGTATCTCAAAATAAAATCATACTATGCTTTTCCTCCCCTCCCCTCCTTCCCTTCCCCTATTTATCTTGCTATGTAGCCTGAGATAGCCTCCTCTCACCTGGGATAACCTCCTCTCTCCTGAGATAGCCTCCTCTCGCTTGCCTCTACCACCCTAGCGCTGGCCTGGGTGCCACCACACACGGCTGACCCTTTTAACGTCGTCTTCTTTTAGTTCACGTTGTATCTCTTTGTTTATTTAGGTTTCAATTTTACGTTTTCCATTGAAGTGTTTTCTTGAAAAAGATAAAGTGTATGTCTTTTATTGGATTTCTTCCTAGATATATAAAATAACGTTGCTTTTGTGAAGGGTCTCTTCTTTAAATTACATTATAGCAGAAAATGTTTATAAAGCCATTTTTATTTCTAATATTATCTCCCCCACCCCCACCCCTCTCTCCCTTTCTCTGAGCCACGCGGGTGTCAAGGGAGTGGTGAGGCCCTGGCAGTGGCTGAACGGCGATATTATTTTTTGGTATAATGGAAAGTATTGAATAGGGAGCGATAAAGTTATTTTTAATGTTGACGTTTGTGCAGAACCCTTAAATCCACTTTACATCCATCTGTGCTACCTGACTTCCACTCTGGGGAACATTGATCTGTTAAATTTCGCAACCATGGTCGACATATCTTTTTGATTATTGGTCATGTTGGCTTACCCTTGGGCCCCCTTTAGTTCAAAAGGTGAAGGAAAGAGGAGAAACTGGGAATGAATCTGAAAGGGGTGGAGGATCCCAGCGTCTGGATTTGCGGAGTCTCCCCTGTCCCCAGGCCCACGCTGAGCTGCCCTCCCAGCTCCTGTAAGCAAACTACTAAGCACCTGTAGGAGTCCCCAGGGCAAAGCGCAGCGGGTGGGCAGAGGGTAAAAGCCTCCCGCTTTCCTCCACAGAGGACCAGACTGTGGGTGTGAAGCAGGAAATGGGGGCTTCTGAGAACCGCCAAGCGTTCCTGGAAGCCTGTAAGAGCTGAGACATCTGGCTTCTGAAGCTCACTCTCTGGTGGCATTTTGGGGCCTGGAGGACAAAGGCCCCTCTGGGAGCACATCCTCAGTAGTTGCGAACTCCGAGGCCTCATGGAGAAGGCGGCTTTTAGCTCCGGACTCTTCCAGGCTCCCTCAAATGTGACCCGCCCCTGCAGGCAGTCTTTGTAGCCTTTGCCTGTCAAACCGAGGTATGTCTTCTGGGAAAGCTGAACATTTTTCAGGCTCCTCCTTGTCTGAGAAACCCTTGAACTGAAGGCAGCAGGAAGCCACAGAGTACTGGCTGGGCAGACCCTACCTGGGGTTACCCCACCTTAGAGGGGAATGCAGCTGCTCTGAGTCATCAGAGACGTCTAACAAATAACATTTTTCTTACAAGTTCACCCATCAAAGAGAGGGTGGAGGGCAGCTTACTACTCAGTCAGAATAGGAGTGTTTCTGCCTCTGCCATATTTCTAAGATAACCTCTCAGCCCGCGAAAGCCACACGACAAGATTATGTCACGTAATCCCTCCTTTTTTAGTGTGTAAATGATAACATATAATCTAATATGTATTTAAAATATTTTATTATTATGTATGTTCATTATGGATGCATGCATGGGAACACACGCCATGGCTCTTGTTTGAAGGACATAGGACAACTTCGTAGACTCTGTTTTCTCCTTCCACCTTTAAACTGTTTCTAGGGGGCAGACTCAGGACACTAGGCTTCCTTCCGCGTGAGGCAGCAAGGGCTTTCGACTGCTGAGCCATTTCGCCAGCCCTGTAATAGTATTTTCTTGCTGCTGTCTTTTGGTTTTGCTTTGCTCTAGTTTGCTTGTTTGTTTTTGAGACAGGGTTTCTCTGCCTTGAACTCAGTATGTAGACCAGACTGACCTTGAATTCACAGAGATCCCCCTGCCTCTGCCTCCCAAGTGCTGGAGTTTAAAACATGCACCACCATTCCCTTACATAACATGCATTTTATGTGCTGTAGCAATTATGACATTGCCAGTCACAGTAACAGATAAATTCCCAGCAGATAGAGAGTAAACCGGACTTTCCCTGTCATGTCCAGTTCAAATTGTTTGGCAGTTGGCTCTTTTCCCCCTCACAGTGTTTCACAGATCCCTAGCCCGCTCTGCCATCCCCCAGGGCATCAGCGGGCAGAA
Source organism: Alexandromys fortis (assembly GCF_014885135.2). Lineage (NCBI taxonomy): Eukaryota > Metazoa > Chordata > Mammalia > Rodentia > Cricetidae > Alexandromys > Alexandromys fortis. The sequence continues at coordinate 11,462,581 of NW_026067926.1, read as the reverse complement.
GGAAAGGGAGAACGTGCAGAAGTCACACTCAGTTCCTGAAAGCTTTGGCCCAGAAATGATACAGATTGCAGCTGACATCCCACAAGCAGAACTATACACATGGATGTAAAGGGACCTGGTAATATAAATCAGGCCTGAATAGCTTCCTGGAAGTAGCCTGTATCACAAGGGGAGTGAATGCTGGTCGTCACGCTATATGGACAATGTAAAGGCGTGCACACGCAGCTATCTCTGTGATGGCTGTGCGTGCCGAGCACAGGTGGAGAAGACACGTGCACTTTTCATGTGGAACAATTAATATTGGGTAGGCTCCAGTTTGCTTTGTAACTTAGAGAAGAACAATGGGGATGGTTCGTTGTAGAGAACAGGACAAGCACATTGCCTGTTGTCATTTGTTGTTTGGTTGGTCTTTCGAGACAGGGTCTCTCTACATAGCCCCCGTTGTCCTGGGACTCACTATGTAGATTAGACTGAACTTGAACACACAGAGATCCGCCTGCCTCTGCCTCCCAAATAATGGGATTAAAGGAGTGCGCCACCACACCCAGCTGTCTGTTGTCATTTTTATCATTATTGATGTTATTACTATTTTGATATCAGGTATTGAATTCAGGACCTCCAGTACACTAAGCTGGAGCATCGCTCACTTACGGAGCATCACTCCGGCCCTTCATCACGAGCATCACTCCAGCCCTTCATCGCGAGCATCACTCCAGCCCTTCATCACGAGCATCACTCCAGCCCTTCATCACAGAGCATCATTCCAGTCCTTCATCACGGAGCATCATTCATGGAACATCACTCCAGCCCTTCATCGCGGAGCATCACTCCAGCCTTTCATCATCACGGAGCATCACTCTGGCCCTTCATCGCGGAGCATCACTCCAGCCCTTCATCGTGGAGCATCACTCACAGAACATCACTCCAGCCCTTTATCATTCCTAGAGTGAGAAAACCTGATTTCAAGCTTTTTACTAAAAGCAGAGACGTTTTAGGCTGGGTAAGATATGAGAAGAAATAGAGTTGGTTGGGTTTTTTTTTTTTTTCAGACTTCAAAGAAATTCAATGCCTACCAAAGAAGATTTACAGGTGGGTCCAAATCTAGGAAGCTGTAGAGTGGTGGAGCTTGGAAACACCTACAGTCCTTACTATATATAAGGATTCTTTTACATCCTTATATTAGTGACCTTTCTGTCGTGATGAAACATCATGACCAGAGGCAACTAGTGAAGAAAGAATTTATTTGAGCTTGGGGTTTCAGAGAGGAAGTCCACTGTGGCAGGGAAGGCTTGCAGTAAGCAGTTGGAGCAGGAAGCAGAGAGATTCACACACATATCTTCAGGGTAATCCTGAAGCAGAGAGTGAACTGGTAGTGGGGTGAGGCTATACGTCTCAGCGCTCCCCTCGAGTGATGTACTTCCTCCATCAAGGCGGTTTAATCACCTCCTCAAACAGCGTCAGCAATGGGGGTACAGAGTGTTCAAGGCCTATGGGGCTATCTCTCGTTAAGCTGCCACAGGCCTACACATGCGGCCCTGAGCAATCCCAAATCCCTGCCCTTGTGCCGTTTCCATTGTCCAGGAGGAAGACGCAGTCGACGAGCCAACAGTAGGTGTCAGGTCGGGTGCTTTAGCTGAACCGGGTGTAGAGCAAGAGTGCAAAGAGTAGAGAGGAAAGGGTGGGCAGAGAGGTGAGAGCTCGGGTGTTAGTTCCTGGAACTGACCGCGTGGCCAAGGAAGACCTCATTAGTTAGGAACTATTCAAGCCAAGGCCTTGAGAGGCTCTTGTGGCCTAGCACACACAAAAGGATCACAGCTTCTGGTTGTCTTACCAAGGTCCAGTTAACCCTTTCTTCTCAAAAACGGAACCCTCCCACTGGCCAGAATGTAATCAATGCTTAGGTGAAAGTTGACCCCATCTCTGAGCCAAGTGGTTCTCAATAAGATCCAAGTCCACCTAAGCCAATCCTGGAAGCCCAACCTTACTTGCCGGAGACATGTTCAGGAAGCCAGGCTGATGGCAACCCAAATCTAGGAGTCATTTGGCCACTGTCTCTGGTCTAGGAATAGGTACACAACCGAAACTATCCTAAGTAGATTGAAAGCAGGGACTTAGACTTCTGTCTGGGAGGAGGAGCTTTTCTCTGAAGTGAACAAGGACGCACGTTGTCACGGTCGTTGCTTAGGACTCGGTGGCACGGCTGTCACCAGACAAAGCAGGAGGCCAGGCTGCAGACGGAGCCAATACAAAGAAGAGACCAGGGTGGGAAGAACTGCAGAGAAATGGAGTCAGAGCCCTGATTATTCCATGCCCGGAGCTGCTATTCTTCAAGAATCCCATTATGTGCCACGAACAAGCTCCTCACTGTCTGCTCCGTTCCACTCAGGTCTTCTGTTCCGTGGTGTTGGAAAGACAATAAAGTTCTAGCAGCTAGCAGTTCTCAAGCATGAACTCATGCCAGACACACTTTTCACATCTGTAATTTCATTTATTGCTTTTGACGCTCTTAGGAGACAAATACAACCATTGTCCTTATTTGTAGGCAGCAAGTGGGCTTTAACTCAAGGTCTTATGGGTAGTAAATGGCAGAACCAAACCTGCTGGAGCACACAGCCTGTGCTCTTTGCCAGAATATTGTATTCATTTTTACGTGAAGTGGAGGGAAAGCATGCGAGGGAGCCAGAGGAAAAAGAGGAGATGGTAGCATTCTTGCTGTTTCTGTTTGCTTGTATTGGTTTGCAGTTTTCAGGATCCAGGGCCTTGGACGTGTTAGGCAAATGAGCTTCTGTTGAGCTGCACCCATAGCTCCCTGCATTTTTTTATTTGGAGATAGGGTCTCACTAAGTTGCCTGGGCAGGCCTTGAACTTGTGATCTTCCTGCCTTAGCCTCCTGAATAGCTGGAGTTGCAGGCCTATACTACCTGGTCTAACTTGTTTTGTGGCAGCGTGTGTGAAGTTGGTTTTGAATTTGCTACTTAGACAAGGCAGCCTTGGGCTTCTGCTCCTCCTGCCTCTACCTCCCAACATAGCAAGTTCAAGACCAGCCTGAACTATGTAACAAGACTTTACTTCCAAAAAAGTTCCAGTAAGTCAGGCATAGTAGCATACTCACACAGTCCCAACAACACGCAGAAGTAAGAGGGAGGAGGATCGAGATTTCAAGGTTATTCTTGGCCACGTAGAAAGTCTGAGGCCAGCAAATCCTTATATATAGTCCAGGCTGGACTTAAAGTTAGGATCCTCCTGCTTCTGCCTCCTAAATGCTGGATCTACAGTTGAGAACCACTAAGTCAGTTCTGCTTTTATTATAACTTGTATCTCCTTAAAGAATAAAAATGTTTACCAACCAAAAAGAAAAAGATAAGTTTGAGGCCAGCCTGGGCTACATGAGAGTCTGTCTCCTCACTACCACCGATCCCCAACTCTCTCACAAAACAAAACAAACAAAAAACTTGTCCCATGAGTATTCTCATTAGATGAAGCAAAGTTGAGATTTCTTAAGGTTACGGACAGGAGTGCAGGAGTCTGTCATCACACCTGTCTGTCTTTTAATCCTACAGCCCCTCTGTCTACAATGCCTATTCCTGGGGCACCTATCCCCTGCACTTGCTTCTCTGCCCAGAGGTCCTATCCATTCTTTAAGAACTTGATCCACGTGCCACACCCTTTGTGAAACCTTCCCACACTCCATCTCCTCAAACCTCCAACCCTGGGCAGTTAGAAAATTTTGTTCAGATTCCTACTACAGCCCAGATAGCATCACAATGAGCTTGTCTTCATCCCCTTCTCATGAAGCTCAGGGGCCCCCAGAGGACAAAGACCACCCCTGGCCATCCCCCATGCTCTCAGCGCTCAGCTTAGCTAAGTATCAGTGGGACACTAGAATGAGAACACGTGAGACCAAAGAAAATGCACATGCATCTGTCAATCATCACACCCCGGGGATTTCCTGCCTTGCTAACTAGGCTGAGACCCTATGGAGATGTAGGGGTAAAAGGACTAGACCCCATCTCTCGATGGTCATGAACAAATTGGGGTTGTTCACATCTCCTAATTACACATTACAGAAACCCAGTGTAAAGTGGTTTAAAGGAAACAGATATGGCTGGATGCACCTGGCCCCACCTGTATACTTCTCCCTGCAGAAGTAGCTGTACCCAAGATCTAAGGGCTCCCAAGTAAGGCGATTCCGAAAATTAGGTCTCTTCCTGAACTTACCCATGGTAGCTTCGTCCTCGGGAACCCTCTGTCGTTGTGAGAACTCCTGACAACAGCTCTGTGTTTACATCCAATCACAACCGAAACTTCCAGTTCCAGTCTTTCCAGCTGGGAGTGGTGGTGCACATCTGGAGTCCCAGCACCTGAGAGATTGAGGCAGGAAGACTGTAAACTCAAGGCAAGCCTGGGCTACATGGGAAGTTAGAGACCAGTCTAAACTATGTAGTAAGACCCTATTTTTTTTTAGGATCTCAGGAATATTATCATTAAAACTATTTTTATTATGTCTATTTATTTTGTGTATGTGTATATGTGTGTATGTGTCATGGTATACACGTGAAGGTCAGAGGACAACTTGAAGCATTTGTTTTTGTCTTCTACTATGTGGTCCCAGGGACTGAATGCAGGTTTTCGGGCGTGGCATCAAGAGCCTTTATCCACTGAGCCATCGCACCAGCCCCTCAATTCTAAAATTTGTTTTCTTTAAAAAAAAGTTTATTTTTGTTTTCTGAGTAGGGGTATTTTGCTTTGCATGTAGGCACGTGCACTATCTGTCTGCAGTACCCTCAGAGGACACGAGAAAGCACCGGATCCCCTGGTACTGGAGTTACGGCCAGTTGTGAGCCCCCGTGTGTGCTGAGAATCGACCCCAGATGCTCTTGAAGAACAGTGACTGACTGCTCTTAGGCACCGAGCCATCTCTATAACCCCCTCATTTTTCCCCAGTGAAGCAAAGTTGAGATTTATTAAGGAAAGTATAGTAGTATACACCCAAGGGTGGGCCCTGCCTTTTAAAGACAATCTCCTCTCAATGGTTTTGATTAAGTGACTTGATCCACTGAGCTAATCACAATGATTTCATCGAAAAGACCTCAACTACAGGCCTACCTCTAGATACTCTAGTTAGAGTCAACCTCATCTGAACCTTATAGACTGGAAGGGAAGGAAAATCCCTGGAGCAAACTCAAGATGTCTTTAGTGAAAGGAAGAGAGGGAAACCAATACATCATCTGTAGATGTTCTGTGTGTGAGTCATATGTGGGGCTGGAGTGATGCTAACTCAGATGCTAACAGACAAAGCCAGGTGGGAGAAATGGACCACTTCAAGGTGAGCCATCCGGGAACATGGAAAGGCAGGGCCAAAGGCAGGGAGGTGGGGTCACTTTGGAAAATTTTTCATTTTTGGTAGAAGCTTTAGGGAAGGAAGGCCATACTTACTTACAAGGTTGGGGGCTAGGAAATAAAGACCAATAATGTCCTAGGTTGGGAGGAAGCCCATTGGGTTGACAGAGACCAAGAATAGGATGATTTTCCATGCTGATGACTGGGTAAGGCAGGCCCAGTGTGAGCACTCTCACTGTGAGAGGTACTCTCCCTTTATTCCACTCCCAACAAGACAGAACAACATGAGCCCAGTGTTCTGCCCCATGCCCAGGACTGGGCCTGCTTCCCCTCACCCACAACAAAGAGGAAGTCTGGACTTAGATGTCACCAGGATGACCCTTGTGGCTCAGCACAGGACCACTCTGTGGAAAGCTTTCGAGGAAGTTATGGAAACAACCATCTGAGTGGAGGCGCACAGAGGCTACCATGACAATTAATCCTGGAAACTCAGCTATGTGACTGCTCATGTCTGCAAGCCCAGCTTTCACGAGGCTGAGGCAGAATTGCTATGAACATGAAGCCAGCTACACAACCATACCAGCTATATAACAAGACCCTACCTGAGCCTACCTTCCCCTACCATGGGCAAGACGTGCAGACACTGGTGTTAGATGGACCTAGTTTTTGAGTTTCATGTTAAGGGCTTATGACATTACCCTGGATGCATTTTGTAACTACTCTGAGCCTTCGTTTCCCCACAATAGTAATTACTAGATAGGTAATAAGGTCAGAATCAGATAGAACACTGTAAGAATTTGGCACGTTGCAGGAGGTGGTGGCGCACGCCTTTAATCCCAGCACAGGGAGGCAGAGACAGGCAGATCTCTGTGAGTTTGAGGCCACGCTAGTCTACAGCTAGAGTTCCAGGACAGCGAGGGTGGTTACACAGAGAAACTCTGTCTTGAAAACCAAAACCAACCAACCAAAGAACTTAGCATGTATCTGTTTCATAGATTTGTCAATAAGCATGACTTTGCAGAGCCCAAATCCTGGCTCCAGCACAATTACTTATTACTTATTAATTATTTCAGTACACTTTCCTCACTGCCTGACTCCATATTTCCAACATCCCCAAATCAGGACTCGTTCATCACAGTGATGTAGTTTGCTTCCTGTGTCCCCTGTCAACCCACAAGACGACAGAATGTCTGTATAATCAATGTGTCGTATTGGGCTAAGTACTTCATATTCTTTTTATTTATTTATTATGTATACAACATTCCTTCCATGTATGTTTGCATGCCAGAAGAGGGCACCAGATCTCATTATAGATGGCTGTGAGCCACCATGTGGTTGCTGGGAATTGAACTCAGGACCTCTGGAAGAGCAGTCAGTGCTCTTAACCTCTGAGCCATCTCTCCAGCCCCAGTACTTCATATTCTTGTAACTCAGTTTCTTCAGCTGTAAAATGGGGATATTAATAGTATCTACCTTATAAAGTCATTGTGAAAATAAAAAAATTAGATTTGTTTTGCAAGTTTCTGACATATCACAAAGGCTTTAAAACATTCCACTTTGATTTTTGTTGTTACGTCCGAGCGGGTAAGGGAATGGTAGGAGCACTAGGTTATGCGCATCCAGGGTAGCAGCCGCCTGAGGAAGGTAACAGTGGGGTCAGAAGGACAATGGCATGTGACTCGAGTGTGATTCTTCACACTAGCACTCAGGAGTTGAGGCGGGAAGATCTTTAGCTCAGAACTAGACTGGACTACTTAGAAAAACTTCAATCTGAAAAACAAAACCAAACAATGTGCTGGAGGGGGAGGCTGGAGGGATGGCTCGGTCGTTAAGAGCACTTGTTCTTCGAGAGGACCCGAGTTCAGTTCCCAATATCCATGTCACATGGCTCACAACCATTATAACTCCAGCTCCAGGAGACCACTGGCATTCACTCTCATGTGCACAAACCCACATACAGACACAGACAGCTACACATAATTTAAAAATAACAAAAGTAAGTCCCAAGATTAAAGAAAGCAACCCTAAGGAAGAGAAGGAGCAAGTCACAGCAGTTTAGAAGCTGACAAGTGAGTGATAGAAAACAAAAAGATACAGGGGATGGGCTTTTTAGATGAAGACCAGCCACGCTAGGGTGTCAAGCTGCTGTCAAATGGGGATGGGTTGATGGGCTTAAAGAAATAACCAGACTGGGTCAGCTAGTAGGTGTCCTCACAGATTTGATATTCCCTAATTATAATAGCTCCCATATAGTCATTGTTATGTGCCCCTGTGCTAATTGGTAGTTATAATATTTTTTTATCAAGCCTATGAGTCAGGTGATTTTATTGAGTCAGTTTTGTTAAAGAAATCAAAGTGATAAGCTGCTGTGCTCAGTCACATGGCTTTTAAGTGGTCGAGCTGGAATTTGAATCAGGGTGCTTTTTAAACCCGAGTTCTGGCACCTCGGCCCACCCTCTGCCACCCTGCTTCAAGAATTCAAGTCACCAGCAGCTCCTCAGTATATCTAGATGCAACTTCTTCCCTCTCCTCCAGCCCCCTTCTCAGGTCTCTGCCCCTGAGCCCACAAATGCCAAGTCCACAAGGCATCTGTTTTGCCAAAATTCTGTTCTGATTCGATAAACTCTAGCCAGGCCAGCTCACTCAGCATGATTCAGCCAGAGAGAATAGCAAGGCTGCATGCCCGGCATGCCGACCGGCTGAGCTCAGGCAGGATGGGCGGTGTTCAGGAACCTCAGCCTGACAGATGGCTCCACTCGGCTGTCTTCATGGGCCTGGTGCCAGGTGCAGCGCTCGCTCTCTGCAGGAGGGAGTTATGGGAGCCTCATCCCTATGAGTATCGAATGCATGGGTATGTGGGTGTTTGTGCAGGCACATAGAGAGCACACAGGAGTGAAGGTACGTGTGCTCTACATGTTCACTCGCATGTTTGTGTGTGTTCATCCGTGTGCATGCCTGGTTGTGTGTCTCTGTGTATACATTCCGAGGTGTGCGTGTGTTCAGGTTCCAAATCTGTATACATTCAGAGGTGTGTGTGTGTGCTCAGGTTCCAAATCTCCATTCATTCGGGTTGGGTGTGCTCACAACACGAAAGAGGAGGACAGAGAGATGGGGGAAGAGGGAAGGAGAGGTTGCTTTTGATTATCTCCCCCCCCCTGCAGGGGGAAGCTGCCGCATGCCCCTCCACTTAGCTCTGCCTTCATCAGGGAATTAACAGCCAGCAGCAGCAGCAACAGCAGCAGCAGCAGCAGCAGCAGCCGCCGCCGCCACCACCTCATTCCCATTGTGAAATGTAGGCTGTGGCTGAATTTCAGGTTTCTAAACACAACTTCTTGATTGTGTTTTCCCATAAGGTAGAGCTATTAACTGTTATTGAACTTGAGAGCCCTCGACATATCTAGTGGACTAGAACAATAACCTCAAACCTTGTCATTTCACACGCATTATCAAGGAGCTCACAGAGTACCCTGCAAAACCCATCAATGGGCGTTAGGTTAAGAAACCAAACATTTTCCAGGTGATGGTGGTGCATGCCTTTAATCCCAGAACTCTGGAGGCAGAGGCAGGCAGAGCTCTGTGAATTCCAGGCCAACATGGTCTACAGAGCAAGTTCCAGGATAGCCAAAGCTACACAAAGAAACTCTGTCTCTGCCCTGCCACCCCACTAAATATAAAACTAAACATTTGTACAAACATGTAGGGAGTGCCAAGTAGAGGGAGGTTGGATTGTCTACAGGAGTACAGGACATAGATGGATCGCAATAGGGCCCTGCAGTGAGTTTGGGAACAAATGGGTGGAGAGACTACCGGAGGGGCTCCAGGAGGGGCTCCAGGAACCGTCCCTTGAGGCAAACATCCAGGCAGGTCACAGAAATGCGAGAGGCAATTGAGAAATTGCCAAGATGAGGAAGGACATAAAAAGCAGAAGAGATGCAGTGCCTGGTCTGAAAGGGAGTCTCGGAGCAGACTGTGGATGGCCTGATGCATGCTAGATTAAAGATTCTGGATTTTATCCAGTGGGCCACTGGCGTTCTATAAGTGAGAGAAGAGTCTGACCTAATGCGTGATTTGCAGAAATCAGAACACATCTAGCACTTGCCTAGAGAGCAAATGGGAATCTGTTGCAATGGTCCCTTTGAGAGAGGATGAGGATGTGAGCAACAGGAATGTGGGGAAACTAGGGGAAGGGTTTGGACAAAAGAGATGGAGCAGATAAACTGTCAAGAATCAGGCTGAGAAACAAAAGGGGAAAGTGTTGGCTTTCGTGTGCTAGCTTGTCAGAAAGGTAGATGCTAGTGCCGTCTGCTGAGCTGGACCCACAGGGCTATAGTGACAGCCTCTGGGAAGAACAGGGATTGGGGACACAAGGTGAACCGTCCAAGAAGAGATGTACACTAAGCAAGTTGCTGTATAGATGTGGAACACCAAAGAGAGAGATTAGGACACATAAACCTGTGAGCCATGAGAGCTGGAAGATAAGCCAAGTTGTGGGTGGTGGGTGAGAGCAGTGGGGGAGACTGGAGACATCACAGACCAGGGTGGGAAAGAAGTCAGGATTCAGGACTGAAGGAGACAGTGAGAGAGGATTCTTGGGATTTGGAAGGACTGGAATAAATCCAGAAGAGAAATGACTCCTGGAAGCTAACAATGTACAAAATTTTAAGAATGAGGAAGTGATCATTAGTGTCAAAGGCTACTAAAGTAAGGTCAAGCAAGCAGAGGGAAGATGGAGAAGCCTAGAAGCGGAATGGGAGGGAATAGCAGTTTTACGCTCTTGATTAGCACGGTAGTCACAGCGTCCCTGAACCACTCCAGGGAGGACGCACCAAATCTGAACAATGAGAGAGCACACCACAGGAGATTGTAGGAGGTTATAGAATAAAGAACTCCAACATTGAGCCAAGATGGGGTAAGAAGCATCAAATTTAACCTTCTGCCTAAAACAATGATAAACAAGGCACAAATCCAAAAAGCAACTATTTCAGAGCAGAGAACAGTTGCTCCGGATACTAACTGCTGTAGCGGGGGGAAAAGTAAGATGGGTCCACATACTGTATCTGTTTGGAGGGTTTGCAAGCTGTGGGACAGAGTGGGGCATCCAGGGAGGAACTGGCACAGTCTCTGAGTGGAGGAGTTAGGACTGGTTGTTCAGGGAAGCTAAGACAGCTACTGCTCACAGGGCACAGAGGGATCTCCAGAGTTCCAAAAGTTAACTACCTCGGTGGTTCCCAACCTGAGGGTCGCCACCTCTGTGGGGTCAAGTATCAGATACTTACAGTCTGAGTCATAGCAGTAGCAAAATTACAGTTATGAAGTAGCAATAAAATAATTTTATGGCTGGGGTCACCACAGCCCGAGGAACTGTATTAAAGGGTCACAGCATCAGGAAAGCTGAGCACCGCCACTCTACCTGAATATAATGACTACGTACACACGAGGAGATAGCTAAAGGCTAAGGAGAGAATGCTAGGGGCAAACAGGTGGAACAACTTTGGAGCTCGCACAAGCTTAGGCTTAGTCCATGCTGCCAACAGCCAGAGTAGGGAAAGCTTGTATAAGCCTGGGGAGAACGCCCAGGAGGATGCTGCCTGATACGGAAGCCAACTTAGTCCTCGGATAGGCTTCACATCCCAGCTACAGAGGAACCTCAAGGGTTAACTACAAACCGGTGTCCAAGGAAGTCAACTACATCCTGGAACAAAGTTCCAAACAAGGAAATGAAAAAGTCCAGCGCCGACAAGTTAAAGTTCACAGGCTTATGAAAAGAGGTAGGGAATTATGACTCATGATAAAGAGAAATATCAGTGAGGAGAAGCAGACCAACACTGGCAGAAGGAGAGTATTGGAGGGCAAATAATCAGATAATACAAACATACTTCATAAGGCCAAGAGGATGGAAAAAAGCATGGGCACAGTGAGGGGTGAGTGGATGACACACAAGATCCACATCCAGCTTAAGGAATAGAAAACGCAGTATTCAGAAGAAAATATTAATGAACTGGAAGTCATAGAAACAGAAGCTTCCTGAAATGAAGTATTAAAAGAGTTAGCTGACATTGGCTATAGTGGCTCTTACTGGTAATCCTTGCACTCAGAAGGTTGAGGCAGGAGGATCACTGCCAGTTTGAGGTCTCCTTGGGCTACCTAGTGCGTCTGAACACAGCCTAGGCTACACAATGAGACCGTCAATAAAAAGGAAAAAAACGTATCTGTGAACTATTAGTTCCCAGATGTATGTCTTACTGGAAATCCCAGAGAAACAGAAAAAGGAATTACCCCAGATTTTCTCTTTCTCACAGAGATCTGTCTGCCTGTGACTCCAAGGTGCTAGGATTAAAGGCATGCACCATCACACCTGGCCCAAATTTTCCAAATTTAATAAAAACTATAAGCTCATAGAGTCAAGACCTCTGGGAAGAGAGTGAGATCATCAACTTCCCTATCAGAAAAGTCAATTGCCAGCTTGGTTAAAAGCTCACACCAGAGTCCATACAGAAGACCCCAGCCCCAGCTGTGGGTCCTACCCCACCACACAGGGCTTTTATATAGGGGGGGGGGACAAGTAAATCCACCTGTTTAAAAAATCAGAAACCATTCACCCAAGGAAGGTAAACAAACTGATAATGAGAACTTGAGAAGATGCTTTTGTCAATAAGAAGATAAAAGCTAAGACAAAGAGCCTAGGCAGTTTGGATGCTCACCTTACGAGACCTGGATGGAGGAGGGTGGTCCTTGGACTTCCCACAGGGCAGAGAACCCTGATTGCTCTTTGGGCTGACGAGGGAGGGGGACTTGAATGGGGGAGGGGGAGGGAAAGGGGAGCTGGAGGTGGGGAAGAGACAGAAATCTTTAATAAATTAAAAAAAATAAAATTAAAAAAAAGCTAAGACAAATATCATCATACATGCAGAAATAAAACCACGCGTCATTAGCTGCTGAGTATACATGTGCCAACGTAAGGAGCTGTGTCTGCCCACTTCAGACTACAGTTTCTGCTCCTCCAAAGGTTAAGCCCACTGGGCACAACAACACTCATTTTGATTGCCATGTCAGTTAACCCATTCATGACACCTCAGGGCCGGGGGAGGGGGAGGCAACCGAAACGCTCTGATGCTGTATTATAAAATGAAGACAGAAACTTCCTCTTGGATTAATTTGACCAGAGTGGGCCCAAATTTGAATTCTTTACTTGTTATCCCGCCTCTTTCCTCTGTCTGCAGCTTGTGGTTACTGGGCTGACTGGTGTCTGTTGTGTTTTGTGTCTGTGCGCAAGTCTGACTCTACATCTTTGCCTTTGCTATGTATTTATTGAATGGCACAGAAAAGCTAGTATGGGATTCTTTATCAAGGACTTTAACAGAGCTTCAGAAAGGAAGAGGTTATTTACTGGCCCCAACTGACCCAGACTAGCACTCAAAACCTCACAGAGATTTAGCAACCTACCCCCACGTGTCGCTTCCAATTTTGTGGTGGGTGTCTACTTCAAGGCTGCTTTCCGTAAGCGACTACACAATCTCCACGCATTGTTCTGAGTTAGTGACACGGAAGGCTACAAATGTAAGATTCAGTATTTGGCTTGGGATGTAAAAGCTGATTGCACAGGAAATTCAAGACATAGTAAGGCTTGTTTTTTTTTTAAAGTTAGATTTTTTTTTTTTAAAGGCAGGTTAAACCAGAACAGGCTTCTGTCTCTGTCTTTGTTACTTTTCTATTGCTGTGAAACATACCATGGACAAGGCAATTTATTTAAAAAAGGTGTTGAGCGTGGTGGTGCACACCTTTAATCCCAGCACTTGGGACACAGAGTCAGGCGAATATCTGAGTTCAAGGAGGCCAGCCTGGTCTGCAAGAGCTAGTTTCAGCACAGCTGGAGCTGTTACAAAAAAAAACCCTCAAAACAAAAAAAAAAAAAAAGGAAAAAGAAAAAAGAAAAAGAAAGAAAGAAGGAAGGAAGGAAAGAAAGAAAGAAAGAAAGAAAGAAAGAAAGAAAGAAAGAAAGAAAGAGTGTTTACATTGAGGCTTACAGTTTCAGAGGGTTCGAGTCCATGATAGTAGAGCAAAGACATGATGGCATGAACAGTTCAGAGCTTACATCTTGATGTGCGAGTTGGAGACAGAGATAAAGAGAAGGATGCTGAGGTTGGTGTCTTCTTTAAACTTCCCAGCCCACCCAGCGACACACCTACTAAAAGGCTGCACCTCCTCAACTCTGCTGCGGTGAGTTGAAGGAAAATGGCCCCCAAAGGGAAGTGGCACTAGTAGGAGGTGTGGCCTCATTGGAGTAGGTGTGGTCTTGCTGGAGGAAGCGTGTCACTGTTGGGAGGGCTTTGAGGTCTCAACAATGCTCAAGCCATACCCGGCGAGACAGACCACTTCCTGTTGCCTGTAAGATATAGAACTCTCAGCTACCTCTCCAGCACCATGTCTGCCTGCACTCCGCCATGTCCCACCATGATAATGGGCTAAACCTCTGAAACTGTAAGCCACTCCATTAAATGTCTTTCTTTATAAGAGTTGCCATGGTTATGGTGTCTCTTTACAATAGTAACCCTAAGACACCTCCCAAACAGTTCCACTCACTGGGGACCAAGTATTCAAACATGAGTCTAAGGGGCTCATCTCATTCAAGCTACTACATGAGGTTGATTGCATTGTTTTCTTCAGTGCAGGGTAAAGTTAAACAGGTTGAGCACACAGTAGGACAGCAGGGTAAGTACATAGTCTTAAGTGATGATTAATGTATATTCAAAGCTTGGGGAAAGTTCAGTTTCTGTGAAGGCAAAAACTATTTTCAAAAAAAATGCTCCATGACAAACTCCAGCACTCGGGAAAAGGCATGGACCTCTATGAGCCTGAGACCATTCTGTGTAGCAGGCTTTTTCTTTTAGACCACCAATCAGCTCCCGAATCATGACACAGAGACTTATTACTAGTTTTGAATGCTCAGCCTCGCTTAGGCTCATTTCTGGGTAGCTCTTTTAACTAAAATTAACCGGGTTCTCTTTATCTACCTTTTGCCTCAGAGCTCATTACCTTTCTTCCTTCTGTATCTCTTATTTTCACTGCTTCTCTAGGTCTGACTGGCTTCTGACCCTGGGCATCTCCCTCGCTCTCTCTTCTCTTCTTCCCTTGTTCTTTTCCAGCCTAGATTTCTCCTTCTATTTTTTCTCTCTCTCTCTCTCTCTCTCTCTCTCTCTCTCTCTCTCTCTCTCTCTCTCTCTCTCTCTCTCTCTTTCTCTCTCCCTTTTTTTTCTTCCTCTCTTTCTCTTTCTTTTTTTTCTCTCTCTCTCTCTCTCTCTCTCTCTCTCTCTCTCTCTCTCTCTCTCTCTCTCTCTCTCTCTCTCTTTCTCTCTCCCACCCCGGCCTATCCTTTTCCTGCCTTACTATTGGCCATTCAGCTCTTTATTAGACCAATCAGGTGGCTTAGGCAGGCAAGGTGAAACAAATACAACACATCTTTACATAATTAAACAAATGCAGCATAAACAAAAGTAGCATACCTTCACATAGTTAAATATTCCATAGCATAAACACATGTAACACATCTTTGCCTGCCTACTCCACAATCCTGGTCTACACAGTGCATTCAAGGCAAGCAGGGGCTACAAAGTGAGGTCCTGTCTTAAACAAAGAAGTTCAACACAAACTAGGTGTGAATATGCATCCAATAATCCCCACTCCTGGGAGACTGAGGCAGGAAGGCTTTAGGTTTCAGAGAATCCTAAGTGATTTGACAAGATCCTACCGAAAAATAGAAAAGAGAAGAACAAGGAAGAAAAGAGAGAACCTGGGGACGGATGGTGTCCCATGGTTGATCCCCCTATAGCAAGCAACTTTATCTCATTTATTTATTCATGTATTTATTTATTTTATTTTGTTTTTTTGAGACAGGTCTCTCTGTGTTGCCCTGGTTGTCCTGGAACTCGCCCTGTAGACCAGGCTGGTCTCGAACTCACAGAGATCTGTCTGCCTCTGACTCCTGAGTGATGGGATTAAAGGTGTGTGTCACCACCTGTTAGCAAACAATTTTTAAAGTCAGGCACAACTTACCCTTTTTTTTTTTTTTNTTTTTTTTTTTTTTTTTTTTTTTTTTTTTTTTTTTTTGCATTGTTGAGGATCAAACCAAAGGCTTTCTTAGTTCAGGGTAGGAAAAGACACTACCAGTAAACTCTATCTCCAGGTCCCCTATAACTACAACTTGCAATACAACTTCCTATCTCAGTTGGGTTTTCATTGCTGTGTTTAAACACCATGACCCTAGGGCTTACATATCCAGACCATAGTACATCACGAGGGAAGCCAAGGCAGGAACTCTAAGGGCAGCAACCTGAAGACCGGAACTGAGGCCGAGGTCATGGAGTAATGCTCATTGCTTTGTTTATGCCAACCCAGGTCCATTGGCCCAGGAGCTGCCCCTATCACAGCTGGGCCCTTCCACATCAATCATTAATCAAGAAAATACACAGGCCAATCAGATGGAGACATTTTTACAATTAAGGTTCCCTCTTCTCAGATGACCCTAGCTTGTGTCAAATTGACATAAACCTGCCCAGCCTTCCTACCCCCGTGCTACCCTTTTAACAATGTTTATGTGACACATAGTATTGGATGGCGTGAGATCACATCTTCAGCTACAGCAGGGGAGGGGACAGGTTGAGCGGATTTGCCCACAGTTTCCAGTTTTTAGCCATCCATTGTGAATGTCAAAGTTAATTTCCGGGTACTTGCCCTTGAGTGATCTAAGCACAGCCTTGATCAGTTACAGCTATGATATGACGATGCTCCAGCAAACTCCCCTCTGAGGCCTCGGGAGCAGTGGGGACAGGACGGAGGCTGAGGGAGAGACTGTCACAGAGAAGAGCAGAGTGCACAGCGCATGGATGGACATGCAGGCATGTAGCACGGTAGCTGACTCGGCAGCTGAACCAGAGCTTCCTGTCCCTTGCAGATGGCATAAAGATAGGAGCATGCTAAAAATGGAGAAGAGAAACCGCAGTGCAGAATCTACAGAACGCTCAAAGCTGCAGAGAGACAGACCGACAGGCCGGGATGAAGCTGGTGATGGGGGACTGTCCGTGGGTATTTCAACCACCTCGGCAGGAATTCCCAAGAAGACACAAAAGGTCAGAACCTTTGTTGTAGTATAATTATTATTATAAGGCCAGCAACATCCACTTACTGAAAAATATCTTTAAAGGCTACAATGAAGCAAACCAAAGCCCCACCCTTGCCAATGAGTCCCTAGGAAACACCTCATGTGAACAACTGTCTGTGTGGGGGTCTGGATATTGAGTCGGGGTCCTTGGACATGCTAAGCACAGTGTGGCTCTCTCACTAGACAAACACTCCCAGCCTACACTTTCACTTGTATCTAATGTTTTAAAAATTAATACATACCTAAGAGCCTTACTTTTCTTGAAATTAAAATACGGTTTTAATTTTCCTTTTCCTTTCCTCCCTCCAGTCCCGTCCACGTGCTCCCCCGATGTCTCTCAAATTCATAGTTTCTGGCCTGTCTCCCATAGTTGTTATATGTGAATTTAAATATATAGACGACCTGTTCTATATATTACTTATGTATGTGATTTCAGGGCTGACCACTTAGTATTGGTTAATCAGTTGTTCCAGTTCCTTGAAAAAGACTATTTATCCCACTCTCCACATTGTTTGCTTGCCTGCAGTTCTTTGGGGGAGAGAAAGGTAGAAGATAGATAGAAATAGATGATAGATAGATAGATAGATAGATAGATAGATAGCTGATAGATAGATAGATATAAATAGATAGATGATAGATGGATGATACATAGATAGATAGATGATAGATAGATAGATAGATAGATAGATAGATAGATAGATAGATAACAGACAGACAGATAGAAAAAAACTCAGAATCTCAATGTCCCCTCTTAAAGGCACAGCTCCCAGGATCTAACTTCTTCCAGCTAGGGCCCACCTCCTAAAGCAGTGGTTCTCAACCTTCCTAACACAGTTCCTCATGCTGTGCTGACCCCCAACCATAAAATTATTTTCACTGTTACTTCATAACTGTAATTTTGCCCCTGTTATGAATCATAACATAACTATTTTTGGAGATAGAGGTTTGCCAAAGGGGTTGTGACTCACAGGTTGAGAACCAATGTAAGAGTCCCTTATCTCCTGACAGTCACAAAGCTGGGACCATGTCTTTGGCATATGGGCCTTTGAGAAATAGTTATGATCTGAACCGTACAACCATATAAACTATGAAGCTTACAATAACCCCTCAATACTGTCCTATCTCTTTTTCCTACTTCAAGTCCCCTTGCCCTCTTCCAGCCATATCTTTTGGCATCTACAGCTTTGTTTGTCTAATAATACACTGTTATTTTTGATTGGTTAATTTTAATTAATTAATCAACTTTAGACATGGTATACTGACCTTGTTTTATGATGTCCCAGGATACACAGCTCCTTTATAGTCCATCTCTCTATTGATTCCCCATCCAAAAACAATTATATATATGTATAATAATATATATATAATTGTTTATATATATTATTGGTTTTTCCTGGAACTAGCTCTTGTAGACCAGGCTGGCCTTGAACTCACCTCTGCCCCCAAGTGCTAGGATCAAAGTGTGTGCCACCGCTACCTGGCTTAAAAAACAATGACAATTTTTTAATAAGTCAGTATTTAGTGTTTACCTTATTATACCTGTATTTGTACTATTTACAGCATATATCTATTATACTACTACAAGTATACCAGAATCGTGTTTCTTTTCATAGTTTAGTGTTTTGTAAGGAATAAATGCCTTTGGGGTAGTAAGATGGGCTCAGTGGGTAGAACCGCTTATTGTGTGAGCCTGAGCTCAATCCACAGAATCCATGGTGGAGAGAACAGACAGCCAAAGTTGTCCTCTGACCTTCACATGCATGCCACAGCGTGCGCACACACACTCACACACACACACACACACTCACATACACATATTCTCTCTCACATTCACACACACACATTCTCTCTCTCACACACACACACACTCACACTCTCGCACACACACTCTCTCACACACATTCTCTCTCACTTTCTCGCTCTTTTTCACACACACACACATTCTCTCTCACACACACACTCACATTCTCTCACACACATACACTACACACATACACACACACTCACACTCTCTTGCACACACATCTCTCTCTCACATACACACAGTCACTCTCTTACACAATCACAGTAATAACAGATACATTGACTAAGAAGAAAAACGTTATCACTTCTTCAATATTTTTCTAATTATTACCAAATAGCTAATCATTCTGGCACCTTCCAGCAATCTTTCTCAGTTGCTTTCCTCATGGACAGTTGCACCAGGTAAAGTGCTATGTCTCTCTAAGCCCGGCTCCCATGTTCCCATTTCTGTGCCAGGCTTTTTCTTTTGTACTAGCTTTCAAATCATGACACGGAGACTTAGTTATGAGTGCTTGGCCTAGCTTAGGCTCATTTCTGGCTAGCTCTTTTTAACTTAAATTAACCTGTTTTTCTTTATCTGTCTTTTGCCGCAGGGCTTTTTACCTTTATTTCTGGGTCCTACTCTATGTCTGCTAACTGGGGGCTGCCTGGCTGGCCTCCGGCATCTCCCTCTCTTTCTCTTTCCCTCTCTTTCTCTTTGTCTTCTTATTTCTTCTTTTCTCTCTTGTTCTTTTTTTTTAAGGTTTATTTTCTTATTTAATGTGCACTTGTGTTTTGCCTATATATACTCTGTATGAGGATGTCGGATCCCCTAGAACGGGAACTACAGACAGCTATGAGCTGCCATGTGGGTGCTGGGAATTGAACCCAGGTCTTTTGGAAGAGCAGCCAGTGCTCTAAACCACTGAGCCATCTCTCCAGCCCCTCTCTTGTTCTTTTTGAGCCTAGATTTCTCCTATTTATTCTCTCTGCCCACCAGCTCCACGTATCCCTCTTCTACCTATTTATTGGCAGTTCAGCTTTTTATTAGGCCCATCAGTTGCCTCAGGTAGGCAGGGGGAAACAAATGCAACACATCTTTTCATACTTCAACAAATGCAGCATAAACAAATGCAGCATGCCTTTACACAGTTTAATATTCCACAGCAGAAACAAATGTAACACATCTTTGAAATAATAGTCCACAACTCTTTCCCTTCTGTTTCCTTGTGTTTTCAAGTATGTCTTTTTACCTTTTTGTTTCCTTGTTTCTTTGTTTTCTGTGATGAAGAATGAACCCAGAATCTCGTGTATGCAAGATATCTTAGTTAGGCTTTCTATTACTGTGAAGAAACACCATGACCCTGGCAACTCTTATAAAGGAAAACATTTAATTGGGGCTGTCTTACAGTCCGGAGGTTTAGTCCATTTTCAACATGGTAAGAAACAAGGTGGCATGCAGACAGACAGACATGCTGCTACAGACATGCTCTCAGACGAGGAGCTGAGAGTTCTACACTTTGATCCACAGGTAACAGAGGAAGACTGTGTACCACACTGGGTGTAGTCTGAGCATATGAGACCTCAAAGCCATGCCTCCTAATAGTGCCACTCCCTATAGGTCAAGCATTGGAACATATGAGTCTATAGGACTATTCCTATTCAAACCACTACACAAGACAACTGCTATACTTCTGAGTTCCAACCCCAGCTCTGTATACAGACTATTTGTCCTTTGGATTGTGAGCCTTGGCCTTTAACGATTAAATCCTTTCTCTATCCCAGTACACACACTTTTTAAGAGACATTGCTCCATTTTTTTTCTGACTCTAACTAATATTAAAAATACTGCAGTCTGGGCCATGAATGGTGTCATACACCTTTAATTCCATTACTGGGAAGGCAAAGGCAGGTAGATCTGAGTTTGAGGTCACCCTGGTCTATAGAGCAAGTTCCAAGATGACCAGAGCTACACAGAGAAACCCTGTCTTGAAAAACAAACCAAAAAAATATTTAAGTCATTCTCTTTCTGACTGTGTGAGTGGTAGACTTTTCACTGCTTGGACAAATACCTGAGACAAACATTGTTTAAAAATAAAAAGGAGAGACTCATTTTGGACTCATAGTCTGAGGTTGTAGACCACGGTTGGTTGGCTCCTTGTTTCTGGGCTATGGTGAAACAGTGTGGTGGTGTGGAGAAGCAAAGCTGCTTATGTCCTGGTCACTGGGAAGGAGAGAGAAAGAGAGAGAGAGAGAGAGAGAGAGAGAGAGAGAGAGAGAGAGAGAGAGAGAGAGAGAGCATATCAATATCTTAACACTTAACAGAGATAAGCTATCTTAGTAGAGATACAACTTGGAAGAAAGAGCTTGTTCCAGCTTTATCTAGAAAGACCACATCACCCACCCCCTCCCAACAATACCCGCTAATTGCGACTCTGCCAATGAATTAAGCCATCAGTTAGAGCAGAGCCCTCTTTTTTCATTTCTTAGTGATCAGATCTAAGAGCTAGAGATCAAACCTTAAATTCATGAGCCTTTGGGACATAATTCACACTTAAACCAAACAATATTTTTTGACACAGTTTCACTATGTAGTCCTGAACCTACTATGTAGCTCAGGCTGACCTCAGACCTGAGGCAATCTTCCTGCTTTGGCCTTAGAAGTGTTGGGTATACTATCAAGCCCCATAGAATCTTCTCTTTGTTCCTGATGCTTGGGAATTTCAGAGTGGATGCTCAGAATTTCATCATCTGCTGAGATAGGGGAGTTTTCATTTAACATGCTAGGTGTTCTCTGGGCCCTTTCAGTGTGAGAATGAAGCAAACCAAAGCCATCACCCCAGTGAAGGGAAAGTTTTCATTCATTCGATGATTTTTTTCCTTAAGTTCTCAAAATTTCCCACCATCTGAACATCAGCACCAAAGGCTATGCCTTTAATCTTCTGTCTTTCCTCTGTACCAGCTTCTGAATTTCCCCTTTGTTTTGGGGATATTTCCCTAGCTGAAGTCTCCAATCTTCTTGTCTTGTTGTGAATTTCCAAAAGTCCTCACTATGTGCTGTACATGTTCCTGTATTTAGAAAGAGCAACTATGAGGTGGGGGAGATGCTTTAGAGTTCTTGCAGCTCTTGCAGAGAACCCAGGTTTGCTTCTCAGCACCCACATGGCAGCTCACAACCATCATTGACTCCAGTCCCAGAGAATCTGATAACCTCCTCTGACCTCCTCAGGCACCAGACATGCACATGGTGCACAGGCATACATGTAAACAAAACACTCATACACATTAGCTAACTACATACATACATACATGCACACACACACACACACACACACAGAATTTCAGCTGTCTTTTTACAGCAGACGTGATCTTTGCTTAGCTTTTTGAGCATATTAATTATACTAATGCAGAAGTTTCTCTTCTCATGAATCATCTTTGTTCCCTCTGAATAACTTTAATCTGTTTGTTTATTTGGGTCTTTAACTCTTCTGAGATGGTTTCTTCTGGTGTTTGTTGTCCTTTGGTTTCCTGTTCTTTCTTAACAATGGACACTAAATATTACTAATAATTGAGTATGTCTGGTAGCTCATACAGATTGTCAGAAACTTTGGGAGGATGAGGCAGGAGGATTGCTGCAAATCTGAGATCAGCCTGGGTATGGCAGTTTGAATTAGAATGTCCCCCATAGGCTCATATATTTGACTATTTGGTCCCTAGTTAGCAGAGCTGTTTTGGTAAAAATTAGGAGGTGTGGCCTTGTTGGAGGAAGTGTGTCACTGGGGGTGGGCTTTGAGGTTTAAAAAGCCCACACCAGGTCCAGTCTCCCTCTCTCTCCTTCCAACTTTCAGACAAGATGTAAGCTCCCAGCTATGGCTCTAATGCCATGTCTGCCTGCCACCAAGCTACGAGCCATGGTGGATATGAACTCACCCTCTAAAGTTGTAAACAAACCCCTAATTAAATGTTTTCTTTTATAAGTTGCCTTGGTCAGAGCAATAGAAAAGAAATTAAGACATGTGGCTATGTAGCCAGATGTATGTCAGGTGTGTGTGTGGGGGGAGGTATGAGTGTGACTTATTGATTCAGTAGCTCACGTGTTGATGTTTTGACTATGCCTTATATCAGGGCAGCTCACATGTCATGCCGGATGTTCTATCTGTTTCTATCTTGACTTAATAGGTCGTTCAGAAAATGCTTCAATAGTCTGTCTTGAAGATGTCCAGATGCCTGTCCTTGGTCACCTAGAGAGTGAGCAGCATGGGGTGACAGCCTTCTGTCTCAGCAGGCATGCATCCATTCCCATTCCATGACTATACTAGGCAGTCCTTAACCCTTCCCCGCTCCCTCCTTTCTTAAGCCTCTTGTTCCCCTTTCAAGGTTCCCTTTCTAGGTTCATGACCCACACTCCACTCCACACATATGAAGATTCAAGCCTAAGACCACATATGAGAGAAAATGTGGTATTTATCTTTCTAGGTTACTTAGCTTAATATAATTTTCCATTTTGTCCATTTTCCTACCAATGCCATGCTTTCATCTTTCCTTATGGCCGAGTAAAGCACTACTGTTTATGTGCATATTTTCTTCATCTGTTCATCTTTTGATAGACATCTGGTCCTGGTTTTTATGACAAGTGAAGCAACAAACATGGTATGTATAACTGTGTAAATGTCTCAATGATACAACTTAAGAGTCCTGGGACTGGAGAGATGGCTCAGAGGGTAAGAGCATTGACTGCTCTTCCAGAGGTCCTGAGTTCAATTCCCAGCAATCACATGGCGACTCACAGCCATCTGTAATGAGATATGGTGACCTCTTCTGGTGTGCAGGCAGAACACTGTATACATAATAAATAAATAAATAAATAAATAAATAAATAACCAAAAAGAAAGAATTTATTAAGAGTTCTTTGGTGGGTGGATGCTGGAGAGATGGCTCAGTGTTTAAGAGCACTTGTTGCTCTTACAGAGGACCCTGGTTTGATCCCCAGAACCCACATGGTGGTTTACAACCACCCATAATGCCAGATCCTAGGGGATCCAATGCCCTATTCTAACCATGGCACTCAGCATGTAAGTGGCATGCATAAGAAAATCTGAGGGAGAGAGAATGTGCCCGTGAATGGTACGGCTGAGTCTATTTTTAGTTTTTGAGGAACCCAGTACTGATTTCTACAGCGGCTGCACTAGTTCACACTCCTACCTGCAATGAATGAGGACCCCCCACCCCAACCCCCAAGTTAGCCAGCGTTAGTTGTGGTTTGCTTCTTTGATAGCCATTCTGGTTGGGATGAGACAGAATCTCAAAGTCAGGGCAAACATACACCCTGACGTATCCTTGTACATTTTAATGGCTATGCGTGTTGAATACTTGGCCATTTGTGTCTCATAATTTAAGAATTATCTATTCAACAAAATCCCAGCATAGAGAAGGGAAAGTAGGCTCCAAGTTCCACCCCTAAGCAAAAAGCTGTTTGTGATGGATCCTGCTTGGAGAGGGGAAATCAGCTTTCTTCAGTGGTGGGACACTGGGTAGATCAACAGCACTGTAGGGCAAACCCCGAGCTCAGGAGGAGTTGACCAACTGCTTGACTCCGTTTGTTGAATGTAATTTTTGTTTTGCTTTGATATTTTGTTTGTTTGTTTGATTGTTTCTTTTAATTTTTGTTCATGTGTGTATGTGTGTGTGTGTGGTGTATTTTCTTATGAAGTTGTATAGGTAGAGAGGTGGGAGGGATCTGGGAGGTGTTGGGAGAGGGGTAAGAATATGATCAAAATATATTGTATTAAAAAAAGCCAATAATGAATCTCTGTGAGTTTGAGGGCAGCCTGATCTACAGAGCGAGTTTGAGGACAGGCTACACAGGCTACACAGAGAAACCCTATCTCAAAAAGAAACAAAAAACAAAAAACAAAAAAACAAATGAACAAACAAGAAAGCCAATAAGTAAGTAAGCAAGCAAGTAAATAAATAAAAAATAGTCTATTCAACCTGTTAGCCCATTTATTGATTAGAATATTTGTTTTGGCATTTTATGTTTGTGGTTCCTTATATTGTTAATCCCACCAGTTGAGAATAAGACCATTACCATAGTTTAAAGCCAAATTAGAAGAAAGCTTTAATTATACACTGGCCAGGTGGATGGGTTCTGACCAGGTCCATACCCAGGATTGCAGGAAATGGGTTGGACCCACAGTCCATATTTCCCAACAGGTCCAATCAGGGGCAAGCATACATCCTGATGTAGTTCCTGTTTGCCCATGTGTGATCAAGCTCATCCAGTGTAGTTGGGTCGATCAAACTTGTTTTGGGCAGTGAAAATCTGTGACTTGCTATCTTCCACAAACAATGCCACTAGAATTTTAGGAAGCATTTGTCCTTGGGTGTCGTGAGCCACACCACATTGGACTGCCAGATGTCATGAACCACCTTTTTGTGGTGACTTCTGCCGCAGTCTTAGCCACGGTATATATTTCGGGGTAGGAGCGTGAGGATTAGAAAAGTTAGGTAGGAGGAACCGAGAAAAAAAGAATCACAGGGACACAAGACAGTATTGGGATGGCAACTTGGTCTCCTGCATACTGAGTTCTGATTTCACCTATGTTTAATTTTCCACACACTTTCCAATACAAAAGTGGGGGAAAGAAGGCAAAAGACTACTTTAACATGACACCAAGGACAAGCAGAACCTTCCCCAATACTTGAGACATCAATTCATTAATTCTTGAGAAAAGCATTCTGTTGTTTAGACAGTGAACCCACCCTAGACCAAGTATCCTGAAGGCAGCCATTCCCTAGGTCAAACCTCCAATTTCAAAAGAAGGGACAGAAGTATGCCTGAATTCTCTGACCTTTGGTCAGGATGGAAAGGATACACCTCTCAATGTCCAAAACACCAAGCAACCACACCCTAGGTCAGGGATGTGCGGCCACACTTGTTAACAACTTTGAGCAAGTTCTAACTCTGACATTCAGACAAGGTGGAATAGGCTCACATTTTTGGGCCATACTTGAGCAAGGGGCTTGCAGATCAGAGGCATTTTTGTTTCATGGGTCTCCTTGCCAGAGTAATTAAAACTTAAAATGTAACTTTGGCTCTCACAGAATATTCTAGATGTTAACGTGAAGTCTGAAGTAGAGTTGTCAAAGGCTCTCCTCCCTTCTGTCCTAGCTGTCCCTTCACTATGATCAGTTTGCCTCTGTGTCAAAGAAGCGTTTTAATTGCATGCACTGTTACTTGCCAGTTCTTGGGGTTTTCCGTGCATTTGGAGGCCTTTCAGAAATGTCTTTCTTATGCCTAAATCTTGAAGTGTCTACCGTATCTTTTCTCCTAGAAGTTTCAGTGTTTAAGATTTTAAATTTAGGTTTTTAATTAATTTGAACTAACTTTTGTGCAGGGTGAGAGATGTAGCTCTAATTTCATTCTGTTGAACCTGAGTATTCAGGCTTCCCACCACAGTTTGTTGAAGAGCAGTATAGGAAAAACATGCGAAGAAAAACTACTCATCGAGCCTGTGCTGGGCACAGTGTAAGCCATGTAAAGATAAGTAGCAAAAAATAAGGGTGGAGCCGGGCGATGGTGGCGCACGCCTTTAATCCCAGCACTCGGGAGGCAGAGGCAGGCGGATCTCTGTGAGTTCGAGACCAGCCTGGTCTACAGAGCTAGTGCCAGGACAGGCTCCAAAGCCACAGAGAAACCCTGTCTCGAAAAACAACAACAACAACAACAACAACAAAAAAAAAACAAAACAAAAAATAAGGGTGGAAAGCTAGCCTGTGGCTACACAGTGAGAGCCAAGGAAGTCAATTTGATGCACTTAAACTAGAAAGTCAAAGACGTTTTTAAAAATAAGTTTCAAGGGCTGGAAAATGGCTCAGTAACTAAGAACACAGGCTGCTCTTGCAGAGGACCTGAGTTCAATTCCCAGCATCCATGTTGGGAAGCTCACAACTGCTTGTAATGCCAGTTTCAAGAGTAACTGACCCCTCTGGCCTCTCGGAGCATCTGGACTCATGTGTGGACATCAAACACACCACAATACACACACACACATACATGATTAAAACATAAAAATAAATCTTTAAATGAAACAAGGCTCAAACCGATACAAGCTGTGATTCCTCTCTGACAGAGAAACCAATCCTGTTTACCTACAAATCTCATATTCAGAAAAACGAAAAGAAAACCAAGACAGGGCAGTGTCCCGTCAGCTAGAAGAGGAAGAAGCTTTCAGAGGCGGATAGTTCCCTGGGTCAACTGGTTGATGTATAAACAGGACAATTGTGGTGGCATTTTCATGAGAGATGGCAACAGGGAAAAGGCTAAAAATCATGCCTGGAGTGATGTTTTCTTTAAAACGTTAAAGTGCTAGGCGACACGGGACTAAGAAGAAGCCTGAAGTTTCAGCAGTGGCAGCACAAAACTTATTTGCTTCTTTTCTTATCTCTGAGACAGGTTTCATGTATCCCAAGCTAGCCTCTAACGCACTCTGTAACCAGGGAATACCCTGAATGCCTGCTCCTCCTTGCTGCCGTCTGCCGAGGACTGGGATGGCAAGGCCTGAACCACCATGCTCAGATCACAAAGCCTTGCATCTTACGCCTACAAGGCAGTGGGTAGCATGGGACAAGCCTGCTCTACAGAGTCACTGATGAGCTCAGAGTGATGGCAATTCCTCTTTCTTTTATTTCGCTGGGGATGGAGCCCAGAGGGCCTTGTGCATGCTAGGAGAGAATGCCCTGCCACACGGCCATGCCCCAACCCTACTTCCAACATCTTGAGAGTGGAATTCCCAACTTCCTCTCCAACTGATTCATAAAACCCGGAAAGCAAAAGGATCACGGGGGATGAGTTTAGTGCGGGGGAGGGGGTCCCAGGCCAGCTAGCTAATCTGTGCTTTGGTCTCGAGTGCCATACAAGTTAGCCACGAAGCTGCTGGAAAATGCAGGAAGCAGATAGAATATTAGGTGAACACCACCATATCCATTACAGGGAAGGTAGACGATAAAGTCTATTACGAAGGAAAGGAGAAAGATACGAGTAGCTAGGGTAAGGAATAGAAGAAAAGTGTTTAACTTGTGACAGAGAAGAGTTGTGTTTTGAGGAGTGGCTAAGCAGATGGCATGGTATTTGGTCTTGGAGGTGGTGGAAGGGACAGTGACAGGCCTTAGAAAAGAGACCTGACCCTCTTTTATATGGGCAGGAAGGAAGCCAGGGGAATGTAGTTAGCTAAATACGCCCGTGTGGAGGCGGGAGATGCAGGAGACTGAGGGAGTTGGCACCTGCAGCTTGACATTTCCTATACAGTAGAAAGCCAAGAGCAGTCCTGGTGTAGGGGAGGGGACAGGAGATTGCTACAGTAGACCTTAGGGTCTCTAAAGTGGAGCACCATTGCAGGACAAGAGAAGGTCCAGGTTTCCACCCTGGAAACCCATGGTTGATGTGGCTCTGCGGCTCTGGTGGTTACTGTGGCCAACAATTAAGAATAAAGAGATGGGGACTGGAGAGATGGCCCAGCAGTTAAGAACACTGGCTGCTCTTCTAGAGGACCTGGGTGAGTTCTGTCCCCAGAACCCGCATGGCTCAGAACCACCCTTAACTCCAGTCTTTGGGGCTCCAACACCCTTTTCTGGTTTGGGGGGGGGGCATTGCCTGCCTGTGGTATGCATTCATACATACATACAGGCAAAACATTCACATACAAAAAAAAAATAGTATGAGCCTCCAACACAAAGCCTACCATTCCTTCTGTTCTTGGACCAGCCATATAAACCAAAGGCCGCGGATGAGAGGGTCTGATGCACCCGGTAGGAGTGAAGCAAAAGGTAAGCTCCAATGGGGAAGAAGGAAAACACTGCCTGCCCCGGCACACAGGGAGAGGGCTCAGGGGAGGGCTGACCTTGACAGGCAGCCAAGCGGGGAACAGTCCTCCTCTGGAAACTAGGGTTGGTAGACATTTTTGTCAGTTTATTTGTTTTTCAGTAGTCTCAAGGACCGAGCCAGCTGTAAGAATGCAGGAGGGGAGAGGCCGAGGTCAAAGGTCAGGGCCCGCCACTTATTTGCTGAGCAATCTAGCCTCTGACTGCAGCTCTTTGAGCTCAGTTTTCCTACTGTGAAATAATGAACCCCGTCGGGATTATCACACGGATCACGTGGGCGCGTGGGAGGTGCGAACCGTAAGAACCCACACATACAGGTTGCTATTACTATTACTGCATCATGACTTCATGGCAGCGTTTGCAGCCAAGTGCTTGGTTCTGTGCTCTAAATTTAGAACGGGCTGGGGAAGAAGGCTGGGTAAACACTAAAACATTTACTGAGCGCTACTCTTTGTCAGTAACTGAGCTAGGCAGGGTGACGGTGAGATGAAGCAGCCAGGACTGATAACTTTGGCGTTCCGAGACCGAGAGACAGACACGGTAACACATTACGTCGTGCCATACGGTACAGCAGTGGGACACGGAGCCTTGCGTGAGCCTGGAGAAGGGATGACTGAGTCTGAGCGAGTCGCATTTCTAGGAGAAACGCCGGTTGAGCTGACCCTTCCTTCATCGTACCAGAGCAGAGGAGACCCCACCAGACTCCAGCGCTGCGTACTCACAGTACGTATCAATCTTGGGCCAAAAGAGAGGAAGAAGCTTCTCAATCTCATGCGGGAGCATACTCCACGAGTGTGCTGAAGGCCTGGCTGCCATGGGAACACTGCATCCGTATTCTTGCTTAAGCTCTTTGCAATTTACTGTCAACAACATGCGGTGGCCGTGTGAAAGCACAGCCCCCGTTTCCCAGCTAGCTTGCTGTCGTGCTTGCTGCGAGCTGAGGGCCACACTTCGTTTGGAAAAGGAAAGGCCAGTGGGTCAGCGTGTGAACAGCTCTCCCAGGAAAGCGGTGTTGCAGTTTTTAAAGGTCATTTGTCACATGCCTGCTGTGACTGCTCTGTGAGCCCTAATTCCTCCTCTCCACAGATGGAGACAGTGATCCCTAGAAGAGCTGGCTAGCCAGACTAGCCACATCAGCCAGCTCTAGGGTCAGCGGAGAGAACCTGCTACCGTGAATGATGTGGAGAGCAAGCACGCAAGACTCCTGATGGCAAGCTCAGGCTTCCATATGCACGTGGCCCATGTATTCATAGGAACCCATACATATTTGCACCCTGTACACACATTGACATGTAGACATGTATGTGAATATGCATACATGTATGCTCACTACACTCAACACACACACACAAACACACACACACACACACATATATATATATATATCTATATATATATATATAAGAAAAAATCTTAGCTATTCTGTAAACTAAAAGGAATAGAAATATTCTAAAGAGGTATTTTTGGAATTAATTTCCTTTTCAGCATGTCTAAAAGGAATTGAAAATATTTCAGAGTTACTTAGGCCCCTCCCCTTGGCTATCAAATGATTGAAATAAAGGACCTCAAGAAATTGAAACTTCTCCCAGGGTCTCATACTGGGAGAAGAAAACTGAAGCTTGGTGCCCGCTGGAACAGAAACTCATCAGAAGATCCCACACAACATTAGCAGCTTCTCAGATGTCCTTGTGGGACAGACTGAACCCTAGACAACACTGGTTAGTGATGGATGGGACCACACCTTGACCCCTGCTTTATCCTCATGTCAAGACCCTAGAAGATGGACTTTGGAGGTGTCACTGTATCCCTTCGTCCCCCTTCTCAGAATGGCTACATTGACTAACCACCCCCTTCTGTTCTCCACAGTGGCTCTTCTAGTTGGCTTGTTGAGGCTGGGCAGTCAAGCCTAGCTTGTTAGGACTGCCAGAGCAAAGGGTCTGGCCACAACTCTGGGTGCCCCCCCTCATTTCCACTTCACATTGTTCTCAGTCCCCTCCTGCCCTGCCCCGCCTCCTATCCACCAGCCACTCTCTACCTCATGAGCCCATTCATCTCTTGCCAGTACTCACTCGTGCACTCTGGAAATACCTTAGTTGGTGGCTGTCTCAGAATACTAGCTCATGAGGGCGAAAACTTTGTGTTTTATTCACCATTTACAAGCTGGGACAGGAAGAGGGCCTGCCCAAAACAGGGAGTGCCACAAAAGCAAACCCTGAATAGTGCAGTGAAAATGCCCTATCGCCCAACAAAAGTGTTAATCAAGGAAGGGGCCAAGGTGGCTCAGGGGTGGAGTGCTTGCCTAGCATGCACGAAGTCCTAGGTTTGATCTGCATCGCTTAGAAGGAAACAGAGAAACTGAGGCAGAAACTCAGAGCTGGGTCCTGTGAACACAAAGCCTGGTAACTGTGACTCCACCCTTGGGGCTGGGTTGAGCCAGAAGTAGGTGCTAAAACCTTTCTTTCTTTTCCAAAAGCAGTTATCTGGTTTTGGTCCCCAACACTGGGGGAAGAAGTTATCACATCTCCCCAGTCCGTTCCCCCCCCCCCCCCCCCCCCCCCCCCCCCCCCCCCCCCCCCCCCCCCCCCCCCCCCCCCCCCCCCCGCCTCTCCCCAAAGCTGATGGCTCTTCCAAGGAAGGGCACACAGTGCATTCTGTCTGAGTGAGCTGACTGGAAGTTCCGGCTGAGTAACTTCCCAAATGATGTGAAAATGATAAGGCTGTGGCATCTGGAAAAACTTGACACAGATTGCATACTAAATCAATTCCATGGAAAATTCTGATAGTGCAAATGGCCACGCAGCCTACGAGACAGTGGCTTGAAGTCGAGGTGCTGGACACTTGCTGTGCATACTAAGCACCCGTCATAACCGGGCTTTTCTGGCCCATAAGAAGGCAGTTCTGGCCAAGTAGGAAAGAAGGAGCTGAGGGGAGATTTGAACCAGGTGAGACAAAGTTGTTTTATCTTTGGGTTTTTGGGTTTTAGCCAGCATTTCACTGTAACGCAGGAAGCCCTAGAACTCACTATGTAATTCAAAGTGGTCTTGCACTGGCAGCAATCTTCCGGCCTCAGCCTCCCAGGGGCTGGGTTATAGGCATGAGCCACTTGGCTTGATGCTGAGACCAAGTCTAGTTGGATAACTTTTATATGCAATGTACAAACAACCATGCATATTCTCATTCAATGACGTTTGTTTGTTTTGAACCAGGGTCATACTGCGTAGCTCAGGCCGGCTCTAAGTTCACCAAGCCTTCGCTTCTGAGGGCTGGGATTTCAGGTACGCTCCCCCAAACCTGGCTGCAGTCACAATTTATTTCTATTTTCTAGGGTGTGTGTTGGGGAGGGGCAGAGAAAGGCTGAAAAATATATTTGCTTGAGATCATAGTTAATAAATTACAGGGAAAACTCAGCTCTGGGTTTACTTGGCCGCAAAGCCCACAGGCTCTCTCCCTGACACACTTGCCTCCCCAGCATTCCTGGAAATCCTCACTGATGAAATGCATCGGTCATCTTTAAAAAAAAACTTTTAAAAGGTAATGATATGATCTAAACGAAAGGAAGCAGGAAGTCATAAAAACAAGCAACCATATGAAATTGCTTCTGACTCTTTAACCCATGATTAGGAACCCTCCAGGGAGTATAGTACATAGCCTCCCATCTTATAGAAGGAAGAACAGGGCTGGGATTCCTTCTTTAAAGTAGCATTGCCACAAAAACCTGCAATCTGAACCCGCTCCCCATCCCCCTGCAGCCCTCTCCACACCATGTTCGGTCAAAGTCACTCAGTGTGAGTTTGTTCCTTATCTGCTTACAGTCCTTAGCTCTGCAGTCCTGGTGAGATGAAGTGAAGATGCCTCAGTCTATCCTGTCCCTTCCTCCCTTTCTCTCTCCCTCCTTCCCCTTCTCCCTTCCTCCCTTTCTCTCTCCCTCCTTCCCTTCTCCCTTCCTCCCTTTCTCTCTCCCTCCTTCCCCTTCTCCCTTCCTCCCTCCCTTTCTCCCCTTCTCCCTTCCTCTTCCTTCCCTCCCTTCCTTCTCCTTTCCAGTCCCCCCTCCTTTCTTTTCTTATACTTTCCCCTTTTCCTTTTCTCTTTCTTTCAGGGTCTTGCGATGTAGCACAGGCTTACCTCGTAGCACAGGCTTACCTCCAACTCAAGACCCTCTTGTCTCAGCCTGCGTGCTGCCATGCCTAGCTTTCAAGCCTGACACTATTGACCCGACCCTTGGCTCTCATGTTTAGCCTCATGTCTGCCACTGCCTCTTACAAAACCCTGAGTTGAGCAGAACCCACCTCTCTCTGCTACATATTTCTATGAATTTATACAAAGCGTTCTTGGCTGGAACAGTTTTGACTCCCTTTCCTGCTCCTTATCTGACACCCAGTGTGCTGGCTTGTTTCAAGACAACTTGACGCAAGCTCGAGTCATCCCAGAGGAGGGGAGCTCAATTGAGAAACCATTTTTCAAAAGATCTGGCTGTAGGCGAGTCTGTAAGGCATTTTCTTAATTAGTGATGGATGTGGGAGGGCTCAGCCCATGGTGGGTGGTGCTACCCCTGGGCTGGTGGTCCTGGGTTCTATATGAAAGCAGTCTGAGCAAGCTATGGGGAGCACCCCGCCATGACCTCTACATCAGCTCCTGTTTGGGTTCCCGTCCTGACTTTCTTCAGTGATAACAGCAATATGGAAGTATAAACCAAATAAACCCTTTCCTCCCCAACTTGCTTTTGGTCATGGTGTTTCCTGGCAGCAATAGTACCCCTGACTAAGACACTCAGAGAGCATATTTATGCTTTGTGGTTTAGTGCAAAAGCCATCTGCTTATGAAGCCATGCCTGGCTCCCTCTAACAGCCATCGTGTTCTCTAACACTGTGCACAGTTTCTAAGACTTCGGGTAGTTAACAGTGCTATGGCTCACTGTTTTGTCCCCCGCAGTAAGTAAGTACTCACCAAACTGTACAAACTCTTTTACCGTCAAAACACAATGCTGCTCTAGATGGGCAGGTCATCAGCAAGAGCCTGGGGTCTTGATGTGCCTTGGCTATTCCTTCTACTGACAAGGGAGGAGGAGATCTTACAGGCTGCGGGTACCACATAACCAGGGCATTCCAGGACTTTTCCAGAGTTGTTAAACTGAAGGCGGAACCCGAGACATATTTATATGTCATTCCCAGAGCTTATTTCATAAGAGTGCCTATGGCCATCGCTTTGTACACAGTGCTCGAGGGCTTAGACCTTGCGAGCTATATTTTATAGGCACCTGGGTGGGCACCCAGAAGTCAAGTTGCTATTTGTTGCCACCACAAAAATGTTGATGCATTTAATTGAACTTGATGAACAGGGAATGATTTACTAGCAGAAACACAGTATACAATATCAAAGCAGCAGGAGTACACACACAGCCACAAGGACGAACAGCAAGACCACAAACCGTCTACCAGCTGACTATTCCCATGACTCTCCTGGAGTTCTTTAAAAGCTCAGCAGCAGGTATTAAAGTGCTAAAGATAATTTATGAGAGCTGGACGGTGGTGGCGCAAGTCTTTAATTCCAGCACATGGGAGGCAGAGACAGGCAAATCTCTGTGAGTTCAAGGTCAGCTTGGTCGCAGAGCGAGTTCCAGGACAGCCAGAGCTACACAGAGAAACCCTGTCTCGAATACAAAAATTATGAGAAGAAACATAATTATATCAATTTGTGTTGTCATGGGGAAAAGACCATCGCTGTCTGCTTCCAGCTGTGGAACACATGGGTCTGCTTGTGGAATCCCGGTACCCTGGCACAGACACTCAGAAAACCATGCTCTCAGCAGAGGAAATAATCACACCTTTCCTTATGGTGAGGGGCCACTTGGGGGGGAGATACAGTGTGACCTCAAACAACTTTGCACAAAGAAAATCTTTTGATGATTCACACAGTACACATATACACACACACACACACTCGCATGCACGCATGCATGCATACATGTGCACACACAAACATGCATGCACACATGCACACACACACACACACAAGATGTGTTTTAAGAAATATGTTTGCTCAGCTAGTGCATCAGTAAATTTCCCAGACTCGCTCCTGAAGTCAGAGAGCATTTTCCTGACAGCCTGGCTGGTAAATTCCTGTAGTCAGTCCCCACCCTCCTAGGAGAATGCGGGCCTTTCTCATGAGGGATGCCAGCTCTCTGGGTGGGCCCAAACAGGCTGAGGCTTCAGCTATTTTGAAGCCCAAGAGATCAAGATCACAGATCTAAAAAATCACAAGAGCTGGAATGGGGGCAGGAACGGTTGGTGGGATAGCTAACATCTCTTTAAAAGCTGTACTAGGTATATGATCAATCTATTTCAATTTCTCCTCCCCTGGAGAGATGGGCAATGTAGCTAACATGCCTATCTGAATGGCAAACACATACATTCTCACTCAATGGTATATCTTCTTACTTACTGTTATTTCACATCATGGTGTAATCCACAGAATTAAAAATAAATTCTTATATGCGTGTGTATGTGGGGGGTGGAAGAGTGCACATCCCATGGCACACATGTGAAGGTCAGGGACAACCTATGGAGTCACTCTCCTTCCACTTTATATGGATTCTACAAAGCTAAAACTTAGGTCACCATTCTTGAGATGTAAGTAAATGTCTATTTACCCCAGATAGGGAACAGAACAAAGCAAGGATACCACCAAAGTCCAATTTCGTGAACCAATGAGTTTATTGGGGCTACTTCCAGGAATATGGGTGAGGGGTTACTTCCAGGAGCAGAATTGAATCAAAGACAGCTGCATCACTGTAGCCCGCCCCAGCATGGGTGACAGCTCATCCAAATTGGAAATCTGCAGAGCACTGCACAGCCTGCAGGGAACTCAACAGGTGGGAGAGTCTCTCCAGGCAGCTTTGCTGATCTGAGCCTCTTCTAGGCAGCTCAGCAGGTCTGTCTCTTTCAGGAGGCTCTTCTGAGAGTGACCCTTAGCAGGCCTTATGACATATGTATGTGGAGGGAAGGTCTAGTAAATCTGGTCATTTTCAGGGACTTCCTGAGGCTACTGAGTTGTTTAGTTCCTGAGCTTGGTCAGCTTCCCTGCAGAATTCCCAAGAAAAGTAAAAACAACCAAAAAGCATTCAGGAAGAATATAAAATTAGGAACCAAATTCTGGGGGAGGCACAATGAGAGTGAAGATCAGTCTCGCTCATTTTGTACAGAGGGTGAATGGGGAAGAAAAGGAATGAACACTTACAGTGACTGTTTCTTCTACGCCAAATAGCTATGGCATTATAGCACTCTGTCAAATCTGGGAAGTAGACATAGCACCCTCTAGCGGAGGAATAGGCACAGGGAGATCAGGTAGAAGCAGTGATGAGATTAACTGCAATGTGCCGTGGTTTATATTAGGGGCCATCTCTCTTCAGGCTTGAGTAAGTCTCCTAAGACTGCAGCCATAATCTCTAAATGGTGATACGGATTTTTCCTTACAGGGAGGGTCATTATGAGG
The DNA here is from genome assembly GCF_014885135.2 of Alexandromys fortis. Lineage (NCBI taxonomy): Eukaryota > Metazoa > Chordata > Mammalia > Rodentia > Cricetidae > Alexandromys > Alexandromys fortis. The sequence goes on along the minus strand of NW_026067926.1, from coordinate 11,426,937 downwards.
ACTATAGATGCCGTGGGAAAAAGCACTCAGTGGTACACCTGACACAAATAAAACATTTAAAAATTTGAGTTTATTTATTTTGTGCCAGAGATCAAAGGTCCTGGCACGCGAGGCAAGTGCTCTACTACTTAGCTATACTCCTAGCCACAAGCTAAACACTTCACATTGTTGAAGATCGCACAGCAAGTGAGTGGTAGACAAGGCTTTCTATTTAGCAAACTCTAAGGAACCACATTGTCGCCCCACGCTGTTACTTCTTTAGATACTGAGGTGTGGAGGTGAAAGGCAGGGAGGAGCTTTGAGAGAGAAAACACTGGTGATGTACCCAGATTCTGCAGAGGGCAGTAAGGTGAGTAACACTGTTACATCACAACAAGAAGACTATAATTTTAATGCAATCCTTTTCTTGGTGGGTGGTGTTAAACCCAGGACCTTTGCACATGCTCGTCACACTACCACTGAGCTACACACCTAACCCTTGAATTCACTCTCATTAACCTTTTATTTTGTTCTTTGATGTCACCTACATATAAAGTGCTATTATTATAAGCTCCCCTCTAGATACCCTTTTATCCCTGTTACTCCTCCGTGGTAATGACTTAATAACCGCCTCTTCTCTAGAATCTATCAGTAGCCAGTAGTTCAGCAGGGACGGGTAGGGTTCTACAAATACCTTTTTGATTCATTACTGTTTGCCGATAGGTCCAGTCTTGGGGTGGGTTCACCGCAGGCAGTTGCAGCTGCTGTGAATGTGACTTCACTGGCTTTGTCATGCCCAGGAGGTGGCATCTCACAGCCCTTCTGATTTTCAGGCTGTCTGTCTCTCCATTCTCTATGGCATTCACTTAGACTTAGAGGTAGTGGTACAGATCTTGTTTAGGGTTGGGTACTTAATCATCACTAAGTTGAGTCTTACACGGGTATGCGTGTGTGTGTATGTGTGAGCGCATGCACGTAGAAGCTAGAGGTCAATGCAAAGGTTCTAACTCTAGCCTTTTCTTTCTTTCTTTTTTTTTTTTTTTTGATTCAGAATATTACTATGTAGCCCGTGGTTGGCCTGAACTATATAAATAAACCAGGCTGGCCTTGAACTCAGAGATCCTCTTGCCTCTGCCTCCTAAGTGTTGGGACTAAAAGCATGTACCACCAAGTCCCCAGATCCACCCATGTTCACTGCCCACTGTAGAGTTACAAAAGTGTGCTGCTGAGCATCCCCCTTTTTTTTTTTTTTTTTTTGGTTTATTTAACTTTATTTTATGTGCATTGGTATGAAGGTGTCAGATCCCCTGCAACTGGATCTTCAGACAGTTGTGAGCTGCCATGTGGGTGCTGGGAATTGAACCCGGGTCCTCTTGAAGAGCAGTCAGTGCTCTTAACCACTGAGCCATTTCTCCAGCCCCGAGCATCCCCTTTCTGACACGGGCTTTGGAGATTTGAACTGTCTTGATGGCTGCACAGTAAGCGCTTTACCCACTAAGCCATCTCTCTAGCCTTCAGTTGTGCTTTAAGAGAAAAGCTATACACAACTGATTAGAATATTTACTAATGTGGAAGAAACAGGTCATCAGGAAAACTTTATCCAATACATTTCATATCTGAGTCTTTTCAAATGATACCTTGTGTGTGTGTGTGTGTGTGTGTGTGTGTGCATTTGTGCACGAATGCCACAGAACACATGTGGAGGTCAAAGGACAACCTTCCACTATGTGGGTCCTAGGGATCATCAGGCTTGGCAGTAGGTATCTTCACCTCTGAGCCATCTCACTGGCCCTTGTGTGAGTTCTTAAATACATTTTTATTCTCTGGCCTTTTCACATATTCTGAGTTTTTTTTTATCACTCATTTTAACTTCTAAATTATATTAGAAATGTCTGACAGGTAGCAAAACACTACTGCTAACTTTGACATCCAAACTCCTTGGTCTGTCTTTTCCGACTGTCGTGTTACACAGTGATCTTAAATCCACAGTGCTCCTGCCTTCCAAGTACAGGTATGCATTGCAGTAGTTTAAAGAACAAGGTAATTTTCTATCAGTGAAGTGAGCAATTTGCTTATTGTATCTGACACCTATATTAACTTTTCTTTGTTCTTTTAGTGAATTAATAACAACGTCACCTTGCCTTTTTCTCTTAGAGGTAAGTTTAAACTCAAATCTTATCTAACCCCCAAATGAAAATTGCAGAGAGCTCCCTCTAGTGTCAAGACATGAGGAAAACATAATTGACACTGCCCTGGTACTTAGAGGTCTAACACGCTAGGGTCTTAAACCTGTACTTAGTGCTAGGTAGTAGTTATGCTTTTCTTATGAGACACTGAAATTGTAATTATACCGTATTATCTACTGTGGGCCTCTATGACCTTTAAGTGTACATTACAATCAAACTGAAAGGTGACACTGTAAACAAATCCTCCAAACAAGTGCCGCTATGCAATTTGGCTCCCAATCACTACTCGCACAGAGAGGTGCACAGAGCAGCTAATGAGGCTAACCACGTTTCAGTTGTCATTAACTTCTGGCAACTCAACTGCATCCTTTCTGTTCTTCTTCTCCTTTATGAATTATAAACAATGAGCTGGAGCTGCTGGCACAGTCCTAGAACTCAGGATGCAAGGCAATCTGAGTCTAATTTCAGCAAAGTTGGCCTGGAAACTGAAATGTAGGGTAAAGTAGGTTCTTCTGGTGGCTTGCTCCTCTCCATTAGTAAGCACCCCAGGATACACTGTCCTTGTGACTTCACCAGCTGACTGTGACTATGAGACTATGGCTGCATAGGCTATGTCAACGGGTGTCCTATGGTGAAGGAGTCTCTGGTCAAATGAAGATTAAGATATTTTGTTTTCTTCACTGAAGGATTGCTCAGAATCTTTAGTAAGCTGATATGCACTATGACTCTGTAGTAAGGACTACATGCAGCATTGCCTAAATTATTAGCCGTGGATCCTGTTCCTTCAGAATATCTAATGCTGTGGAATAATCCTGTACACTGTGGAAATTACACTGATTGGTTTAATAAAGAAGTTGACTGGCCAATAGCTGGACAGGATTAGGTTAGGTGGGAAAACCAGACTAAGGACACTGGGAAGAAGAAGGGCAGAGTCTGAAGGGTTGTTAGGAGATGCAGGGGGAGTGAGACATACTGAAAGACAGGTAAAGCCATGAGCCATGAGCAATACATAAATAGAAATGGGTTAATTTAAGTTATAAGAGCTAGTTATAAACAAGCCTGAGCTACATTAATAAGTTTTCATGTGATTGAGAGTGACTGCTGGGACACAAAGAAACTCTGCCTACAATTTAACGTCACTTAATGAAATCCATAATGTTCAAAAGGAGAGTGTAGGAAGTGATCTCATCATTCATTCCTCAGCTCCCATCAGGAACCTCCACCCTTGGACTCCTCTCCTGCAGGCCTGCCTCTCTCCAAGTTTAAAGATCTCAGTGCTCTGGGACTGCAATGTCCTGTAACTCTCTGGTTTACTGATTAAAACAGCAAGTGGCTTCATCCTACAAAGTACTAATCTCTGTACATACCTAACAAATCATTCTGTTCTCACTGAAAACAGAAGATGTTATTTCCATTCTGTCAGACCTCATTTATAGATTCAAGGGCAACAAAGAATAAAGCCCAGGGGAAAGACAGAGAGTGAAAGTTTAAATTAGATTTAGCAGGGCTGGAGAGATGGCTCAGAGGTTAAGAGTACTGGCTGCTCTTCCAGAGGTCCTGAGTTCAATTCCCAGCAACCACATGGTGGATCACAACCATCTGAATGAGATCTGGTGTATATGTAATAAATAAATAAATCTTTAAAAAATTAGATTTAGTAAAAAGATCAAACCATCTTAATCTTTCTTAGTATATAGAACCCAAAAGACAGCCCAGCCCAGGAAACTGCATTCACAAACACAAGATAGGAGGGAAGAGTCAAAAACAGAGGCAACTGGATGATGGAACAGCTTGTTGAACCCCTAACATTAACCCTCCTAGTGTAGCCAGTAACTGGCTCGAGCCACTGCAATACTAACAAGTGCATATACTCAATGCTAAGTGTACATAGTTTTTAAAATCTATTTTAGATGATCTCATTTTCATTATAATTCAGGATCATCAAGAACAGTATTTTGATGTCAGCCAGAGTTTTTAATAACTTCTTTAAGCCAAAAGATGGACCTTTTCCCAAGTAATTTGTAAACTTTTGGGCTGAAGCAAAGTGTGAGAAAAGACTGGGAATTTTAGAGCCGCTGATCTCAGAAAATGAGGAACCAACAGCACAGTAAAGCAGGACCTGTTCCATTTTGGGTCACTGACTTTCTAAGTTTTCTTCATAAAGATGGATATTGTAACAATCCAGAAAGTAATTTAATTTATAATGGAAATTTAGACTTAAGTTAAAAAATCCCACTGATACAAATCTAAAATTGAGTAATTTATTTATAAAATAACAAATTTATGAATAGATCTGTTTATTGTATTGTGAAAATGGTCTCAGTACATATGAGAAACATTATATACTTTGAGGACAGCATTCGGAACTATTAAGACAAAAGACAAACTATAATTTTTAACTCATCCTTGATTTAGGGGAAAGGCTATAAATTACAGGCTGGAATGCATTCAGCATGAACTCAGAATCCTTATAACATAAAGTATGAAAAGAATACAAAAGATGCTGAAGTCCAATAAGCCCACACCTAAATTTTAACCATAAACCTCCAAGGACTTTTTTATTCATTCTTATAGACTAGTCTTCTTTTGAGACAGGTTGATTTTATCTCCAAGGCTCAAGGCCATTCCCTGTAAAGAAGAAAGTAGATGTTTATATGCTTTATCTAATTTTGTGATGTTGGGGACTAACCCAGGGCCTATACACACTGCGAGAGCACTCCCCAAACTGAGCTATATTCCCAGACTCAACAAAAATGTAATTACTGAAACCACACCCAAATAGTAGTTGACAACAGCTTAATAAGGCTCCACTCATTCAATGATATCACATACAACATGGAATCCAAACACTTTTAGTGGGTTGGTTTTAGTGATGATGATGCGTACTGTCAAAAACTCTGAAGAATCTGTTCCACAAACATCACACAGGAATCAATGTTTTAGTACTTAGAGTGAGCCATTTTAAATTAACATCAGCTAAGAAGATACCACACACACACATATATATATATATGTATGTATTTTTATCTCAAACAAAAAAACATGATTATGACAGAAGACATTAAACTATTGAAATAAGAAAGACATGAATTCTTCCTCCCTTTATTCAGCTCAGAGATGTTCTCAAAAAAGAGATTGTTACCTGACTCTTTGCACGAATTCTTATATGACCAGTAACAGCAGCATCTGGTCCCTGGTGAACTGGCTTCTCAATGCTGACATTTGCAAGTGCATCCTCTCCAAATATAGAACGAGCGTACAGGTTGGCTGCCATAAAGCCACAGTAGCCAGAAAGGGCCTGGGAGAAATGTGTGATAAATTCAATGCATTCCTAGAGAATTACACGCTGGCAAACACAAGGAAGCTATTATTTAAAGTCTTCTGTGTTAGAGGGCATAGGATCATATGAACTTACCAAGGCTAAAAACAAACATGTATGTAGAGAGAATTCCCTGTGCACATTACATTCAATACACTGACTCTGAAGAGAACGCTTATTCAAATCTGTACTTACGTATCCAGTGCTTATTTACTTATTTGCCTCTTGCATCAGGCTTTTAACTTCAATAAAGAAAACTTCTTTTGCTGTAATTGCTGCACTTACTAACTGCTGAAGAAACTAATATATGAACTAAAACCTACTTGTTTGGCAGTAAACATGTTCTCTCTCTCTCTCTCTTTCTCTCTCTCTCTCTCTCTCTCTCTCTCTGTGTGTGTGTGTGTATGTGTGTGTGTGTGTGTGTGTGTGTGTTAGTTATTAGATGTCAAGCAAACATTTTATCACTGAGCTACAGCTACCCAGCTGACAGCAGACTCTTTCAGACTTTAGAATTTTCTGGTAAAATTTTACCTTCTCTGGAGTCAGGCACTTCATGTTGGTTGACTTTAAGATATGCTGTAAATAGTCATTTAAATCAATCATATTGGTGTTAACTGTCACCTGCAGAGGAGAAAAACTCAATAAATCTTACAATGAAAGTTGTGGATAATTGGTATTTCATCCTAGAACTGTCTTCCAACTATTTAGGGGAAGAGTAGGCAATAAACAAAATGGCCTGCATCAGAGCAGTGCTTTCAGACACAGGTACTCACTAGACCACCAGGAAAGAGAGATCAAGGAAAATCAATGGTCTGGCCACAGACCTCACACAGCCTCACGACATTAGAGCCAATGGTAGATTATCAACCAGACACAGAAGAGGGGGAATCTTGTCTACACTGTCTCCTATTAGTTACAGTAACAACTAGCTAGGCCTGGCGATCACACCTGCAGTGTCTGTGTTTAGAAGACAGGGGCTGAGGGATAGGCACCGGAGACTTTCCTGGACTACAGAACATGATACAGTCCCAAGATTCCAAAAAGAACTGCCAATCTATTTAATTCACAACAGCAAATCACTAAAGTACTTGCATGATTTCTAGTTAAGTTAATTCATAGTACAGATAATAAACAACCGTTTGCTTTTCAATTCTGGTGCTTTTTAGTGGGGATTATTTCAAAGAACTCCTATCACTAGTCAAAAGGAAGACAGGTAAAGAAAGCCTCTCAAGGACTAACTTTATTTTCCCATTCAAATTCGGCCCACATCTGACGGAACTCAGCATCAGTGCAAGTTGCAGGCTGGATATAGTCCATGATGTCAATGTGGATGTCACTGAGGACCACACAGTTCCTGTCACTTGCTGCTCCAGACACATCATAAACTGTAATATACATACAAAAAGATCCCCAATCAAAAGGTAGATGTTAGTTAAAAATTACAAATAATTATGTACTAGCAGATATTTATATATACCAGATTCTAAGTGCTTTATAATTATTATCAACTGACCAGTCCATCAATCCTACCTTACTGTTTTCTATCTCCCAGATTAAGAAAGCAGAGTAGTCAAAAGTTGCCCAGGTTTCACAACTGATAAACAATAAGACTTACAACTAAGGATTTAGGCTCAAACACACTTTGCCTTTTGTTGTTAAACAGAGTTCAGTGGCGAGAGTGGGACAGGTACTGTACTAGACACACAGTAGTCCAGTATTCTTATAGTTGGGACCTAGCTAGAAAGCTATTTTTTTTTTTAAATATTTATTTATTTATTTATTATGTATACAACATTCTTTCTGCGTGTATGCCTGAAGGCCAGAAGAGGGCACCAGACCTCATTACAGATGGTTGTGAGCCACCATGTGGTTGCTGGGAATTGAACTCAGGACCTTTGGAAGAGCAGGCAATGCTCTTAACCGCTGAGCCATCTCTCCAGCCCTAGAAAGCTATTTTTTTCTAATACTTGGATCTATGTTGCTGAAAGTTAGTAACATAAGATCATCTGTCTCGATGATGGTCTTCCATAGAAGACAGTATGGGACCACTGTGACGGGACATGCCTATAATCCCAGCAGCTGAAGCTGGGGAAGTCGTGTCACTTTACTTGAGGCCAGTCTGGGCTACCCAATGAGACCCTGTTCCAAAAAAAAAAAAAATAAATAAATAAATTTTAAAAAGTTATGATCTGATCTCCTGAGTAAATTGGGAGCATGGTGACAATGGGAGAGGATAGAAAGGGATGCAAGCCTTCAATTCCAGCACTTGGGAGGCAGAGGCAGGCAGATCTCTATGAGTTCGAGGCCAGACTGGTCTACAAGAGCTAGTTCCAGGACAGGCTCCAAAGCCACAGAGAAACCCTATCTTGAAAAACCAAAATAAATAAATGGAAGAAAGAAAGAGAGAGAGAGAGAGAAAGAGATGGGGGAGTAAGTGAGGGGAGTAGAGAAAAATATATAGCTCAATAAAAAGAATTAAAAAATGTCACCAGGCAGTGGTGGTGCACGCCTTTAATCCCAGCACTCAGGAGGGAGAAGCAGGTGGATCTCTGTGAGTTCAAGGCCAGCCTGGTTTATAGAGCTTGTTCTAGGACAGCCAGGGCTACACAGAGAAACCCTGTCTCAACAACAACAAACAAACAAACAAAAACCCTACACCCCCCCCCCCCAAAAAAACAACCAAACCAGAAAATAATAACAACAACAACAATTTATAATCTATTAGGGTCTACTTTTCTTTGAACTTCTTTTTACTTTCTGGGAAAACTGAGGGTTACCAAGCATGTTTTCCTTTAGTTTACAGCCCATATCTAAATGCATACCCATAAAGGCAGCCTCACCGTCTCCCCTTTATTTTCTTCAAGATTTACCTTCTTCTCAGCTATGATCCTTCCCTGTGTTCAGGATCCCACTCCACCATAATTATCTCTTTTAGTCTTACATCTGTACTTTTTCCTTCTGTGAACTTTGTTACCTGCAGTCTATGAATATACTGCAGGATTTCTTAATTTGTTCACACTTTTTGCTGGTGTGGCTGCACACATGTGCCTGCACAGCACTCATCAACCACTGCTGCCCAAGACAGACCACAGACATGGTCTATGACCAGTGCTAACAAACCCAGAGGCCCGACTTTCAAGCTCTGTGTTTCTTCAGGTACTTTGTTGAAGACTTACTTTTCTAGACAAACTTCTACCATGATACCAACATCCCCACCCCTCCTCTTATTAAACATTTATAATTCAGATTTTTTTTCAAATTCCAGACTCATGCCTTACCTCCCTTAGGTATACTTAGATATTTGAATACTCAATTTGCTTAAGATCAACCATGTGCTCCTTTTTCCTTCATCAGCCATCTAATCGGCTATGTAAGGGCTACTTGAACCATTTCCTCTATAATCAGTAACTGTCTCCTTAACATCTACTGGAGTCAGCCTCCTTTTCACTCTAGTCACTGCTCCTCAGTTTGGGCCTCTCCCCGCATTACGTTTCTTCAATAGCCCACACAGGCAATCTTTCTGCATCATCACGTATCTCATTGGTAATCCTCCAGTGTCTTCCTGTTTCATGGATAAATGCTTAAATCTTTCACAGGGCAAGCAGGGTACAACTTTCTCTGACATTCCTAATTTATTTTTTCCTAACCACTTTCAAACCCATTCTAACTGCCAGGCCTATCAATTTTGTTCTGCCTGCACTCTGAATCATCTGTAGCATCCTTACTGAGCATTTAAAATCCAACTCAACATGAGCTGTGAAGCCTTTCCTAACTTTTCCAATCTCTCTTTACATTTTTCAAGACAGGATTTCTCTGTGTAACGGCCCTTAGCTATCCTGGAACTCAATTTGTAGACCAGGCTGGTCTCAGACTCACAGAGATCCGCCTGCCTCTGCCTCCCAAGTGCTGGGATTAAAGCCGTGCATCACCACTGCCCGGCCTCCCTCCAATCTCTTACACCAACCACTTTGCAGACTGACAAATCCCTTCATGGACTCACACACTGCTTCTCATACAGGCTTCTTCCATAGCGTTCAGTATTATGTTTGGACATAAGTGTTTACATATCTGTTTTCTCTTACTCGACCTTAAACTATCTTAAGACAGATCTGTTTGTTGTTCCTTACTATGGTAGATTATCCTTATAATAGAAATTTCTAGAATATATATATATATATATATATATACTGACTGAATTTTTTTTTTTTTTGATTTTTCGAGACAGGGTTTCTCTGTGGCTTTGGAGCCTGTCCTGGAACTAGCTCTTGTAGACCAGTCTGGTCTCGAACTCACAGAGATCCGCCTGCCTCTGCCTCCCGAGTGCTGGGATTAAAGGCGTGCGCCACCGCCGCCCGGCTTCTGACTGAATGTTTCTATGCAGGCTTATCTCAATCTCTGTAATACTCCCGTGTGCTAGGCCACAAAGGCCTATATAAACTTTTAGGATATCAGTATAAGTGTTATCCCTTAATAATAAATCTTCCTTTTTACAGCTTCTCACATGATACTGAGCCCTCAAAGTATGCTGTGTATCAACCAACCCTAATCACATCTTGTCATTATTTCTGTCTCCTCATTTTGACTCGTGGTTTCTTGAGTACCATGAGTCTATCTGGCTCATTCTGGTATATCTAGAATATAATTCAAAGGCTTGGTTACCATAAAGAGTACCTTATGAATAAACAGATTCAGGTTCTGCCCTCAAACCATGTCAATGGCTGCATACTACCACATTCTTTACTAAAAAGTATTCAACTATTACACACTATAAAACAGAATCATACCTATATTGCCAAAAATTATTCCATTTTCTGTTGATGCTACCTTGACATTAGCTTTAATATTTGCAAAATCATGAGGAGCAAGAGTCAAAGGAGAAGGTTTTTCCACAAGTTTCAGATCCCCTAGGAGAAAAAAAAAAAAGGTTTAGATATAGTTAAAAACACATATATTAATCATAAAACAGTATCAGAATCTTTGTAAGTTAATAGTTTCTAGAAAAATCAGAAGTGTGTGATTCAAATATTATGAGAAAAAAATCAGGAAATACTCTAATATCCTAGGCAATCACATTAATTTTCATAACCTCTATTAAAGGGTAATAGACATAATTCTATATTCTGCACAGAATAACTCTATATTCAAGAGTGGGAGGGGTACTTTGAATATATCATTTTGTTTTCATAAATGAATATGAGCTTCTCAGAAAGTTTAACCCATATACAAGATAGTCTAAGCTATATACATCATAACAAAGGAGTAACACACCTTGCTTAAGTTTAAGTTTTAATTAAGTGAACTACTTGGTAAATGTGTTTGTATTTATTTGAGACAGGGGGCTGTGTAATCCAGGTTGGTCTGGAACTGGTTATGTAGTTGAGAATAACCTCTAACTCCTGAAATTCCTGCCTCCATCCAAGTGATAGGCATACAATCTCGCTGGGTTAATGTGATGCTGGAGATGGAGCCCAAAGACTTAGGCACGCTAGGCAAGCAGTCTCCAAATTCACACAGCTACCAGATCAAACTCAGACTTGTGAACCAAGAACACAAGTCAGTCAGTATGACAAAGGTTCAGAAAACTGGTAATTTAAGGAGACAAAATTTTAAACCTTAAACTAAGCCTTGATTAAACAAATGCCATAAAGCACTGAAAGCTCTGACCCTTTCTCAGTAATTCATCATGAAGATCTGTCGTTAAGATATAGTTCCTCACCTAGAGTAGCTAATTCTAACGTGCAGTTCTGCAAAGTATCACTGGTTTGGTTTACAACAAGAACATCCAGGACAATATCATACTGATTGACATGAACATAAGCTTCTGCATACACAGGATCCGAGAAACCTGTCAACTGGGTGACCTGTCAAAGCAAAAATAGACATAATCAAATGAATGAAACAATTTAGCCTGCTGAGTTCAATCCCCAGGATCCACACAGCAGGAGAGAACCAAATCCTATTCAGCTGTACTCTAACCTCAGATGCCTGCCAGAATGGTGGCCCAGTGGATTAAGGGACTTGCTGCCAAGCTGGACAATCTGAACTCTACTCCTAGAGTATACTCCCAAACCCACAAAACAAATAAATAAATGTTAAAAACAAATTTTTAAAGAAAATTCTGTTTAAATACTGTAAACATCCTGAATAAAAAAGACATCATTTTATACTCAATGAAAAATTCCAGTCAAAAAAGAACAAAAACACAGTGATTCCACTTGTCTGAGCAGTAGTAGTTAAAATCAGAAAGAGAAAGTAGTCTGGTAGTTGCCAGGAGCATCAGGAAATGGGAATGGGGAGTTACTGTTAAATGGGTATAAAATTCAGTTTCACAAGACAGAAAAGTTCTGGAGATGGTTGTATAATTATGTAGACATAAGGAACACTACTGAACCACATACTTAAAAGGTCTCAAACAAGGATGTTCAGCCTTGTGTGCTGGGTTCAACCCTTACCAGTGAAAAGAAGCAAAACAAGACCAGGTTAAAACAGTAAATTTTATGTTCTGTAATTTTTATCAGATTAAAAGAGAAATCTAAACCAGGTGTGGTGGTATACGCCTTTAATTACAGCACTTGGAAGGCAGAGGCAGGCAGATCTCTGAGTTCGAGAGCCTGGTCCAGAACAGTTAGTAGAGCTATGAAACAGAAAACCATGTCTCAAAAAGACAAAGCAAAACAAAACAAAAAAAAAAAAGAGAGAGGGAGTGAAAGAAATCTTAAATATGTGTAAGTGTAACACTATTGCTAACAAGTTCTAATTTTTTTTTTTTTTTCAAACAAGGTCTTGTTCCAGGCTGGCCTCAAACTTGAGATCTTGCATTCTCAGCTTCCCAAATGCCAATTCTCAGTTTTGAAAAAAAGCTTTAGCAGAGACAGATGGATCTCTGTGAGTTCGAGTTTCAGGACAATCAGAGCTGTAACACAGCTCTCAAAACCCCTGTCTTGAATTCCCCCCTCCCCCAGAGAGAGAGAGCTTTAGCAATTCCAATTATGCTACTGATTTTTATTTATGATAGTCAAATCAACGTTAGACCATTAACCCATCCGACAGGTCAGGGATAACTAGCTCATAGAGTGTCTTTTTGCTGGGTAGCTCAGACTGCCCCTGACCTTGAAATCTTTCTCTAAATGCTGACATTATAGATGTGTACCGCCAGTCCTGGTTCAAATAAAGTCACAGGGACTTGGTAAAAATGGATACTAGGACTAGAGCTCCAGTTCAGTGGACAGTGTTGGCCTGTCCTCATTAAGATCCTAGACACACAGCACACGCTTGCATGCGCGTGCACACACACGCCCACATATATCCCTCGATTCTATATAGCTAGTTATTTAATTAAAACAACAACAACAACAAAATCACACACGCACAGCAGGACCAGCCACTTCCTGATTACTATATTCTTAAGTAGCCAATTTAAATAACTTTTCAACTGAGCATGGTAGGACAGGCCTTTAATCTCAGCGCCTGGGAGAAAGCTTAGCAGGTGTCTATGAGTTTGAGGCAAGCTTGGTCTACATAGCTAGTTCAGGTCGACAAGGGTTACACAGTGAGACCCCCACCTAAAATGAACAACTAAACAACAAACAAGTCATATTACTGATACTATGTTACCTTATTAAGCTTGGATGCTAGGGGATCTGCAGCCTCTTTCCTTTGTGTATTACCCATTGCTGCCAACAAGCTCAGTTGAAACTGATCCTCCTTGCAGTTCATTTCATTCTTGGCAGTTAGTTGCATGAAGGAAATGGGGTCATCAGGTTGTACTGTTACATTCCTCTTCTCAGATTCTTTCTGTGTTGGAGAAGCAATACACGTCTTTTTATATGAAAAGAAATTTTTCACAGGGGCAGATTCATACACATACAGACTGAAAAAGCATAAAATTAAGGAAAAAAACAACTTATAAAGCATTTTATGGACTTATATATTCCTTACCTTTTGGGATAGTTTCTCTTCTTCAAGTTTGGCAGATAACATTTGGGAAAGAGACTGCCGGCATTCCTTATTAAAAATGTCATTCATTAAAGGTGAACATTCAGATAAGACCTTGAGGCACAGGGAAATTCGGTCTACATCATCATCAGTAATTGGCTTCTTAGGAAGAGAGGATTTTCCCAAATGAAGGATAGTTGCCATGAGCAACATAGCCTCAGCAACAAAAGACTACAAAAATAGAGAAATTGATTATTGCTATGATTCAACTGCAGTAAAGTCACTCAAACATAACTGTCAGACAATTCAAGAATTCACCAGAATTAAACCTGAAATTGCCTAGATTTTATTTCTCTTGTTATTCCCATATCCTTCTACCTGCTTTGTTCTGTCAGTTTTCTAAGGCTTCACTGACTCTTGGTTGAAAAATAGCAAGGACTTTGGAACAATTTCCTCTTTAAACACACCAAAAAAGCTGAAAGAATAATGCACTCCAGCAACTGCTGACTTTTTAACCACACCTGCTTTCTGTGTGTTCATGTTCATGTGGGTGGGTGCACACATGTGGAGGCAGAGGTCAACCTCAGGTGCTGTATCTTAGGTGTCATCTTGCTTTTTGAGACAGAGGGTGTCACTCTGAGACTTGGGGCTCACTGATTAGGCTAGGCCTGCTGGCCAACAAGCCTCCACTCAGATTATAATCAGTCACTGCACCTGACTTTCTACACGGGTGCTGGGGGCAGGACTCAGGTCCTCAGGTCTGTGTGATAAGCACTTTACTAAGCTAGCTCCCTAGTCCTCCATATTTGCTTTCTTATCAACTCATATACATACCTTTGGTTGGCCATATAAAAATAAGATTCTTTTTTTCATAAATATACTAGCAACTATTTACTAAGAATGAGGACAATTTCCTATAAAAACAAAGTATTGATTTCTTACTTGATACTGAACAAGGTCCAAATACTATACTCTGAATTCAAATAAATCTTCCTAAATCACTTTGAAATGTTTTTATCTTACTTTTAAGCCAGCATCAGCTTCACACATTTTATCAACTATTATTCTGTCTCTTTTACACTATATATCAGTTTCCTGTTTTTATTAACTTTTAATTGAATCTTTGTGAATTGTCTACCATGCACACCAATCACACTCATCTGTCCATCTGTATACACCTTCTGCCCTTGCAACCTCTCCCACAAATGAAAACAAAACAAAAATTAAAATTAAAAAATGCAAATTAAAGAAAACCAACATTTCACAATGGAAGCTATGGTTTGTCCCAGTATGTCACACAGTATACCCTTTTGCTCAAATAGCTTTACTTGCAAATGTTTGTTGCAATAAGTCTAGTTCCAGGCCTCTGGTTTCTGCTACATTATTAATACAGAATCTGTACCGGAATCCTCTTGGATATCCTGTTGTTCTGTGTCATGAAGATCTTGCAGCTTTGGGTCTGTAGGGCTGGTACCTCCATGAGCTCCAGAAATTCTTGGATCCATGCTATAAGGGCCAAAGAGGGGGACTTCCTCCCAGACCCTGGATTAGACACAAACCACACCCAAACACCTATTTCCAGAGAGAGAGATCCTTTATTAAGCAGGGAAGAGAAGATCTCTTCAGACGCAGCACGGGGAAGCCAATGCAAGCCCCTGGGCACAGCTCTCGCTGGTGGATGAGGAAGCAAAGGCACGCCCCGGGCACAGCTGTCGGTGGTCCTGGGTGTCGTCGCACCGTAGAACCGGGAAGCCAAGATGCAACCCAGGCGAGCCATCGGTGGTACTGGGTGTCGAGGCGCCGGCCATAGAACCGGGAAGCCAAGGCGCAACCCAGGCGAGCCGTCGGTGGTACTGGGTGTCGAGGCGCCAAGGCGCAACCCAGGCGAGCCGTTGGTGGTACTGGGTGTCGAGGCGCCGGCCGTAGAACCGGGAAGCCAAGGCGCAACTTAGGCGAGCCGTCGGTGGTACTGGGTGTTGAGGCGCCGGCAAGCCAAGGCGCAACCCAGGCGAGCCGTCAGTGGCACTGGGTGTCGAGGCGCCGGCTGTAGAACCAGGAAGCCAAGGCGCAACCCAGGCGAGCCGTCGGTGGTACTGGGTGTCGAGGCGCCAAGGCGCAACCCAGGCGAGCCGTCGGTGGTACTGGGTGTCGAGGCGCTAAGGCGCAACCCAGGCGAGCCGTCGGTGGTCCTAGGTATCGAGGCACCATAGAACCAGGAAGCCAAGGCGCGCCGTTGGGAGGCCCTGGGTGTCAGTCGCCCTCGCAGTAGCACTGGGGAGCCAAGGCGAGCTTCCGGCGCAGCCCTTGGTGGCCCTGGGTGTAGTCGCCAAGGCGAGCCCCGGCGCAGCCCTAGGAGAGACCCCGGCGCAGCCCTAGGAGAGACCCCAGCGCAGCCCTTGGTCGCCCTCACTGTAGCACCGGGAAGCCAAGGCAAGCCCCGGGGGCAGCCCCCAGTATCGTTGCTTCCTATCTCATCTCTTTGGGCGCAGCACCCGAACCCTACAGGGTGGTCCAGGTGCAGCCCTTGGTGGTCATCGGAGTCATCACTTCCTCACTTCCAGCCGAGGGGTCCCTCGTGTCTCGTTGCTTCCTCAGTGTCTCATCTCTTTTGGCGCAGCACCAGGACCCCAAAGACATGGCACATATGCATGTGGTACATATAAAGACAAGCAGGCCATATATAAACATAAATTAAACAAACATCTGGCCTGGGAAAGCACCGGCATAAAAGAAGGTAAAATAAGACTCCAAGTTTGTATCCTGCCTTCAGAAGAAGGAAAAGAGGTGGGAATGTTAAACCAATGTCTGAAAATACTATGACTAAAAATTTCCTAAATCTATGAGAACTGTAAACCCTAGATCCCAAAGCTTAATGAAGTATAGGGGGAACATAATGAAAACTACACTAAGCTATGAACAAATCAAACGTTAAAAATCCATGATAAGAATAATATAAAGCTGGGTGGTCATGGTGCACACCTTTAATCCCAGCACTTGGGAGGCAGAGGCAGGCAGAGATCCGAGTATGAGGCCAGCTTGGTCTACAGAGGAAGCTCAAGGCCAGCCAGGACTACTATACAGAGAAGCTCTGTTTCAAAAAACCAAATAAATAAATAAAAATAAAAAATAATTGACTTTTTGGTTTGAGACAGGGCTTCATTCACATAGCTAAGGCTGACCTCCAGCTCCCTCTCTAGGTGAAAACGATCTGGAATTCCAGATTCTCCTGTCTCCACTTCTCAGGTAACTGGGATTAAAGACAGGTGCCACCAAGCTCAGCTCAAATAACTGACTTATTTATGACAACGTATAAAGACAGTGTTACAGACACACACACACACACACACAAAATGTAGTTTAATTCAGCCTTAAGGAAGGAATCCTGATATAAAACATACGAACCATGAAGATATTAGGACAAGTGAAAGGACAGGTTTCCTAAATGATTTTTTCTAAATACTGTACCTAGAATAAGTAAATTTCTGTAGATAGCTGAGTTGGTCCTGTAGGTAAAAGCACTTGCTATACAAGCTTGACAACCCAAGTATGGATCTTCAGAACTCACATGAAAAGCTGGACACAGTGGTACAGGTCTAATCCCAGCACTCCTACCAGGAGATGCCAGGTAGAGGCAGGAGAATCCCTTTAAAGGCTGTGGACCAGCTAACCTGGGGCGTGCAATGCAATGGTAAACAACAAGAAAGGGCCTACCTCACACTTAAGGTTGTTTTTTGACCACCACATCCATGCCACAGAACACACAGGTATATCCTAACACTATACCACAAACACACACCTAAATATTTAAAAAATATAATATAATATAATATAAAAATGTGACTGGGGTCAGGAAGCAATGCAGAGTTACTGTTTACTGTATATAACATTTCCTTCTGGGATGATAAATAAAAGCACCAGGAGGGATGGTAGCCATGACTGCTTAACATGTGAATTTACTTATGGCCATTTAACTACACAATTAAAAATTGTTAAAATGGTAAGGTTCAGGCCATGTATCTTTTTACCAGAATCTTTAAACTCGGGAAAAAGAACTGTGGAAGGTGCTTGAATTTTGTCTTGTTCCCAGCTCTCAATATCTGATCATTTCTCATCTTGATCCAGAAAAAAATATTGGAAAAGGGATATTTATATTTTTCCTTTTCTCCCTGAGACCAAGGAAGGCTGGCTTTAAACAGATTTTCCCACCAAAGCCCTCTCAGTGATTTACAAGTATGTGTCACCACACTGGCAAAACTTATATTTTTCTAAAAAAAAAAAAAGAGGGTTATGAAGCAAAATAAGCCAAACTCAGAAAGATAAATATACTATGTTTTCTCTCAATATGGGACCAAAATTTAAAATGTATAGTGTGTGTGTGGGGGGGGGGTTATAAAACTGGAAAGAGAATCATGATAGGGGAGGAAAGACCGTAAGGGAAGGAGAAAAAGAACAGTGAAGGTCCTGTGACATGAAAGCAGAAGGGACACATTGCTTAGGAAAAGAACCAGCCAGAGGACAGACAGGGGGCACGAGGGAGGAGGGTTTGGTCGGGGGTATGTGAGGCAGTAAATTAGAATAAATATAATGACACCTATGAAATACAATAGTGAAGTCCACTACTTTGTATGCCAACTTAAGAAATTAATGTTTAAAAAGATTTGTTATTTACAACAAAATAATGATGTATCATAAAGTTTATAATGGATATGTGGGTATGAAATATAGGACAATATTGAAAAGGGTTGGTAGGGTTTGTAAAATGGAAGCACACTATTGTAAATGAGAACATATTCAGAACTTTCAGAAGCTGTAATTAGGTACCAACTATAGATGGGAACTATTTAAGAGATAGTTTAAAACAAAATAGGCAACAACAAAGACACTACAGAGAAAAAGCCACTACTATCACCAGCCAATGAGTAACCCTCGCCTACAGAACTGACTTCATAACCCCTCATCAGACTAAACATATTATTTGGATTACTTTGTCAATTTTATAGTCATGTTATACTACTGTGTCTGTTTCACCTACTAAGCCACAGCCTCTTTTATGACATGACTTTTAGCATTAACTTTGAGTTTTTCACTGTTTAATGGAGCAGACACTCAATAGTCAATTACTGGATAAATAAAGAATAAATGAACATACGTTTTGCTTTTTCTTCTCCTGAACCAACGCTACATAGCGTAATGCAATCTTGGTCAGAGTTGTGGCAAGGGAGGCAGCAACAAAGAAATCTCCATCCAGGAGGAACCCTCTCAAGGGTGGTCTGCAAAGAAGGAACAAACATGAAGCTCCAACAAATCCTAAAGCAGCTCATAGCTTTTGCATAAATGGTTCAGACACCTACTGTTTCTCTTTGGTGATGAGGACATCAGTTAAATCCCTCGTTAATTCTCAAAATGAAAAAGAAAAATAGCTAGCCAGGCAGTGGTGGCTCACGCCTTTAATCCCAACACCCAGGCAGAAGCAGGTGGATCTCTATGAGTTTAAGGCCAGCCTGGTCTGCAAGAACTAGATCCAGGACAGGTTCCAAAGCTACAGAGAAACCCCATCTCACTAACACTTTTCTCGAATAAGTCAACATTCCAAAGAAGAGAAAGAAAAGGATGTCTAATCAGAGACAGATCTCTGGAGTTAATAAGCTACTTCCAAGGGCCAGCTTCTCTGCCCATTCACAGTGCTGCTTACAGGGCTCTCTAGATCTGAAGTTGTTCTTCTTGAAGATGGAGACAGCACACACTCTCTCAAAGGGTTGCTGTCAAGACTATGACACAAACTACTTAGCAGCACATAAGGAATATTCAATAACATCGTACCCATCATTTTTCTCATCTTTTTATAAACACAGAGAGCAAAATAAAGACAAAAACCATCCAAATGCTACTTTATGGATTAGAAATGGACAATTTATACATCTGCCACTGCTCCAGTAGCAGAGCACGGATCCAGCACGTGAGCAGCCCTGGGCTCTATTTCAAGAGAGAAATGGACAATAAAGAAAAAGAAATGGGAAAAACTTCAAAATATCTTTCTGATACTGATAAGCAAACTAAACTTAAATAGCAAAATAGCATTTCCTATGTAAGTAAAATGGTTTTTGTTTTGTTCTGTTTTGCTTTTTGAGATAGGGTTTCTCTGTGTAGTCAGGGAACTCAATCTGTAGACCAGGCTGGCCTCAAACTCAGAGATCTGCCTGCCTCTGCCTCCTAAGTGCAGGATTAGAGGTGTGGGCCACCACTGCACAGCTGTAAACTAAGTTTTAATAGAATATTTACTTCACTGAAAATAAAAGAACAAAGCACTAAAATCACAGAGACAATTCATAGGGGAAACCTTATAAACATACCTTCTTTGAAAGACCTTAAATGGCAAACACTTGCACTTAAGCATCAAGAACTATTAAGAGAAAGAAACCCCAAGAATAACAGTACAGCAGTTAAGTGGGCAGAGCATGGATGCTGTTACCTGTCTTCTTCTTTCTTGGTAGGTCTAGAGCTGCTGAGGGCACTCTGAGTTGCATAGGTGCCCATCTCTGTAACCAATTTCTGAACTGGCCCAACAGTAATTTCCTCTTCAGGCTTTAACTCACCAGCTTCTTTCTTTATTTCTGACTCTACAATTGGGATCTAAAAGCCAATTGAAAACTTGATTTAATAGTATCAGCAGTAAAGTTACATTGAAATAGTTGATCAACTTTCTATAGAAGACATTCTCCTGAGGGAATGTAGCACTCTGCTCTCCGTTTTCTTTCCTTTCCAGGATAGTGTAGCAGAACAAACTTTAGAGCTGATGACTCTGATCTGAATTGCCACACAACCACTTCCTACTTATATGATGCTGGATAACATAATGAAATAATTTTGAGCGTCATTTTTTAATCTTAATGGGGAATCTGAATTCTTTCTGAATAACTCCTTAGTAGAGAAACGCATATGACAGTGTTTAGCAAAGTAGGTGTGCACTGGGCCTTATTCATTTCTTTCCCTGAAATATGAATCTACACAACACTTATCCTTTTAAAATGAAAAGTATAAATAACGTCACCAACCATCCTTTTAGCTGATCAAAGGGCTATGATAGTTTTTTTTTTTAACACTTTACCTTAAATTTCTCATGTAGGTAAGAACTCTAAGAGTCTTTAAATTATAACTTATTTTACTTTAGAGATTTTAACAGGCTATTAAGGAACTTAAAGTGAAGGTCTCAGAGCTAGAGCTAATTACTAACAGTAATTAGTAAGAGAACCCAAATTTCTTGACAAAGTAGTCCATTGTTCTTTGTATTCTATCATTGTTGCGGGAGGTCTTTCTGCTCCTCCAACCAATAGCTGCTGAGATACCAGCCCATTGGGGCGTGGTCTCTCTCCCTTTAAAAAAGCAGCTACTTCCCTCCTCTCTCTTCACTTCCTGCTCCGCTGGCTGGCGACTAGACTCCCTTCCTGGTTGCACAGAGGGCTGTTGTCTGGGACGGTGATCTGTAAGTTTTTAATTCCAAACTGGTGTGGCATTGTTTGTGACTTCATCTCATGAATTTGTTTTGGTGAAAAATGTTCCAGTATCAGTAAACAAACAGTTTAAAGTTAGCCTTGCTCTGAGACATTCTTTCCAAACACATCAGCAACAGTAGAATTTACCAGCTGCTGCCAGGCATGGTGATGCACATCTTTAATCCCCACACCCACAAAGCAGAGGCAGGTAGATCAGTGGATCTTTCAGCTCAAAACCAGTCTACTCTATACAGTGAGTTTCAGTCCAGCCAGGGTTACTTGGTGAGACCTTGTCTCAACAACAACAATAACAACAACAAAAGGAGTAGCTGCACAGACCATTCTGTTCAAACAAGATCTCACCCAAAGGTAAATAAACAATGTGAACAGGTATTATCATGGAGGCAGAGAGCACTTCTAGTTTTCCACAGCTCCTGAGGCTTATTTATCTGGATAATTAAAATAAAAATTTCTGTGTTCTTTAGCCCAAATACTATTCAACAAAAACACAAAAGTGAACAATCACATAAATGTCAATTGCTGTTTTTTGTTTGTTTGTTTGTTTATGCTAAGCACTGAACCAGGAATGAATGCACTCTACCAATAAGCTACACTGCTAGCCCAGCAGGGTTTTCTAAAACACAAACCAAAACACAAAGTAGAATTTACTTAAGTAAGCACGTACCTCCCCAAGGGACCTGCGGACCTCAGTCATCACACTCTGAATGTCTTCCTTTGTACTACAGTATTCTCCCAGGATCCACAATGCTCCTCGATAAATCCTAGAAAAATAATACAAGATCTGAAATATAGACCTGGGAACAAACCTTGATGCAGAAATGGTTCTCGGTGAATTTAAGCTAATGCAAGAAAACGGGACTTTGTATTTTGATGGAGGAGAGTTTTAGAAAGACTGTAACAAACAGGAAGCTTTGTTTTCCTCCAGAAATCACAAGAAAAAGAGCTATTCTCATCTACTGTATTAGACACATCCTAAAGTCAGTGAGTGAAGCAGTAAAAGTACCAAAAAATGTTTCCCATAGCCTTCATTCAGGAACAATTAAAACAAACTTAGCTTTATGAGAAATGTATTATTTGTTTTAAATTCATTACACTTTTTATCTGTAATCACTTCAAGAGAAAAGTGTCAAGCAGAATGAGAGGAACAACAAGCTAGGGTGGGTTAGCTCACTGGCATGGTGCTTACCTAAGACGTACAGGGGCTGGATTTGATCCCCAGCATAAAAAATAAAGGAAGCAATCACAACCAGTTGTGTTAGGTACACATTTGCAATAGAGGCACTCAGGAGGCTGAGGTGGAGGCCAACCTAGGCTATACAACAGTGCCCTGTCACAAGAACAAAACAATTCCTCCATCCCAAAATGTTAACAAAGACAGCAATAATTTTCCATTTTAAAATGTTAAACTGAGCCGGGCAGTGGTGGTGCACGCCTTTAATCCCAGCACTCGGGAGGCAGAGGCAGGCAGATCTTTGTGAGTTCGAGGCCAGCCTGGTCTACAAGAGCTAGTTCCAGGACAGGCTCCAAAGCTACAGAGAAACTCTGTCTCAAAAAACCAAAAAAATAAAATAAATAAATAAAATGTTAAACTGGATGAAATTTTGGCTATCCTTTTCTCTAAGATTTTAACTGATTTTATTCAGAAAAATAAAATCAATCTCAGAAACTAAAGCTCCAGAAGATTATAACTTTTTCTCATAAATGGGACATATCTTACTACTTTCATACATATAAACAGACATACATAATATGTGTATACGTGTGCATATGTATGTATGTATCTCAGTCACTTTCACATTATTGAACCAATATTGCACTGGTCTCATCCTATTTATCTAAGTTTACATAACACAGATCTCTTATGGTTTATCCATTAAATGCAGTAAGAAGCAAAGTTGTATTTAACAACCCTTTCTCATTAACAAAGGCTATCTGAATTTAACATACTGTCAAGATTCAGGATGTGGTTTATATTTTCAATAAATGTTAAGGGTGACATAAATAATAGGAATCCAAAAGAAGATTTTAAGTATACCACTTCAAAAATATGCTTCTTTGTCACTCTGGGGTTCACAAGGATTTAGATGTAATCAGAATAAGAGAAACCTAGTAAAAACAGTCCTATACATTATGATGGGGATGATGATGTGCAGAAGTTTTTTATTTTCTACTGAAAGATTCGAGATGCTCAACTTTACACTTAAATGTATTTTAAACTTACTTGACAGACTTAATGGCATGGAAGACTTCCAGCATCTTCTCAACAATCAGCATTCTCAGGTTGTCAAAGCGCTGAATAGCTTCGCGAACAAACTCCAAGACATCAGCAGCTGCTGCTTCATTACTGTCACTGAGAAACTCCATGAGCTAACAGAAGAAACAAGACAAATAGTTACATAGGAAACCAGAAAGTTAGGTAAAGTCAGAAATAACTAATGAACAAAGAATAAAAGACTCAACATCCCTGTGTGCAGCAAAGATTCTGATGAAGATTAAACCAAAGAAATCTGAGCTCTCACCCTAGTTAATATGGGGATACACATAAACATCGGAAATAGACAGTAAAATTTTTGTTATCTCAGACAGTTGCAATTTCAGAAGATAAGATGTAAAGTAACTCAAAAAGAAAAATAGAAACATCTAGAGAACCTTACAGGTAAGATGATAAGAACTACACACCACAGGAATAACATTTGCAGCCATGTCTGGAAAGCGGACAGAGCAGGAATGCAGAGTCCGCACGAGGAGCTGTCGGTATTTGTCAGTGTCTTCATGCTCAGAAACATTATTTGTTTTAATTACTTCCTTCTTCAAGACAATCACCAACTGGGGGGAAAGCAAAAGCAAAGGAGAATTATGTATGTTTGAGCCACTTCCACGCAGTGTCACTAAGTGTTCTCTTTTACCTCTTCAACATTCCTAGAGGAGACCAGATCCAGTGCCAACTGCAGCGTTTTCTTACGCACTTCTAAGTCTGGTGTACTCAGTACTCTGAGGATGTCCATGACAAGATCCTGAAAAAGAACAAAAACTATAGAGTGACACCAGGCTTTTTCTTCATAAGAAAAATATCCTAATTGCACCATAGTGCTTTCTGCCCTTCATCAGTCCAATCCTCTGATTAAGAATGAAATTACTAGTGTTGACTGGAAGATAATGAGACATAGTGTAATAACATCACATATGATGTAGCCAAGCTGACAATATATACTTTGGCTCTACCAAGTTTTAGATCCAACTGGTTTCATGAAAAATACAAGAGTCAGAGGAACAAGTTAGAGAAATAACCAGTGATACCCAGGAGGAAGAACATTTTACAGGAAAGCTGGTTTAGTTCATCTTCAACAAATCAATGTCATGTAAAAACCTAAAAGGAAATGGTGATTTAAGAGCTACACCTGGGCTGGAGAGATGGCTCAGAGGTTAAGAGCACAGGCTGCTCTTCCAAAGGTCTTAAGTTCAGTTCCCAGCAACCACATGATGGCTCACAATCATCTATAATGAGATCTGGTGCCCTCTTCTGGCCTGCAGGCATAGATGCAACCAGAACATTATATGCATAATAACCAAATAAAAAAAATTAAAATAAAATAAAAAAAAAGAAAAGAAAAAGAGTTACACCTCAGCACCTTGGTTACCCAAAATTTACACTGCCAGGCTTCAAGTTCCAGGTTAGGTTACCTACAGTGGCAAGGCTTGAGGATAGTCTAATTATAAAGGATAACAATATTTACCTGGAGGACTCGTTCATGAGCAGGATGCTCTTTTAATTCTACCAATCGGTCCAGAACTATGAGCTTTACATTGTTATCACTCTCCTTAATAATTAAATCAATGTAACACTGAGCAGCAGCCTATAGAAAAAAGAAATGCATTCTGAAAATTCAAATAGTATGAAAATAAGAACTGCCTCTCCCCCCGCCTCCCAGGACACTAAGAATCTAAAATACAGTCAGCAGCCTTTGCACTAATATTTATGTATTTTATTTAGAGAAATATGCATTGCATGTCTTATTATTTATAATAAGCCTCAGTGTTACTCTAGACTACAAGGCATTGGAAAGATTACAAAGTAAAGGATGGAAAGGAGCTGCCATGGGTAGAAATGCTGATGGACTGTAACCAAGGAAACAGGAGAGGAGGACAGCAAATCTGAGCATGGCTATTAAATACCTTTCACTTCAAGGATAAAATTTAATACATTTTTGTATCTTTATTACAGTGTTAAAAAACAATAATGTAAAGATAACCTGAGTGAAGAAATATTTTA
The DNA here is from genome assembly GCF_014885135.2 of Alexandromys fortis. NCBI lineage: Eukaryota > Metazoa > Chordata > Mammalia > Rodentia > Cricetidae > Alexandromys > Alexandromys fortis. Next base: position 11,401,737 of record NW_026067926.1, on the reverse strand, counting down.
GCATATATTTAAAACTATTTAGGAAGTAGTGCTGGTAACTGAACCCAGGGCCTTGAACGTCCCAATCAAGAGCTTTAATAACTGAGTTACATTCCTAGTGGCCTACTTTCATTTTTACATAAGATTTTTAAAGGTACAATGGTTTGTAGAATGATCAAGTTCAAAAATCAAAGAAAAAATTAGTCAATCTAGAAAAGTTTCCAATTGTCAAAGCTGGAACAACTTGAACAAAAAAAATAATAACAGTGGATTATTATCTATGAAATAAATTATTCATACTGATATAAATGAAAAAAGGAAGGGAAAGTCAGCACTTCCTTACATGGGAATTCCATAGTAACTGTACAATGAGGTACTACAAAACACCCCTTATAGAGTATCTAGTAATAACTGTTGCTGAGAAAAATCTACTTATTGGTGTTAAAATTAGTGGATACCAATCTGAAGAGTGACAGGGCACCTAACACTGTCAGAGCACCTCGAATATATTTTGAATATAAAGAGAAAAATCAGAACAGGGAATCAGCACTTGACCTAACTGATCATGAATAAGGTATATAGATCCTACGTACTAAGAACATGCTACACAGAAGATCAGTTTTGTGGCATTCTTCCCCAAATGCTTAATTGCAGTGATTATGAGAAAACATGAGATGAACTCAAGGTCTGGAATCTCTTATAAACAAACTAGTATACTTTATGAAGGCATAAAAAATAAGGAAAGTCGAAGAACCCTTACAGATTAGAGGAGACACAGCAGACAACAAAATAAACTGTGGAATCCTAGAGTGATCATGAAACAGAAAGGGGCATTAATGGAAAAACTAAAGAAAAATTTCAACAAAATCTATTTAGTTTATTTGACAATACTATTTCAATGTTAATTTAGTTTTGATAATTATATGATGATTACATATGACCATTATAGGATGCTAGAAGAGGAATGTATGGGAATTCTGTCCTATTTCTGTGATTTCCCTATAAGTTTAAAATTATTTCTAAATAAAAAGTATTTTAAGTATTAATGGGTAAAACAGTAAATTCAACAATTTATATCAGCTGGCTTTCTAGAGTAATAATTCTCTGAATATATTAAAGTTTTTTGATAGTCTTGATGGAATGAACAAAAGAAAAAAAAAAGCCTTTTTTTTTTTTCCAAGACAGGGTTTCTCTGTAGCTTTGGAGCCTGTCTTGGAACTAGCTATTGTAGACCAGGCTGGTCTCGAACTCACAGAGATCCACCTGCCTCTGTCTCCCGAGTGCAAGCATACATGGAAGCAAGCATGCATGCAAGCATACATGGAAGGAATGTTGTATATATAATAAATAAATAAATCTTAAAAAAAAAAGAAGTCATCATTATAGATCAGTGAAACTATTTTTTAGGTGTGTGGTTTAGCTGGAATAGGTGTGGCCTTGGAGGAAGTGTATCACTGTGGGGTGAACTTTGAGGTCTTCTTTATTCAAGTTTTGCTAAGTGTGACACTCAGACCACTTCCTGTTGCCTAGAGGTCAAGATGTAGGACTCTCACCTTCTTCTCCAGCTCCATGTCTGCCTGCATGTCATCATGTATCATGATAATGGACTAAACCTCTACAATGTAAGGCACCCCAATTAAATGTTTTTCCTTTATAAGAGTTGCTATGGTCACGGTGTCTCTTCACGGCAATAGAAACCCTAACATACAGTTATTCTCCATCTCTTTCTCTCTTTTTACATACATGTGTGAAAACAGGAAGAAAAGGCTGAATTATGTAAGGAGGCAAATCACCTTACAAACTCTGTAGTCTGCTCTAAGGCATGTCCTCTCTGTGGCCTGAGAGCAGGGCAGTTATGTTACCCAGCACAAAACTGTACTTATTTAAAGCAGAGTATGAGTGTGTTGGGGGGTATTGATTTTTTCCCCCTCTAACTCAGATGTATGGGTCTCAAGCAGGAACTTTGTAGATGTTGTGTTAATGATGTCATAGGCTGGACATACGGGCACAAGTATATCAAGCAACTGCACAATGAACTACAGTGTCATTAAATTATGATGGATAAGACAGGATATTGAGCATCTAATCCTCAAAGTACCTTTATTGCAGTTGGTGCACTTGACAGTGTCACCAATGTCCCAGCAGCTTCATATTTTACAGCAGGGCTAGATGATTGCAGTAAGTTATAGATACAGCGAATGAAACGGGCCCTTTCTGATGGATTAGCATGACAGACCTGGGAAAATAAAGCATTTAGGCTTAAGTTGATTTCAAGAACATTATCCACATAAAATATAATATGAAAGCTATGATTAATCTTTCAAAGATATACAAAAATACCAGCCAACACTATGTGAGATGTAACAAACACTGATGTTTTCAGAAATAACTGTCACAGGAGCTGACAAGATGGCTCAAAAGGTAAAGGTGTCTGTGGAGCAAGCTGGCGACGTGAGTTAGACCCCTGGAACTCATACAGAGAGAGAGAGCAGCTCCTATGCCACAAAGTTATCCTCTAACCTCCACAGGAATGCTATGACATGTGTCTACACAAAGAAATTAAAAAGTAAATTAAAGTAACTGTCATAGCTACTCATGCATCTTATCATAGCTACTCATCTCATCATAATTTACATTTCACTGCTTCACATAAGGTCTTCAGTTGGCTTATAAGAGATTTTTATATTTTAAACAAGTGAGAGAAAAGTTAGAGAAATTCACCATTCTACTAATGTAAATGACCTGAAAGACCCTTACATTTTATCTCAAGTTTTTTTTTTTTTTTTTCAAGACAGGGTTTCTCTGTAGCTTTGGAGCCTGTCCTGGAACTAGCTCTTGTAGACCAGGCTGGCCTCGAACTCACAGAGATCCACCTGCCTCTGCCTCCCAAGTGCTGGGATTAAAGGCGTGCGCCACCATTGCCCAGCATTTTATCTCAATTTTTATTCTGGATACCAAGCCAAAAAAGAAACATGCTGATAGTAGTAGTAGTGGACACCTGTAATCCCAGCCCTCAGAAAGCTAATGAAGGACTGTGACTATGAGCGCAACCCGGATGATATTTACCTATTACTATGACATCAACTCTTTCAAAGACACTGCACACTAGAGTGCAGTCAAGGCAGGAGTTCAAGGCTAGGCTGGGTTGCACAGTCAACCGTTACAAAACCCCAATAACAAAAAGGCTGCCAATGAAGTGCTGATCCTCTCCCTAGTTTTAACGGTACTGAGAGCAAATCCAGGGAGTGTGTGGGCCAGGCAGTGTTCTACAAGTTCTTTGGTTTAAGCCTCAGGGCTTCCTACAGTGTCCTCTGAGAACTACCTCAGGGTTTCATGAGAATCCCCCCAACCCCGCTTTTTTTTTCCAAGACAGGGTTTCTCTGAAGCTTTTTGGAAGTCCTGGAACTTACCTTTTTATTTATTTAAATTATTTATTATGTACACAGTGTTCTACCTGCATGTATGCTTGCATGCCAGAAGAGGGCACCAGGGCTCATTATAGATGGTTGTGAGCCACCATGTGGCTGCTGGGAATTGAACTCAGGACCTCTGGAAGAGCAGCCAGTGTTCTTAACCTCTGAGCCATCTCTCTAGCCCCCACTTTTGTCTTTAAAGGGCAGTAGTCCCCCAAAAATTTTCACTAGGCTTCGCCTCCTATGTTCCAACACTTCTATACCGACACACAGAGACCCAATACTTTTGGGGACACACTCAAACCATATCCAAACCACAGCACCAAGTTTAATTATTTCTTGTACTTGATTCATATTGAGAGAGGTATGTCCTTTATATTCTACTTAACCCAGAGCCACTTTGGGGTTATTAGCTGGTAATATTATAAAATATTGATAATATTATTGGAAAAGTAATACTGAGAGATTTGCTCACCACAGGATTGCCACAAACCTTAAAACATCAAAAAAAAAAAAAAAAAAAAAAAAACATCAACACTCCCAAATGTTTCTGAAGCATGGTAAGGAGATTATTTTAGGTTTCTCTTCATTTAAAATTAAAAATATTTTTTCAAAAAAAAAATGATGTGTATCTGTGTCCATGATGTGGGGAACAAGGGGTTGTAGATGCATGTGTGCATAGTATCTAGTTCTCTCCTCCACCTTTATGTGGGTTCTGGGGATGAAACTGAGGACACCAGGCTTGTGCCTCAAGTACCTTTGCCAGTTGAGCCACTTCACTGTCCCTGTCTAATCACTCTTAAAAATAAGGCCATGTATAGAGTTTATTAATTTTTACTTTTTCAAAGCAGTTCGATATATTATAAAGAAAAATTTTGCATTTTATTCTAAAGCTTAATTCATAATCCACTCAATGGCTGGGTAGTATACAATGTATTTTTTGAGCTATACTGACTAATTTCTTGTAGAGGTTTAAAAATAGAAGCAAGCACTTGGGAAACATAATAAAGTTAATTAAAAAATGCTTTAAGAAGGCATAAATTAAGTTATTCAATAATATTTCTATTATTAAAATATCATTATTGGGGACAAGGAGATGGCTATGTTGGTTAAGACACGTGCCATGAAGTCTGATGATCTGAGTCCTATCCCTGGGACCCACACAGTGGAAAGAGAAAACTGACTCTCAAAAGTTATCCTGAGCCGGGTGGTGGGGCGCACTCCTTTAATCCCAGCACTCGGGAGGCAGAGGCAGGTGGATCTCTGTAAGTTCGAGGCCAGTGCCAGGACAGGCTCCAAAGCTACAGAGAAACTCTGTCTCGAAAAAAAAAAAAAAAAAAAAAAAAAAAAAAAAAAAAAAAAAAAGTTATCCTGAGGCACGCCACCAATCACAATAAATACATATATACAATATCAAATAAAAATTATGATAGCAATTAAAGAATATTCCAGAATAAGACTATTTACTTTTGTCTTAAGCTGTTAAATTTATTTACACATCATAAATTATCATTCTTACCTTATATATTAGTTCAACAATAACCAACTGTAGAATGTCTCCAAATGTCTGAACTTGATCAATACATGTACTTAAATAATCCAAAGCTCGATCCTAAAAAATAAGAATACATTTATCATAATCTTCATTTAGTGTAATGAATACAACTTTAGAAATATTACCCCAAATATAAAACTAATGAAGAAACTGGGCAAAAAGGAATTACTGAAGGGAGGGAAGTAAAAAAAAACCTAAGAAAAAAGCTGACACAAATGTACATCAGGAAATTAAAAAATTTGTCAGATGGTGGTGGCATGTGCCTTTAATCCTTCCACTTGGGAGGCAGAGGCAGGCGGATCTCAGTGAGTTCGAGGCCAGCTTGGTCTACAAAGTAAGTTCCAGGACAGCCAGGGCTATACAGAGAAACCCTGTCATGAAAAACAAACAAACAAACAAACAAAAAGCAAAAAAATTTCTGGAATAGGCCACATATGTATTACCTGAATTTTTATTTTAATTTAAGTATGTATTTATAGGGCATTGGATCCTATGGGACTACAGTTATAGGTGGTTGTGAGCAGCCATAGGGGTGCTGGGAATTGAACCCAGGACCTCTAGGCAAGCAGTCAGTGCTCTTAACCACTGAGCCATTTCTCCAGCTCCTGTACTATCTGAATTTCTTTAGCAGGTAAATCTAGGGGGAAATACTAGTCCTACATCTCAGGATACTCACATAATTGAAGTAAATTAGCCATTTAAGTGTGTAGTTCTTTCTAAATCAGGTGTGGTGGCACATGCCTGTAATCCCAGCACCTGAGGCAGAGGCAGAAGAATTGCTGCAAATTTGGGGCCAGCCTGATCTACATAGCAAGTACTATGTAGGGAAATTCTGTCACAAAACCCCAAAATGAATAAAGAGCATAGCTATATTCCTATTACTGAGATCCAAAAGAAAAATCTCCCAAGCAGCCTCATGACCAAGACAGCATACACACAAAACTATGACCTTAAAAATCTCTTCAGTAAAAATATTAATACTTTTTTTTTTTTTTTAAGAGATAGGGTTTCTCTGTGTAGCCCTGGCTAACTTGGAATTTGGTCTGTAGACCTCAAACCACAGTACTCCAAACCAACCTACAAATTAAAAACATGCTACATGCTGAGGCTAAGCATAGCGGCACATGCCTTTTATCCTAGTACCTGGGAGGCAGAAGTAAGTAGATTTCTGTGAGTTTAAGGCTAGCCTGGTTCTAGGACAGCCAGAGCTACATAGTAAGACCCTGCTTCAAAAAAAAAAAAAAAACAATAAAAAAAAGAAAACATGCCAAGGACCTTGCAGCATTTTCAATTTTCATTTTACTATAGAAAGAAAGTATTTTAGGCACATTACCTGATCTGCATGAATTAACATCATAAATGCATTTCTTTTGCAGCTTGCATCCTTCTCATTTACCAGGAAATCATGGATCAGTTCAGGAGCATCAGGTATAAGATGTTCAAAATTTCTTTAAACAAAACAAATAACATCCAGAGTAAATAAAAACCCACTTTCTATTTTAGTTACTTTACAGACATTACCAACATTAAAACTTAACTCCATAACACAATTCTTTTTAGAACCGTACATCAATTAGAAGTGGGAGAAGAAATCACAGACTAAAACTTTATCTATTGAATTAACAAATTATTTTCTAGTTTAGTCAGATAAAAATGGATTTAATTAATACATATTCTATTAACTGATGTCAAATGACTGTCTTTAGGACTATAGTATCAATCTTCACAGTATTACAACTTTTCTTAAGAAATATATAGTGAATAAAAGTTTGTTTTTAGCTGGGCAGTAGTGGTGCACACCTTTAATCCCAGCACTCAGGCAGAGGCAGAGGCAGGCGGATCTCTGTGAGTTCGAGGCCAGCCTGGTCTACAAGAGCTAGTTCCAGGACAGGTTCTAAAACTACAACGAAACCCTCTCTTGAAAAACCAAAAAAAAAAAAAAACAAAAACCACAACAAACGAGTTTCATTATTTACTAACACTTCTTTAGAAACGTAAAAGCATTTGTAGTATGCAGAGTGATAAATATTAACATAAAAGAATGCTATTTAGGAGCAGGAGAGACAGGTCAGTGTGGCTGCTCTCCCAGAGGACATACATAGATCCTATTCCCAGCACCTACACAGTAACTCACAACTGTCTATAACTCCATTTTCAGAGTATTTCAAGCCTTCTTCTGCCATTCTTGAGCACTAGGTACATGAGTGGTGCACATACATAAATGCAGGCAAAACACCTACATACATTAAACAAAACGTAATCATTTTAAAAAGGAATATGTAATAAAGTATATATCATAATGGAATCTATTATCATAGTTCTAGAAATTCCTAACTGCATCATACAGCCTGGTTGCTGATCAAATTTTCAATTGTCTTCTGTCTCCATTTTTATGAGCCCTGTAAATTTCTAAAATATACATAGTGCCTCTGGTAACATTTAAGAATTCAGTTACATTATCAACAAAATATCACTCTGTCAACAGAGATCATAACATTAAGATAAATGTAATTGTGTTTCAGCCAAGTAATATATTAAAGTACAAAGATGCTTATAAAAATATGCCACGGGGGGGCTGGAGAGATGGCTCAGAGGTTAAGAGCACTGACTGCTCTTCCAGAGGTCCTGAGTTCAATTCCCAGCAACCACATGGTGGCTCACAGCCATCTGTAATGAGATCTGGTGCCCTCTTCTGACATGCAAACATACATAGAAGGAATGCTGTATATATAACAAATAAATCTTTAAAAAAATATGCCATGGGTTTTAGAGATAGCTTAGATGGTAAAGTCCTTACAGACCTAAATTCCATCCCTAGAGCCTACATTTAAAAACAAAGAAAAAAACCAAGCTGGGCATGATGGTACATGCCTTTAATCCCAGTACTCTGTGAGGCAAAGGAAGGCAGAGCTCTCTGTGAGTTTGAGGCCAGCCAGGTCTACAAAGGGAGTTCCAGGATCACCAAAGCTCTTAAACAGAGAAATCCTGTCTCAAAAAACCAAAAAGAAAAGAAAAGAAACAAAACAAAAAACTAGGCTTGATGCTGTGTACTTGAAACCCCAGAGCTGTAAAGGTGGCTGACAAGAAGATACCTGGGGACCTCTGCTCAGCCAGCATAGACTACTTGGTGAGTTCTTGGCCAATGAGAGACCTCATGTCAAAGTGAAAGGTTGATGGTGCCTGATACCTAATACGTGATACACAATACCTAATGTGGTTCTCTAGCCTGAGTATACACATATGCTTATACAAACATGCACAGACACAAACATGCAAAGACACAATATATATATTCTGTTAAACTGGCAGTGCTAGGAATCCAACTCAGGACCACCCTCACACATTCTAGGCAAGGGCTGTTTCTGGGCTCTATCCCCCAGTCCCACAATCTAACTGGACTGACAAATATGACTATAACAATTTAGCACTCTAGCCTCCTCTGAATCTTACAATCTCTGTTTTAAAGTTCAAAATCTTCACCTTTATTATTTCACTCTAATGACTGCCCAAGGCCTTGTTCCTGCTAAATAAACATTCACCCACTGAGGCATGTCCCCAGCCTTTTTCTTTTTCTATTTTCAGAGATTATTAAATTGCCTAGACTGGCCTCAAGCCTGTCATCCTCCTGACTCAGGCCCCCTAGAAGCTAGACTTAAAGAGGATGCACCACTCGTCCAGGGCAAATTTTCTGCTGTTCTAATAACAAGAATTGCAGCCTTTTTCACTAAAAGAATTCCTTCCTCAAAGCCTCTATCTAGTACAAGAACCATACTGTTCAAAATGAGAATTTTAAAACAAGGTTAAGATGCAATGCCTTTAGCAAGTAAATAAACGAACTAAGTGAACTGTAACAATACAATTAAAAATGATGGCCATCGCCTATTTTTTTGTTTGTTTTGTTTTTCGAGACAGGGTTCCTCTGTAGCTATTTGGAGCCTGTCCTGGAACTAGCTCTTGTAGACCAGGCTAGCCTTGAACTACAGAGATCCAGATGCCTCTGCCTCCCCAGTGCTGGGATTAAAAGTGTGCGTCACCACCGCCCGGGCAGGCCCGGCTGATGGCCATGGCCTTAAACTAGAAATCATACAATACTGTTAAACGGCACACTTTTATCTGATTGTTGTCAGACAGAAACTAGTGTCCATTACTGCCAACGTTTTTGATTTCTCCATGTTAACAATTTAATGATAGTAAGGAAAAAAAATACTATGTTGATTAGCAAAACGTATTTACAAGTACATACATTCTGCAACCAACCACGCTGGAACCTTTAGTCTACAACATTTAAAACAGAAATAAAGGTATATTTTTCCTTACCTGTAGATGGTATAGATGGCCAAAACAGCGTTTCTCCTTACATAACTGTGACGATGTTCCAAACAAGCACGGATAGCGGGCATTAGAGGTTCAAGCAACTCTGCTTCCTTCAATTTGCAAAGGAAACGAAGAGTAGATCCGCGGATAAACTCATTAGGGTGCTGAAGATCCTGATATGAAAATTATAGTAGGAAACACTGAGTTTCAACTTTAAAAACTTTACATTTAATTACGTGTGTGTGTGTGTGTGTGTGTGAGTGTGTGTGTGTGGTCAAAGGACAACTTGGAGAAATCAGTTCTCTCCTTTCACCATATGGGTCCTGGGAATCCAATTCGGGTGTCACGCTTGGCAGGAAGCACTTTACCTGCTGAGCCATCTCATAGGCCTGAGTTTCAGCCATTTATAAAAATCAAGTTTTCAATGTAAAACTTTATAATTTGAAAAAATTAATCTTAAGAAAAAGATCTAGATCATTTCCTTCTCATTCCTCTAGAGCAAAGCAATTTTCATGCATTTCACCAGTTTTCTTAGTAACACAAAAATACATAGGAAACATAGGAAAAGCCAACAATATAAATTTTTTACAGTAATTTTTACAGGTATAACATTACAATAAGACATTGTCATCTACAAAGTTCATGCTGAGACACACAGAATACTTACCATGAAAAACAAAATCAAATAAAATTCCCCAGTCCAAAATCCACCAAAAAGTATCAGATAATGTTAGGTTTTTATGTCGGGCAGCATTCACAGATATCTCCAGTGTCATGCACCATAATAGTATATTATTTGTGTGTTTAATAAATAAAGGTTGCCTGAAGTCAGACAGCAAAACAGCCATACTAGCCAGCCACACAGGCAAGAGAGTAGTGGCACACATCTTTAATCCCAGGACTTGGGGAGACAGAGCTGGGTGGATCTCTGTGAATTCAAGGCCACCCTGGGCTACACGCCTGAATCTGTCTAAAGGAGAAACAGAGCACTCAGAGAGGTGATGTCAGCATTGGGATCACATGACTTTAATCCCAGCATTAGGGAGGTGGAGACAGGAGCGATATGGCTGGGCAGAGAGAAGAATAGAAACGAAGAGAAGGGAACACAGTAGATGTGTGGAGTCTGAGGTTGGTGGGGAACACTGCAGGATCGCCCCTTTTGTTTGTCTGAGCCTTGGGAGAGGTAAAAACTCACTAGTGGCTGGCTGCTTTGCTTTTCTGATCTTCAGGCTGAACCCCAATATCTGTCTCTGGGTTTTTATTAATGGTGCAGCAGTGCACCCTAAACCTATATATAGCTATAAGTTGAACACATTTTTGAGCTTACAACTACCATAACAAATATTTACAATTTTCATCTCATCAAAGATTTAATTTTGAAAACTAAAAAAGTATCTATTAGAGCAATTTTATAATTACAAAAGAACAAACAAACAGTTATGGTTTGGCTTACTGTTGTAGGAGCTGCGGGCTGCGTTCTGGCCGACCAGGCTCCGGGATGGCTAGCTTATGCCCCGAAATAATTACACGGAAACTGTATTATTTGAAACACTGCCTGGCCCATTAGTTCCAGCCTCTTATTGGCTAGCTCTTACATAATGATCTAACCTATTTCTAATAATCTGTATAACACTACAAGGTGGCTTACCAGGGAAGATCTTAACCTGTGTCTGTCTGGAGTGGAAGAATCATGGCGACTGCCTGACTAGGCTTCTTTCTCCCAGCATTCTGTTCTGTCTACTCCACCCACCTAAGGGCTGGCCTATCAAATGGGCCAAGGCAGTTTCTTTATTAACCAACGACCTTCCTCCATCAGCTTACCTTTCTATATGCGTCACACACAAGAATCATTTCATGTAAAAGTCTCCCATCTGGAGTTGTTTTAGGAACAATCTCCCAGAACACGAGGAGCAGCTTTTTGATGGTGTGGTCCTGAAGAGGCAGCACAAAACGGATGATAGTCATCAGGAGACCAGGGAGCTTCTCCCCATTCAGAATCATGATGATTACTTTCTTCAGAGCTTCAGTCTTGGACTTCACATCACCTTTCTCTGATTCCATAATTTAAAAAACATAAACCAAAAAAGCACAATTACTTCAAATCAAAGTTCCTCACACAGTTCAAAAAGCTATGAAAACTTACTATCAGCTGTGGTAATAAGGTTACAAATCCAAATGATGTGCTTGTGGCTCTATTTTGCCTCTGAATCTCAGATTCCTTACATGTGATCTGAGGTACTGGATTAGAATCCTGGTCCCTGACCAACGGAGTTAATGTAGTTTCTGGCCTACAGCTACACCACGTCTTTGGTTTTCAAACAGACGTGGCAGTGCCATTCCCCCAAATACAACCCAAGCAAATCCTGTTAAGTACTTCTAAACCCAAAGTAACTTAATTTTATGTGCATTTTCTCAGCTATAACTTTTTTTAAAAGATAGCATGAACAGAGTGACTTTAAATATTTTAGATATTGTAATAATTTAGAAAATGGTCCTCAATACTCATATAACATTAAAGATTTCCTTTTCTTGTCCATCTGAACAAATGGAAAAACTTAAAACACTGACCCAGTAGCCACTGATTAGAATTAAGGATATAGCAAAAAAAAAAAAAAAAAAAAACAAAAACAAAGGCCAGGTAGTGATGATGCATGCCTTTGATCCCAACATTTGGGAGGCAGAGGCAGGCAGATCTCTGTAAGTTTGAGGCCAGCCTGGTCTACAAGAGTGAGTTCAGGGACAGGCTCTAAAGCTACAGAGAAACCCTGTCTCAAAAAAACAAAGGAAAACAAAAAAGGATATGTTACTTTTAAGTTTAATGTTAGTAAAAGTAAAAACTACTCAATATAAAGTATTTTATGGAGGTTTTAATCCCAGCACTTGAGAGGCAGAGCAGGTAAATCTCTAAGTTTGAGGACAGCCTAGTCTACAGAGAGTTTCAAGACAGTCAGGACCACACAGAGAAACCCTGTTTTAAGAAAACAAAACCAAAAAAATTATTTTTTAAGATTTCATGAAAAAAATTATCTATAATTTCAATTACTAAGAGTTCTGAAGCTGAAGAGATGGCTCAGAGGCTAAGAACACTGGCTGCTCTTTTAGATGTCCTGAGTTCAATTCCCAGAGACCATGTGATGACTCACAACCATCTACAATGAGATCTGGTGCCCTCTTCTGGCCTGTAGGCATATATGCAGACAGAACACTGGATACATAATAAATAAATAAATCTAAAAAAAANAAAAAAAAAAAAAAAAAAAACTTCTGGGTCCAAAATTCAAAAGCAGACAGAAGTACAGAATAAGTACATTGCTACCATAAGTACATTGCTACCATAATTGTGTCTATCATAAAATAAGAGCTGGACAGATGTCTTAGCAGTTAGGGGCACTGGCACAAAGGAGCTGGATTTAAGACTAACACCCTATTCTGACCTCTGAAGACAAAACATTAATAATACCCATAACATAAATGAATCAAATATTTGAAAAAAGAGAGGACAAAGAGAGAGAAGATTTAATCCTATAGCTATGCTACCATAAGGAAAATAATGACAACTGAGTCTAATAATAAGAATGGCTATTGGCAGAGTTCTTGGGACTGGAGAGATGCTGGATAGCTTAGAGCACTTGTTGCTCTTGCAGAGGACCTGTGCTTGAGGGATTCCTAGCAGCCTCCCTCCTCATGGCTCACAAGCATCTCTAACTCCAGTTCCGAGGACCTACACCTTTTTCTGACCAATCTGGGCACCGGACATACATACGGTGCCTATACATAAATGCTGGCAAAACTTTCATACATGTAAATAAACGAATCTTTAAAAATACTTTTAAAGGCAGTTCTTTCTGTCAAAGAGACAGACTGTACACACTACTTGTTAGGGTTACAAGAGCTCAAGCTTCAGAGGAATCATACTAAATAAATCAGTTGCTTGTCACTGATTCTGATGGCACTTTTCTGTAATCCAGCAAACTAGTGTGAGGCAGGATGATCAAGAGACCAAAGCCAATCTCATCTACATATTGCATAGAAGGCCAGTCTCAAAAACAAACAAAAAACCCCAAAATATCATCCTAAAGGCTATATATTACTACCCCATAGCTATATCTTCCTATGTTGCAGAATAGAGAATATCCTCGTGTTTGAGTAATTCAAACAATGTTTTAAGTGGTACTCAGAGCCTAAAAGATCTTTTGTTTCTTTAAATTAAGCTCCCTCCCTCTTTAGGTTTTGTTTTGGTTCCGGGATTGAATCTAGAACCTTGTTCATGAGTGCGCGACCACTGGGCTTACCTCCCTTTAGGATGTTTCAGGTGTTTTGTTCCCTATTCTATTTGATAATATAAAAGACACAAAGTCTAAAAGTCATAAAATTAGGTTATTATAACCTTGATGGCTTCTTCTGTTTATAAATTATTACATTTCCAAAAGTTCAGCAAACTCGGTCTCTATTTGTTTATTATGTTTGTTTGATTTTTGAGACAGGGTTTCTTTGTAGCTTTTGGAGTCTGTCTTAGAACTTGCTCTGCAGACCAGGCTGGCCTCAAACTAAAAGAGATCCACCTGTCTCTGGCTCCCGAGTGCTGGGATTAAAAACAAGCATCACTACCGCCCAGCTAGATCTCAGTTTATAACTATACTTTCAAAAGCAAGTTTAACACCAAACAAAAAACTTATGTCATCTGTATTTTAAACGCCCCAACTTCAATTTCCTTTTATTCTAACAACTTAAACTGAGAAATTTATTTGCTGTTCCTTTTTCTCCCACTTCTACCTTCTTAGTGCTGGGATTACAGGTATGTGCCACCATGGGCAAGTAAAATATTAAGATTCTTTAAAAACTTCAAAGTACCTCCTAAAAGGTAATTTCCAATATTTGAAATATAATTTTCATTATATTTAAAACAATGTTGGGCCAGGTGTGATAGCACACACCTTTAATCCCTGTACTTGAGAGACAGAAGCAGGTCAATCTCAGTTGAGTTCCAGGGCAGTCAGAGCAAATACTGACACCCTGTCTCAAAATACAAAAACCAAATAAAAAAAGTGTTATCAGTTTGATTTATACTTGCTAATAATTCAACTAAGAATTAAGTATATAAAAATCTTTTCTTTAGTGCTGTGTGGTGGTGGAGCACACCTTTAATCCCGGCACTTAGGAGGCAGAGACTAGTGGATCTCTGTGAGTTCCAGGACAGCTAGGGCTGTTACACAGAGAAACCCTGTCTCAATAAAATAAATAAATAAACCAACCAAACAACCAACCAAACAAAAGCCCTTCTTTGACAGACCCACTTTGCACACTGGGTATGAGAGCACACACATGAAAACTGGAGCAGGAGGATCTTGAGTTAGCCAGCTCTAGGCAGGCTACAGAGTAGGACCTTGTTCTCAACCCCACACTCTAAAATTACACAGCACATATTTTTCCCTTCTTAGTACTGGGTATTGAATTCAGGGCCTCCTGAGTGCTCGGTAAGTAAGTGCTATACTTAACAATATCCACAGTCCCTGTCACTTCACCAGGACAGGGTCCAGGGTTGCCCAGACTAGCTTTGAAAGTGTGGCCTTCTGTTTCAGGCTTCTGAGCAGTTGGAACTACAAGTACACACCACTGAGAATGGCCAGCACATACTTTAAAAGGAGCAGAGCAAAGGCTTTCAAAACTCAAAACATGTTTCTTTTTACAAAAAATATTTTCAAAATGAAACTATAAAGTTGTAAGAAATATTCACATTTAGTTCAGTAATGACTTCACTTATTTGTTTATACCAACTTATTATCTACTACATGAGAAATTATATTTTTTTTCTTTTTAAAAAAGAATTTATGCCGGGTGGTGGCGGCGGCGCACGCTTTTAACCCTCGCACTCGGGAGGCAGAAGCAGGCGGATCTCTGTGAGTTCGAGGCCAGCCGGGTCTACAGAATGAGTTGCAGGACAGGCTCCACTAGCTACTGAGAAGCCTTGTCTCGAAAAACCAAACAAACAAACAAAAACAAGATTTTATTTATTGAGAAATCCTGTCTCTAAAAAACAAAACAAAACCAAAAACCAAAGGGTTTTATTTATTATGTATACAGTGTTCTGCCTGCAGGCCAGAAGAGGGCACCAGATCTCATTACAGATGGTTGTGAGCCACCATGTGGTTGCTGGCAACTGAACTCAGGACCTCTGGAGAGAAGTCAGTGCTTTTAACCTCTGAGCCATCTTTACAGCCCCCAAGAAATTGTATTTTAAGAGACAAGTAATTAAATGATTTTATTTTCTTAGCTTTACTACATTAGACTGGGATATTATTCTATTTCTGTATATCGATACTGCAAGCTTAAAGGTTAAAAAAATCCTTTTTCCTAAGACATTCTCAAAAATTCTAGATGGGAGGCTGGAGAGATGGCGTAGTAGTTAAGGGCAATATGTGCAATTAAAGAAATCGAATTCAGTTCCTAACACCCACATCAGATAGCTCACAAGCACCCGTAACTCCAGCTCCAGGGGATTAGATCCACCCTCTCCTTACCCCAGGGCACCTGGACTAAAGTGCACATAGGCACACACAAGCACACATAGTTTACTGACTATGTTTGGTACTACTAACAAAACTGTAGAAGAATCAAGCACTTCTAACTGTAGGGGAACGTGAAATGTCGGTGGGACCTAAGGTTTACCTCCGAATTGCCATACACGGACACATAAGAAAGAAAACACTTCCTCAAGTGGAAAAGGGGTTGAGAGTGGAAAGTTTTAAGATGTACCAATCTACATTATCACAGAAGTTGAAAGTAAAAGCTGATTAATGGCCAGTCTTGGGAGGCTGAGGTAAGAGAACTGAACTTACATAGTTTGAGGCCGCCCTGGCCTATTATTGAGTTCTAGGCCAGCCTAGGAAAAGCGTATGACCTTAATTCAAGAAAGAAAAAAAAAAAATGGGGGTGAGGGGATGGTGGTTAACTGAGGCTGGGGAGAGTAAGAAGGAAGGATGTACGGTAAGGCTGATCAATGGATGAGTAACAGAAGTTCTGATATGATACCAGGAAGACTGCTAAGTAGTTAACAACTATGTACTATAGATTTTTTAAAATCTCGATGAAAGTTTTTGAAACGTTTTCAGCATAAAGAAATGATGAATGATAAGGAAACAATTATATTTGACAGGACTTAAATATTACACAATATAGACATGTATAAAACCACCAATTTGTCCAGTCCTTAATGTTCTTAATCTATCAATTAAAACAATTTCCGACCACATGGTGGCTCACAGCCATCTATAATGAGACCTGGCGCCCGCTTCTGGCATGCAGGCACACATGGAAGGAATGCTGTACACTAAATAAATAAATAAATAAATAAATAAAAAAAAAAACAATTTCCGATAGAATCGAGAAACTATTTACCCAGGTCATTTTTTAAGCTGATTTCAGAAGGGGGTTCTGAATCCATGGGCACGTTAATTAACGTATAACACACGTTCTCGGCTGCCGTCATGGTTTCTGGTTATAACCAACCCGACACAAGACAAAAAGGACGAAAGGTGCCAGGAAAATCTACAAAAAAAAAAAAAAATGAACACAGGTATCAATTAGGAAAACAAAACAAGGCAAATTTCGCAAACCAGTCCCGATCTTTATACTGCCTGAAAGTTCTTTCCGTATGGCTTCTGCGGATGTCAATCTACAGTGCTCGCCCTCTCTTCCACGAACTCTAGTGAGAACCACACGGTCCTGATCTGCTCCCCGGCCCAGGGTGTGGAAAGCAGTGGAGTCGAGGTCCACACAACAGTGACAACCCGGAGCACCACGTCACAGGGCAGTGATTTCCAACACAACACAGCCCGATCACAGCCCAGGAGGGCAGCCCGCGAGCAAAGACGCTGCAGAAGCTTAGGCGCCTCCGCCGTGCCGGGTCCCCGGTGGGTGCGCCCCGGCCGCCCCTCCCCGACCTCCGTCCACGCACGGCCAGGCCTCGGGCTGCTCAGACCCCGGTCCCACAGTCCCGGGGCCGCGGCCCAGCTCCCCGCCCCCACCGCCCGTCGCCGCGGCCTAGTTAAGCGCCCGGCGTCTCCCCGGCCGGTGGCTCGCAGACACCGCGTGACCCACGCAAAACCACGGCTCGGGGCTCAGGCCGCTACCTGGCTCCGAGGGGCGACGGCCGGGAAGGAACCGCAGGACCGTCGACTACGGCTCCAGCCAGCGGCTGCCGGGACGGCTCCACCAAATCCTTGGCTGACGTGGAAGGAGGCGGGGAGACGAGGAAGGATGCAGCCACAGATCCTGTACGGCGGCCCAGAGAGGCCAAGCCTTCTCCGTTCTGCGGCTGCGCGCTGGAAGGGCGTGCTGTCTTCTTCCTTTCTCGGGAGTCGTTTCTGTCTCAGAAAGAGCAAATATTTTAGGTTTTTTTCCGTGAGTCCCCTGTGGTCACTTAACAGTTCCCAGAAACTAAAACTTGTACAAAAGAGAAACAGAAGTCCAGCGGACTCTCTTCTTACTCTCACTTATAATAAACTGGGAAATTAACTGATTATTTGGCAGATGAGTTTAGATATTAAATTTAATAAAGCAACTAGGTTATAACATGAAGATATACTTGAGGGCTAACACTTCTGGTGATCTGAATCTGACTTTATTCCGTTGTCCTGGAGTTACGTGGATATCAGAAACTGCCTGGCCACTATTACTATCTACTCTTTATTCAGGAACGACCTCTTTCGATCCTCTCAGAGCTCCCAATAGTTTAAAAGGTTTTATGCATCAAGGGAGCTAGCCTCAAAGGATTTTCCTTTGTCTCCAGAGAACGAATTGTTACAGCCACAGTTAGATGTGTAGATCTTGTTCATTTGTGGTCCCTTATCCCACGCCAATTCCTAGTCATCATTAATAACAAAATATTGGAAAAGCACCACAGGGTCTACCCAAATTACCAGAATGGTCTTCGGAAGGTGGCTTTCCGTTTCTAGGCAGTTCTAACTACGGGCGTGTGTCACGTGGATACATCCCGTGTATACAGGTCTGATAGGACCTGTTCTGTTGACCTGTTCACCTCATTTGGGGACACAGACTACAAACAGCTTCATCTACACGGAATACAGCAATTCTGACATTTCTCTTTTCTGGAACCATTAAATTAAAAAAAAAAAACATCCCTCAGCACTCAAAATATCCTAGAGACACTGTATGTCTACAGCGCTGGAAGAGTGACCTCTCGGGTGGCATTTTTGATTTTAGATGGTCTCACTTTGAACACCCAAACTGACCGTCATCTCTATCTACTGTCTCTTGCCTGGGATTACAGGCACACGGAATCACACCTGGCCTGTGCATTAAAAAAAAAAAATCCCCCCCCCCATTTTTTTTTTCAAGACAGGGCTTCTCTGTGTAGATTTGGAGCCTGTCCTGGAAATTGATCTTATGTAGACCAGGCTGGCCTCGAACTCACAGAGCTCCACCTACCTCTGTCTCCCAATTGCTGAGATTAAATGTGTGTGCCATCACTGCCTAGCTTAAAGCATGTTTTTAACCTAGGTAATTGTGGGATAGAATTATCCCGACAAGCCTTCTGGTCATCCCCCAGTCCCTCTGCATCGTGAAGTTGTCTTGCAGGAAACTGACCTGTCTCCTTACTGAGAGTCCACCGGTTTATATACGCTCATTCATGTACTTGCTTCTAGACAACAAATTCAGTTTTGTGTGATCACCAACAGTTAAAGATCAGTTCTACCAGTGATCCCTCCTGTGGTCCATCTGCTGTCACAGCCATGTGCCCACTTTAACCTGGCAACTATCATTCCATTCTAGTGGGTCAATAGAATCATGCAATGGAATCTTTACGATCAGCCTTCTTCTACTTGGCATTATTCTCTGAGAATAAGATGCAGTCAAGAATGGTCCTTTTGTGCACTTTTTTTTCCCCCAGTTGTTTCGAGATTATAGCTTTGGAGCCTGCCCTGGAACTAGATCTTGTAGACCAGGAAGGCCTCGAACTCACAGAGATCCGCCTGCCTCTACTTCCTGAGTGCTGGGATTCAAGGCCTGTTCTACCACTGCTGGGCTCTGTGCACTCATTTTTTTTTCGCATGGAATGCAGTCGTTGGTTTTCCAGACTCACTTGAAAATACATCACACAGGCAGAGATCAGGTTTAGCGATGAGAAGGCTCAACAGTTTAGGAGGTGTAGACTAACCATATCCATTATGTTAAACTTTAGGGCTGATTCACTAAGGGAACTTAGTGAATGAGAAGACAGCATTTTAGGTGTGCACCTGGACTTCCCACTGGCAATTGTGTGGTTTTGCTTTTTGAAACTTGGAGTTTCTTGAGATTTAGCATACCTTATATAGCTTCATTGATGGAGGAAGGTCATTGGTAATTAATAAAGAAACTGCTTGGCCTGATACGTTAGAACATAGGTGGGTGGAGTAAACAGAACAGAATGCTGGGAGGAAGAGGAAGTGAGCTCAGATGCCAAGCCTCTGTTCTCCAGTGCAGACACAATGAAGCTCCGACCCAGGATGGATGTAGGCTAGAATCTTCCTGGTAAGTGCACCTCATGGTGCTACACACATTAATAGACATGGGCCAAGCAGTGTTTATATCAATACAGTTTGTGTGTCATTATTTTGGGGCATAAGCTAGCCAGGCAGCCAGGAGCCGGGCAGCAGGAACGCAGCCCACAGCTCCTTCAACACTTCACTAATTCTTATATAAATTATTTTGGGGACTTTTAACCCTAGCATATAATCATATCATTTTGAATACTCTCCAAATCACAAACTATTTCAGTGTAAAAACTTTGTATGTCAAAATTACAAAAGAACACAAGTCAAGGGCAGAAAGGACTAGAGATTTTCTCCAAACTGCTTAATGGTCAACAGTAAGAGCCATTTTTCAGCTTTTTATTTCTGTGCCAGTTCTTCAGAACTGCACGTGAAGATGCTCAGATTCCAGATGACATCTTCTGTGTCCGTGGGAAGACTTCCATGACACTAGGGATCGTCCTGTTCACTTATTCAGCAGACTAAACTGAGTAACTGAGCTCAACAGACGAAACAGACAAGGACATCACAACAAACTCTGTAAGGTCCTTAGAGTGGAAAAACTTTTGTGTGAGGCACACACATCCGAGTGGAAGGCCAGAGGACCATAAACACGCTGGTCTATCATCCTGATTTATGCTTCCAAGACAGGGTCTCCCTGAACTTGGACATAGACTGGCAGCCAGGAAGCCGCAGCAAGCCTTGTATCCTGTAGTGCTAGTTAGTGGTTGCACAGCATGTCCCCCTAACTTGGTTTTTATATATCCAAAGTGGGAAGGATTTTTAAAATCCATCTTGAGACTAAAATCACATACATATTGGGAAAAAAAACCAAAAGCAAAACTTTCCAAAACCAACCTATTTGCCAGAGTCCAGCTCCAGTGAGTTCAGAACCCAAAGATGAGGGGTGGAGTCAGTGAGGGGAAGGAGACTGACGCGATCTAAGGGTGAACTGGGATAGCTACCACGTTATTCAGAGAGGCTACACCGTTTATACTCTAATACTTGCACAGGGAGAAAGGGGCATGCGAGCTGGGCTATGCCTTGTGGTGAGGAATTGGTGAACCGAGCATGACTTTGACAACAGGCACCAGTCATGTTAATAGAGGGCCCCAAGTTCTTGCCAGAGATAAGAATGACTCCCTTTTTAGCAAGCAGACAACTTTCTTCAAGCCCCACAGGGAATGGGAGCTTTTGTCTAAATGACTGACCTTGGAAAAAGGACTTTCTTGGGGAGACCAGACACTCCATTATAGACTATTGCAGGTTTTTTTTTTTTTAATATGGCTTAGTTTATCAGAATAACTAAAGTTTTAAAAGTAAACAAAGATGAAGCTCGACAAATATTAGTGTGAACCTGAGTGGACCTTAGGAATTTATAATTCTTTATTATCAAATATGCCTTATTTATCAAACATGTTTATCTAAATTTGCTAGCATCTTGCTGTTAACTTATGTGGGAACAGGAAGTAACCATGCTACATGGTTTCACAGTGGCAGGGATTTTTTTCCAAAGAATTACTTTGTTTAAAGAGGCTACCATTGTATACATCCTTGTTATGGAATAATCTTTTTATACACTGTGAAGATGTATCTTGGTCAAGGTGCCTTCTGATTGCTTTAAGTAGCTGGGCAGGGAGAGGTTAGGTGGGACTTGAAGACAAAGAGTGTAGAGGAAGAAAGTGGGGTCGAAAGCTAAATGCAGAGGAAGCAGATGAACATGCCCTGTTGAAAAGAGGTGCCACCACGAGGTGGGGAGTAAGATATATGGGCTAATTTAAGATGCAAGAGAAAGTAACAAACCTAAGCTATCAGCAAAGTATTTATAACTAGTAATAAAGTGTGTGGTTTTTTTGGGAGTTGGCTGATGGGTCAGAAAAACCCTGCCTACACATCCTTATCCTCCATTGAAGCCCATGGAAAAGGCACAATAGTGAGAATCATTAAAAATGAGAGTAAAGGGTGCTGCAGAATTGTGATCCAAAGTCAAAATGCTGGAACCTTGTCAAGCAGCATGGTCACCGTGAGGTCCACACCACCTACTAAAGCTGTCCTTAAAATTAAGGTCATCGGGGGCTGGAGAGATGGCTCACAGCTTAAGAGCATTGCCTACTCTTCCAAAGGTCCTGAGTTCAATCCCAGCAACCACATGGTGGCTCACAACCATCCGTAATGGGGTCTGGTGCCCTCTTCTGGCCTGCAGGCATACACACAGACAGAATATTGTATACATAATAAATATTTAAAAAAAATTAAGGTCAATGTAAAACACTGTCACTTTTTAATCTTTAGTTGACTTTCAGTCAAGTAATAGTTTATATTTAGGAAACAGATTTTAAAAAATAGCACGATTCTTATTTCTTAACAAAACTAAGCTAAGTGAGAAGGAGACAGGGGAAGAAATTCACGTTATTAATTTTAGCCTCTCTAAACTCTACACCAAAAGTCCAAGAAGTTAGGAACTCTGTAGTTTTAGTGTTTAGCATGTGCTTGGGCCAACTCTACAGTAGTTCAGTCACATGGTACTGGCGGTCTGTTCCCAAGCTTAAACAACAGATGTCCGAGGTTGTGTCCAGTGCAGAGACTGACATCACACACCCGCACATAACCAGAGATGATGATAAAGCTGCTGGGTTGTGTGTGTGCATTTTGTGTATATAGTAGTCTCCCTTCAAGAAGTTATAGAGGGAACTAAGCTACTGAGTTTTTTGTTGTTTATTGAGACCGTTTCTCTGTGTAACAGTCCTAGCTGTCCAGGAACTCACTTTGTAGACCAGGCTGGCCTCGAACTCAGAGATAAACCTGCATTTACCTACCAAGTGCTAGTATTAAAGGTGTGAGCCACCAAGACCCACTACAAATTATCTTTAAGATTATTATGTATGCAGTATTCTGCCTGCATGTCTCTTCTGCAGGCCTGAAAAGGGCACCAGATCTCATTACAGATGGTTGTGAGCCACCACGTGGTTGCTGGGAATTGCACTCAAGGACCTCTAGAAGAGCAAGCGTCAGTGCTCTTAAGCTGTGAGCCATCTCTCCAGCCCCCACAAATTCTCTTGACTACAGTAGTTCTTCAAAGGGCTTCTCTATGACAGGAGGACTAGGTGACTTACCTGAATCCTAAATCAGCTTCTTAGAGAATTAGGTCTATACTCTGGGTTACTATCCATAAAGAAGGCTCTCTTCTCTAGAAAGGGGTGCGACATTTGGAAGTAACTCCTCCAGGCTAATTAAGTAAACATTTTTGTTCTAAAAAGGACTTCCTCTGATTTTACTCTTCATGGCTTAAGATAATGTAGCAGGGAGGTAGTGACTTACACCTTTAATCCCAGCACTTGGGGAGTCAGAGACAGGCAGATCTCTGTGAGTTCGAGCAAGTTCTAGGACAGCTAGTTCTAGGACAGCTAGAAACTCTGTCTCGATAAAAAAACAAAATAACAACAACAAAAAATAAAAACTGTCTTGCTAACTCCAAGCAGAAGGCTCATGAGGGGAACAGAAGATAGTCTCCAGATCATACTAGATTTGAGGTAAAAGGTTTGAGATGAAAACACCTCTTCTGTTACTTTTGTCAAGTTCCTCAGAGCCCAGAGCTGTAACTATTGCAATCTGCTGGCTGGATGGAAAAACTGCTCATTCTAATAACTTGCTTTGGTGGGGAAGAGAAAGAAGTGGGGTGACTGAACCTAAGGTGACCACAGGTTAAGTGCAGATCTATCTCCAGCTCAATACTCTGCTTCTGGTGGAAGTGGTGACATCTTACTACGTAGACAAAGTCTCAAACACCGTCGGTAGCAGAGCATGGTCCTTAACTCCTGATCCTTCCACCTTTACCTCAGAAGTGCTGGAATTAAAGCCTGCACCCCTATGCCTGGCTTGGCTTCTCAGTTTCAATCAGAATAATCCCTAAAAACGCATCCCGAAATCTGTATTTTGAGACCATCTGCATGGGTTTGCAATGTAGCTAGTCTACATACTAGCAAATTTAAATGTGTTGGTAAAAGGTATTTTTCTGTATCACAAAAAAAAAAAAGAAAGAAAGAAAAAAAAGCAAGCCAAAACAAAATAATCTGACAGATAGGACAAATGACCATTGTAACAATGTCAATAGTTGAATATGTTAATAGTTGAAACTACTTAAAAACAGAAATTTGATACAATAGGAGGTGAAACAATTTTATTTCACAGTTGTCTTTAAAACTGCAAAGACACTATTTTCTTCATATAAAAACATTGGGATAGATACCTATACTTTCTAGAAAATGATTATGTAGACCCTTTCAAAGAAAATGCACCCATTATATGGTTTCTGTGAAGCTGCTCGGAGAAAACTCACATCTGGACTGATTCCTAAAACCTCCCACCCCATGCTCTGCAGATGTTGGTTTTGAGCGCAGACTACTGCACCAGCGTATGTCCCTCTGTCCTCATAGCCCTGTATGCTTTATCACTTAGTGCTCCATTGGTTCATCCGCTTTTTCTGCAGGTTCATCAGCAGCCTGTGAAGGCTTTAAAGAAGAAGAAATAAAAAGATGTAAGGTGAACATTTAATATACACTCCTAAATCACGAGCATTACAATGTAAAAAATTAATGAGAAAAGGGGGCTAAAAGATATCAAAAACTAGATTTTAGTACAGCATCCTGCTAAAATTTTTGAATGAAGCTTAAAAAAAAATCATAGTTCTTAAAACTTAAAGATCATGATTAATTCTACATTTTATCATTTGTCCTAAGACTTTCTTTCTTTCAAGATTTTCTTATGTTACACTGCTATGCTTAAAACACAGCCAGCAGCACCTTTTAAACTTCCTTCTCTTCAACTAACAAACAGAAAAAACACCAACAAACTAGATACATGGAACTCTGGAGCATTCTTCCCAACAGTGCTAATTCTTACTAACAACTTAAATGCAGATTGTACCCTCCCAAACAGCACCAATAGTATATTTGTCAAGCTGAGGAAAACTCAAAGACTCAAGCTGGAAGAAACTCTACCACCACCCCCTTTTGGGAGGGAGGGTTTCAGTGTGCTGGGATATAGGCATGATCCTATAATCTGTAGGGAAAATTCCGCATCACTTTTTCTATCCCCAGCTGTGACATCTTCCTCCATTCGTACCACATGTGAGCTGTGTGTGCAGTGCGGGCCTGTATCCCTACAAGCTTGGAGGCTGTGGCAGGAAGATAAGTTTGAGGGGGAAAAACTCAAATGCATATTCTTAGGAAAAATTTATAACCCTAGATTCACCATTTTGATTTTCAGTTTTTAAGTCAGTAGTTCTTAATGTTTTTTGGTTGCCACTTATGGAGAGCCAACCTAAATGCCCAAAGTTAGCTTCCAATAAGTATTCCTTTCCGGACCTTTCTCAGAAGATCTAGGCTGCCCTGTCTCTCACTTTAATCTAAAGAATTTGCTAAAGCGAGGTTGTATCTGTGAATCCTAAGGTCTAGCCTTAAGAATGACTGGTAACCTTTACTTTAGAACTTTTGCAAGCTTTGATCCACCACTTTGTTGGAGGGGCCCTCAGAATACACAGAGCCTACTCATTCTAGTCGCTCACAGCCTTCTAGATGATTCTCTGAGATACCAAGAAAGCAGGTAATAATAAAGTCATCTTAGATGCTCTGCCCCTTCTTTAATCAGACTGCAGCATGTGTGAGACCCCAACTGAAAGCAGCACTAGAACCATTTAGCTATGCCTTGGTCCATAAGAGAACTCTGAGAAATGTGGTCTAACTCTGAAAATTTTGGGGTCACCTTAAATATGTTACAATAGAAAACCAAACTCTTTTCCCTTTTTGTGTTTATGAGATTACACTTCAATATTTTACTTGACTCCTCGGTTCTTTCTGGTTATTTCAATTATGGGCCTATCAACAAGACAAGAGCAGGGAACGGCCACGGTTGTGACAGGAAGAGCAGAGCCTCATGTTACAGTTAGAACATACCTGTGCTTTTCTCTGTGGTCTTTCTTCAAGACCATCCAGGAAAGGAGACACATCATCATCATCGTAGATTGTAAACTCCAAGTCCTTACCAACAATTCCAATGGAAACATTCTGAGGGTGGAAAGGGACAATTAGTGTATGATAAAAGCTGGGCAATAAAGTAGAAAAATTAAAACAGCATTTAAATTCAAAGTTTGAAAAACTGTATGTAGGAGTGAAAAGAGGCAGGGAACTATCCTTTCTTCAATTACGGACTCAACATTCACTTTCGGTTATCACGACTAGCCTCCAAGCTCCATGGTCTCTAGAAACAAAGTCTTCACCACAGCAGTGGCTCTAGACCTTCCTAATTCTGCGATACTTTAATACAGTTCCTTATCTTGTGGTGACCCCCCCCCCAACTACAAGATTATTTTGTTGCTACTTTGCAACTAATTTTGCTATTGTGATGAGTCAGAATGTAAATATTTGATATGTGACCCCTGTGAAAGGGTTGTTTGACCCCCCAAGGGGGCGGTCATAGCCTACAGGCCAAGACCACGGAACTAGATACTAAATAGTAATTATCCAATAACCAACCAATAGCTGTACAATGCTATCACATTTAACTGTAGTAAACCCAAGTATACCTCCCCTGCTCTTTTATGTGAATCATACAACTTAGGACCTACACCATCTTACCTCCCCTCTTCCTCCCCCAGTGCTGAGGACTGGCATCAGGAGCACGTGCTTTATCGCTGAACCACACCTCTAACCCCAATCTCTCATTCTCAGACATTTCCTTAACACTCTATTCTCCTTCAGCTGGAAACCTGGCTTTCTATTTCACTGAGAACACAGAAGCAACTGGAAGACAGATACGTGTCTAGGTTTTTTTTCTTCTCATTACCATGAAAAACACTCCAGTTTTTTTCATGACAGCTATCTTTTCACTTCTGTGTTGATAAAAGACATGGATCTGGCCATTTTCCTCACATCTTTCCTATACAACTATTTCATTTTACACTGAATTATTATAACAATATAGTAAATGTGACATAATTTCTTCCATCCTAAAAATATTATCATTATTTAGTTTTTGGTTTTTTTGAGGCAGGGTTTCTCTGTGTAGCTATGGAGCCTATGGTGGAAATCACTCTGTAGACCAGGCTGGCCTTGAACTCAGAGATCCTGGGATAAGTGGCGTGCATGTGCCACCACTGCCTGGCTGCCATCCTAAAATTTTTTTTTAAATATTTATTTATTATTTAAAACATGACATTTCAAAACCAGATCCTTTTGTGAATAAAAAGGAAATATAAGCCAAGGCAGCCCAATTAAAATAACTTAGGTACATGCTATTTTATTAGTTGCCATTGAGAATTAAACTGCACTGTTAATACCTACAATAAGAACCATGAGTTACCTTTGTGGTCAGGTCCTGCTCTGCAGGGAGTGTTTCTCTTAAGGCACGCAGACCATGTTTAACCAGCTCATCCAAATTGCCTGTATGCAATACATTAAAAATAATCTAATTTCACTATCATAAAATGCTTCTTTTAATTATCAAGTCTATAGTCTGAAATTTTGGCTTGAGTGACATACTGCACAGAATAAAATAGCCACAAATGTAATGTTAGCCATATAATCTAATCTAATATCAACTAGTATCAATGATTTGATGTCTTTTATTAATAAATATGACACTCTTTCACTAGGTTAAATAAAAGTCCTGGCTCACAAATGCCATTCTAGTTTTGTAAAATGTGTTTTATAGAATGCTGTTTTTCTTTTTTGGACACAGGGTTGGAGGATATGAAATCAATATAAAATTATCAATTTCTTACAATGGGCAACCTGCAAATGATATTTCTTAAAACATCATGAAAAGAATAAAATGTGAATGAACTAAAGAAAAAAAAACCACAAGACATAAACTGAAAATTACAAGATACCACTGAAAGACTTAAGTAGATATAACAAAATCCCATGTCTAAGCATAAAAGACTTGTATAGATGTTGCCTAACTTACTATCCACAGTAAACACAAATGTTAAGTAAAATGTTCATTCAACACAAGAATCTTGCCTACCAAATGTTATCGCCTAGCAATATGTGATTGTGTGGCTGGCTGAGACCATGCTGCCTGCCTCCCTGCATCATGATAGAGGATTCTACCAAATGTGGATAACCCAAAATTCTAATTCAGGAGTTCATTTCCTACTGAGTGCATGTTGGTTTTGTACATCATAAATTCAAAATACCCTGAGCTGAGGCATCATAAATCAGCGTCATCTGTACTACAGTAGCCGAGTAATACTCAAATGCTCTGCAGATTTAGATAGAAACACACACAGCTGCTGTGACATTCACAAGGGTGGGAGCACGAGGAAGCCTGTAGATACCCAGCTTGTCTTTTCCTTCTGTGACCATGCAATGCACCCTTATTCTGCTCCAAGTCTTAGTCAAGGTATGACTACATGCTAAGTGCTTAGCCCTTGAAATTTCCCAAGAAGCAGGTGATCTTGTGAATGTCCAGTTGAATTTTAACTCCTATATTCACTAAGCCTCAAGTATTTCCTTCAAAGAATACTATACTGCCAACAGGAAATCTTATAAGACAACCAAGAGAAATCTTTAAAGTCTGGATATTAACTCTTCTTCTAATGTAAAGCAAACACCTGAAAACCAGCTCATCGTCTTACGCCCTTCACCCTCTTTTCCCACAGCTATATTGCCTTTACTTCTTTATGGGCCACTTAAAGCACAAACTCTATGTGGCCTAAAGGAGAAACAGAAGTACAGACCAGAAGCTGTAAACAGAACTTGCAAACAGCAACTAGTATAATGGTTTCCAGCTCTGACCAAATGTATCAAGAAGTCTCAAGGTTGGACACACATACTGTTCTTAGTGTTTTCAAGACAGGGTTTTTCGGTGTAGCCCTGGCTGTCCTGGAAGTCATTTTGTAAATCAGGCTGGCCTCAAACTCAGAGATTCACCTGCCTCTGCTTTCTGAGTGCTATGATTAAAGGCGTGCACGCCTGGCTTGACACATTTATGTTTTGGTAAAGTTCTCTTAGTAGCTCAGAAGTACAAGTTAGTATACATTACACCAACAACAGATACTTTATGAACTTAGGATTATTAAAAACTAAAGTCTAATAGCTGTTCTCATTTAGGATCGATTTACTGACTATATAAAGGGAAAACAAAATAAAGTGAGCCAAACTACACTTACACTCCATAAATTCAGACATATGTCTCTCCAGGTAAGTACGAGCTGATTGAGAACGGGCTCCAATAGACATGGCTCTGCAGTCAAAATAGTTGGCGGACGGACAAGTTTGGAAAATGTGAGGGCCCATATCCTATGAACAGAAAAACATGCTATGTAATTCTTGCCTTCGGCTGACCTAAAAAGTGCAGTTTCTAGGTTTTAAACGTTGTTAGGATACAATTGTGGTAACTGATGGTTAATCACTGTTAATCTGACTGGATTTAAATCACCTAGGAGATGCTCCTCTAAGTGTGTCTATGAGGGCATTTCTACAAAGTTTTTTTGTTGTTTTCTCAAGACAAGGTTTCTCTATGTAGTCCTGGCTGTCCTGGAACTCACTCTGTAGCTCAGATGAGCCTCAAACTCAAGAGATTTGACAGCCTCTGCCTCCCAAGGGCCAAGATTAGGGCATGCGCCACCACGCCCAGCACCAGACAGGTTTAAATGAAAAGGAAAACTCACTCTGACAGTGACTAGTACCATCTCATGGGCTTTGTCCTGGACCTAAGTACAGGAAATAAGCTGAACACCAGCACTCATTTCTCCCAGCATTCTAAGTGGGATGTAGCACGACAGTCTACTTCAAGTTCCTACCATGATGAACTTTGTCTCTCCTTAGGTTATTTATGTCAGTTATTTTCTCACAGAAACAGAAAAGTAACTAACACAAGAACAATACTCTATGGACTTACATCATAACCAGCAATAAGCAGTCCAACACCATATGGTCTCCGGCCATATCGCTGTGTTGGGATCTGGGTCTCTGAAACTAGTTAAGGAGCCTGTTTCAACAAGGAACAAATTAAAGACTTCCAGTTTCTTTTTTTAGTTTTTCTTTTCTTCAAAACAGGGTCTCATTATATAACCCTGGCTGTTCTGGAATTCTCTCAGTAGATCAGGCTGGGCTCGAACTCACAAAGATCTGCTTGTCTCTACCTCCCAAGTGTGTGCACCACCACTGCCCAGGCTCTTTTAGCCTCTTAATTGTCCCATAATCTTCTAGAAGTAATAGAAAGGCATTCCTTTGGCCTAATAACATACCAAGTTTGAATTCCACCAAAGTCAAGCATGAACATTAACAGAATAATCTCTTCCTATATGGGGATGTTTTGGATATAAAGGTCCAGAACTCTGGGGGATAACTAGAAGAACCATTCAGAAACTTTCTAAGACTGACAACTGAACAGTTTCCTTAAATTGGGCTTTCGTGTCTGGGAAACACCAATTGTTTATCACGGCTAGTAAAAATGTGATCCGAAACCTTTACAATCTGATTTACAGTTTATACTACCACATTCCAAATAATTAAGACAAACTCTGTACCCAAACTCTTTAAAGTTTACATTTATAAATGCCAACATAAAGGATACTGCTTCCAATTAGAGACACAAGGCGAGACACAGGAAGTGGTCTGTCAAATACAAATCTGGAATCCAAACACTCCTGGCGCATAAAATTACTAAAAAGGAAAACAAAAATTAATCAGTTCATATTTCCAAAAATAAATACAATCTAAACATTAAAAGCAGTTTGATTCCATTTTGCTTGACTGCAAACATTTTCATGGAGTATATCATAAAAATCAGAAAGGTAAGATATGGCTCAAATGGTTCCTCTCCCTGTCTCTTTGTGTGTGTGTGTGTGTGTGTGTGTGTGTGCATGTTCAACTCTGGAGCCAAATGGAGATTTAAATAAAATAAATAACCAAGTTAGGCAAGGCATTTGGAATCAAGCATTTAGAAAATGAAGGCAAGAATTCTGAAACTAGTTTCATAATAAAAACTGCTTAGTACGTTAAGAACTAAATAAAAGACTGAACTGTTCCTCTGTACAAAATCTTGGACTCCAGAGTACCTAAGACTACAGAAGGCTGAGCTAAGAAAGCACCCTCTTTCTCCTTGTTGTTCCCACTGTCAACAACATTATGCCTTAACTTTAGGTTTCAAAACAGAAAAAAGAGGAAGAACTTTGCTTTTTTCTTCAAAGCAGACAGTAAATGCCACTCTAGAGGAGACACAAGCCATCCCCCAGCTGAATCTCACTGGTAATTCTGACAAGATCCAAGCTAGGTAAATATCAAGAAGAAAGCTTGTGACTATAAAAGAGGAGCTGTGCTCCCTTCTCTCCACACTGGCTTCCTAGTATATGCACATCTGATAACCAAATTTTCTCTGGGGTGTTTTTTTTTTTTTTTTTTTTTTTATGTGGAAGTCAAACCTAGGCCTCAAAGCCGAGATAGGCAAGTCTCCTGATTTCCTGGTGTTAGTATTCAGGCATCTGTACTGGCCTGCCCTTGGGGTCCTGACAGGATACATCCTCAGCTGTAGCCACCAATAGCACCTCCTCTGCACATTCACTATGCTCCCTTTTAAAAGGGTCCCCCCACCTTTCTTTCTCTCTCTGTCTCTGCCTCTCTCTTCTTTACTGCTGTCTCTGTCCCCAGAGGCTGGTCTTTCCCCTTCTTTTTCCATTCTCCTACCCCCAATAAAAAACCCCTTCACGTGAGCTCTCTCACATGAGGTCTTTCTCTCTCTCTGCTTTTTAAAAAAATTGCAACACCTGGCCCTCATCAAACGCCGACCATATGTAAATATTAAGCTGTTTAGTGTTTTAAAGTCAATTTCCTAAGGCTTGCTAAAATTAGACTACTTAACATGGCATGGACTAATTACATGTGGGCCTAAGGACTTGGAAAACAGCTAACTAAAATGTATTTTATTTTTTTTTAAAGATTTATTTATTTATTATGTATACAACACTCTGCCTCCATGTATGCCCACACACCAGAGGAGGGTGCCAGATCTCATTACAGATGGTTGTGGTTGTGAGCCACCATGTGGTTGCTGGGAATTGAATTCAGGACCTTTGGAAGAGCAGGCAATGCTCTTAACTGCTGAGCCATCTCTTCAGCCCCTAAAATGTATTTTAAACAAAAGATAACACCAACCCACTCACAACATCTTAGTACTAAGGCTCTCACACGAACTGAATGATGGCCTGGTAGTACTTTAGATCTGAGTTAGCAGCACTTTAAGCACACGCCAGACTTCGTATTCTGAGAGCAGAAACACAAGCAGCGCCATTCTACTTCTGACCTAGAGACTGGCTGAATAACCTGAAAATTAACCCACGGCAATATGGCCCTTCCTCTAACATTCTTAATGTTAATCAAACCATGACGAACTAAAGAGATTGCTGTGGCCACTTTCACTTCCAGTCCTCTCCCACTTTCTGAAAGCCGCAGTGTTAAGTATTTTACACGTCTGGGAAAGATTATGTAAGTAACTAGCCCAATGTAAGATACTAAGTTACGAGGTGAGAATTCAATTAGTATGATCTCAAAGTCCTATCACTTCATTTATGTGCTATTTCTAAACAAGAAATATCTATCTCCTTGGGTTGGTCAAAGAAATTTGCCTATTACTCTCTATTTTGTACCTTGTGTTATAAATAAAATAGGCTTATGTTCCCTGAAGACAAGATCTATAATTGAGTCACCTTTCTATACCCATATTATATACTACCGAGCTTTGTGAAAACAAATGTATACTAACTACTGACAGAGCGAAGAAAACTGGAATGGTTCGGATCATCCTGGAACAGAGGAGTGCCCAGCTCTTAGGCATACAGGGCCTGAAACAGTACACACGCCAATAACCATCTCATTCAGGGACTTTTCAGAAGCATTAGGATGTTTAAGAACGCTATAAGAATAAGGAAGCAGGGTGTTTAGTAACACACTCAAGTATTATAAATTATAATATACTAGGGGCTGTAGAGATAGCTTTGTTTCTCTTTCAGAGGACCCAGATTCAATTCCAGTATCCACATGGCAGCTCACAACCTTCTGTAACTCTAATACCAGGGAAATCTAATGTCCT
This sequence comes from Alexandromys fortis, assembly GCF_014885135.2. Taxonomy (NCBI): domain Eukaryota; kingdom Metazoa; phylum Chordata; class Mammalia; order Rodentia; family Cricetidae; genus Alexandromys; species Alexandromys fortis. The sequence continues at coordinate 11,368,858 of NW_026067926.1, read as the reverse complement.
CTTCTGGCTTCTGAGGGAACTGAGCACACACCAGTACATGCAAACATATACGCAGACAAAGTATCCATAAAGATAAAATAAGTAATTAAAATTATAATATTTTGGGAAACAACTTCCTAAACTATGTTATTAGGGTATTTTCTAGAAAAAAACGAACCATTATGAATCAAAGGGATACTTAATTTTTCATGGTTATACATACCATAACAGTCGAGCATCAGCAGTCAGACCCGCAATCGAGATACCAATATGGTTATCAACATGGAGAATTTTCTTCTGGTGAGCTGCAAGTTCTGACTGTGCCCTCTAAATAGAGACAGAGCACGACAGGTATTTTAGTTTACAATTTTATTATTTACCATTACATTAGTGGTTCTATTTCCTGAAGAAGAAAGACGGGATTATCATTTCACTCACCTTCAACGCAACCAACACTGCATGTGTTTTTGACTTTAGACCAACTGTGGCAGAACCCTGTTTAACAGCTTCCATTGCATATTCAATCTGATGAATCCTGCCCTAAAGACAAAAAGAAAAGCACATCTTAACACCATCTTAGAAGATGCTTTTATAAATTCAAAGTTAAAGTTTCCAGATCTCAGATGAGCATAATTAAATTTCATTTTTAAAACCAATTAATCATTTTTCTTTTCTTTTTTCGTTTTTTTTTTTTTTTTGAGACAGGGTTTCTCTGTGTAACGCCCCTGGTTGTCCTAGAACTACCTCTATAGACCAGGCTGGCCTTGAGCTCAGATCTGCCTGCCTCAGCCTCCAGAGTGATATGATTAAAGGTGTGTGCCCCATCACCCGGCTAACTAATTTTAATTCTAACTCTAAGTTCACAGCCTATAATTTCACAAGTTTTGTTTCTCTGTCTTTTAAAGGCAAGGTTCTACTAAGTGCTCAAACTGTTCTCCAACTCCATGATCCTGACTTCAGCATCCGGATCAATGAGGATTAAGATAAACCCCACCAAGCCCAGTTTACACTCTCACAAGTTTCTGAACCTATTCCAGCCACGAAAAGCCACTTCATAGATATGGCACAAAACATTTTACCTGAGGGCTCCAAACGGTGACATCATTGTCATACTGGTTGCGAAACTGAAAGTGGAAGAAAGACCGATTACTTTGAGAACATTATAACACTCAAATTTTAACATTCAGACGTGTCCTTGCATTTATTTCTGTTCAACTGTTAAAGCTTTTTTGCTAGAGCGACTTTCCTGAGACAAGATTACAGCACTCAGTTTGTAGGTCAGTTCTACCTTAACTGCTGGGATGAGAGGACCGGGGTCTTCCTAACTTATTCTGCTCCTGTCCACAGCACTCCCCCTGGGCAGTCAAGTGCTAAAGTACATACACACTTACTTATTTTCTTTCTCTTTGCTTAAAACCATTCTCTTATACAGGGCTCTAATAATTTGCCAAAGACGTTTAATTGACTCAAACGTCTAGGCTTCATTTTCCTTCAAACTCTCAGTATATCTACCTGTTTTTCTTTGAGACAAGCTCTCATGCACCCCAGTTTGGCTTTCATTTGCCGTGTACCTGGGAGGATGACCTTGGGGCCCTCCCTTAACCTAGCAAGCGCTGAGACTACAGGTGTGTGCTATTGCGCCCAACTCTGTACTTTTTTTTTTCTTTGCAGAGGGTCTCTACACTCTGGCTGTCCTAGAACTCATTACACAGGCCAGAGGCCAGTCTCAAACTCACAGATATCTGCCTGCGTCTGCTTCCTGAGTGCTGAGATTAAACGCGTGCGCCAATACACCGTGCTTTTCTTTCTTTCTTTCTTTCTTTCTTTCTTTCTTTCTTTCTTTCTTTCTTTCTTCTTTTTTTTGGTTTTTCGAGACAGGGTTTCTCTGTGGTTTTGAAGCCTGTCCTGGAACTAGCTCTTGTAGACCAGGCTGGTCTCGAACTCACAGAGATCCGCCTGCCTCTGCCTCCCGAGTGGCCACCACCGCCCGGCTACACCGTGCTTTCTATACATCTCTTTTATCTTTACAGTATGATGAAAGTTATGTCTGGTTTAACTTTGTGCTCTCTCCTTGCACCTTGTCACCGAATGAATTAAGATATACACAAAACCTCAAGTAAAGAGGTGGGCACAAATAGTTACAGTGGCAGAACCCCGACAGTTATAAAGTCATTACTAAAGCCAGTGTCTGGGCACTTGGGAGAATACTGGTAAGAGTGAGAAAGAAAAGAGTTCTTATGGCAGACTCGACTGAAGCAGTCCAGGCCCCTTACGTTGTAAGCCGTAATTCCATCACTTCCTCTCTCATCTATAACTAGGTGACCAAACTGTCTGAATGGAGTCGTTTCCCATAGCACTCAAAGGAGTCGGATAAAGCCAAATGGACCCACGAGGAAGATGGGCTTGTTCTAAGGACCTGTTTCAGATCCGCGCTAGTGTTGCCTAGAGGCTAAGGGCACCCTCTATCCTCTCGCTCCAATGCAGCCATGAGGGACCACAGGAATCAGCCACTGAAGTAAACTGCGGGGCGAGGGTGTCTAGCTGGCCGAGGAAGAAGCGCCTGGACCCCGTGTGAAGTGGAGAAGCCGCGCGAAAGGTCGCCCCGGCTACCGAGCTCTCCTCGCCGGCCAGGCCGCAGATGCTGAATCACTGCCGGAGCCCGTCCGTGAGCCAAGCTCCCTCTCCCACCGCCCCGCGCCTCGCCGCATGGAACAGAGGCCGATCCCAGACCCTGTGGGCGGACCTCAGCCCCAAACCCTCCGAGGACCCGGGGCTCAACACACCATAGCTCCGGCGCAGCGACAATCACACCCAGCAGCCGACCCAGGAGCACGGACCCAACTCCGGTTCGGTGATCGTCAGAGACGCCTGCGAAGTTTTGACGGCAGCGGCGCAGGAAGTCGAGTCTATCACAGAGCCACGGATCGGCGTTTAACGCTTCCCCGCCCTCTAGCTCTGGGTGGGCGGGGTCTGGGAGGGCGGAGGAACTGGGATTGGCGGGAAACCCTGGGGCGGGACTGCCTTGCGCGGAAGGAGCCGGGGCGTGGCCACACGGTGTGCACTGACTTTCCTTGCTCGTTTCCCGGTGGATTACAGATTCCCGCCAACTCTCCGACTGCCAGGCTGTACACCGCAACCCAGCTCGGGATGACGCAGCCGTGCTGTTTATCATCTGAGGAGCTGCCTGGCTGAAAGAGGCTGCAGAACCGTAGTGTGTGTGTGTGTGTGTGTGTGTGTGTGTGTGTGTGTGTGTGTGTGCTGTTGTGTTAGTGTTCATATTTCGGGCCTCTAAAGAGGCTGCCGAACCGGTGTATGTGTGTGCGGTATGTGTTTGTGTTCATATTTCTGGCCTCGATGGCGAGCCCATCCTTCATGGTTCCATGGTCGTATCGCTCATTTTATGATTACTCGCTAGTAGCGGACTTTGAACGTCACCAGGGTTCTGTTCTGCTATTTGATGATTCGCTGTCCACAACTACACGCCGTGCCTGGTAGATTGGCCGCTAGGGGGAAGGTGCGAGTTTTCTTAGGAATTTTTAAAGAGCGTCTTTTGATTTGTCCTCAAATGAAATGGAGACAGCTCTGTGCTCACTGCCTACCTGACATCTACAGACTGCTAATTCTGTTGAAGAAGGATAAGTACGCAGATTCGGTTGAGGGTCCTTAAAATCTGAACTTTGAAGGCAGAGCAAGACATCACTTAAATGTTAACGTTCAGAGCAATTAGTATCACATTCTAAATATTTTCATGTATATATGTAATATATATTTGCTTTTACGTTTATCTATTTATTTTATGTGTGTGTTTATGTCCCTGTGTACATTTATGTGAAACTCAGAAGATAACTTGAAAGAATTGGTTCTCTCCTTGCACCATGTGGATTCTGGGGAGCTGAACTAAGAGTTCACAACTTGGCAGCAAGTGCCCTGAAACATTGTGCTGGTTCCTGTTTCCTGTTTTTTGTTTTTTTTTTTTTCCTTTTCTTGTCTTTCTCTCTTTCTCAGTCTTTACACCCGCCCCCATGCTCTCAACAGTTTATGAGATTGGTTTGTTCTCTAAATTGATCAACACTGGCTCTTGTTAGTTTTGTAATTATTTATTTTATGTGCATTGCCTGTATGTATGTCTGTGTGAGGGTGTTAGATCCCCTGCAACTGTTACAGATAACTGAGCTGCCATGTGGTGCTGGGAATTGAACCCAGGTCCTCTGGAAGAGCAGCCAGTACTCTTAACCACTGAGCTGTCTCTCCAGCCCAGGCTCTTGTTATTATTTTTTTTTAGATTTATTTATTTATTTATTATCCATACAATGTTCTGTTAACACGTACACACCAGAAGAAGGCACCAGATCTCATTACAGATGGTTGTGAGCCACCATGTGGTTGCAGGGAATTGAACTCAAGACCTCTGGAAGAGCAGCCGGTGCTTTTAACCTCTAAGCCATCTCTTGTTATTTTTAAGAAGAACTTCTAACTTTAAATTGATAGATAAAGTTGTTTTATTTGCCCTGAAGTAGCACAGTGCCTAGCACATATAAGTGCTTAATTTGTATTGCTGAATGAATAATAGATTTTGAATAAATGGGCAAGTTAAATACTCATTTAAAAATAGCTGTGGAAACTGGAGAGATGGCTCAGCATTTACCTTGTAGAGGGCTTGGATTCAGTTCCCAGCATGCATTTGGTTCAGCTTACAATCATCTGTAACTCTAGTTTCAGGAAATCTGACTTCCTCTTCTGGCTTCTATAACACTTGCACAATATGGTGTTCTTACATATATGCAGGTAGAACACTCATACACATAAAAATAATTTTTAAAAAAAAATATCCAGATTAGCTCATCTACCCTTAAGGGAGATTTTTAAAAACATTTGAAAAATCTTCACAGTGCTTGTCTATAATTGTGTGCCTCACACAAATATAAACAATTTTTAAATAAATAAGATCATGTTAAACTGGCTCATACTAATACACTTAAAAAGTTTTAGTCAACTTATTATGCCTATAAGAAACGACTGTATTATTCTTAGTAGTTGGAGGTCTAGTATACAGGAATATAATAACTTATTATTGGTGCTTTACTAGGTTATTCTCATGTTTTGCTGTTATGAAAGTAGTACAGTGACTGTTCTTCTACATGAATACCTTTTGTGTACTTGATGAGTTTATAAAGCTCGTGAGGCCCAAGGGAAGAAGACACATTTACAGCTATAATGAATGTATGTTAATTGTAAGGTTTGACATCAATTTCTGCTCTGTGATGCCCGACAGGCCACTTTGTATATACCTTCCCCAGCACTGGATATTTATTCCTTTTCTGTTGCCAAGTTGCTGAGCAGACAAAGCTAACGGCCTCTATGTTAATTCTAACTGTTCTTAATAAAAACCCAGGGTCAGATATTGGGTGAAAGCTAAGAGATCAGAGAAGCAGAGTGGCCAGCCACTAAAGAGACATTTTACCTCTACTGGATCCTCAGACTGAAGGGGTGATCCATCCTGTCCTCAGACGGCGTCTCCAGACTGCCCCGAGCTCCTGTCTCCTTCTGCTAAGCTTATATTCCTCTCTTCATCCAGCCATATCACTCCTGTCTCCACCTCCCTAGTGCTGGGATTAAAGGCAGTGGATCCCAGGTGCTTGGATTAAAAGTGTGAGCCACTTCCCCCTGGCTGTTTCTCTTTGAGACTAGATTAATCTACTGTAGCCCAGGGTGGCCTCGAACTCACAGAGATCCACCCGCCTCTACTCCAGAGGGCTGGGATTAAAGGCGTGCGCCACCACTACCTGACTTTTATGGCTAGCTAGTGACTTAGCTCTGCACTCTGATCTTCAGGTAAGCTTTATTTGTTAGATTACAAACAAAATATCACTGTACCACTAATATGAGCTTGTCTTTTATTTGCTAGTGAAAATCTTTTCATATGTGCCTTTCTTTAATGATTTGCCTCTCATTTTGTTTGCATTGTTTTCTCATTAGCTTGTAATCATGGTAATGTCATTGTGTTCCTACTAGAGAAAGATCTTTCCGGACACAACCAAAAGAAAAACCTTCTGACACTAGCTCACATAAAAGCTGGCGTGTGTTTGTTTTAAATGTATAATAGAAAACCATATAACTATTCAAAGATAGGGATTTATTTATTTTTTATTTTATTTTATTTGTAGTCCTGGCTGTCCTGGAACTTCCTCTGTAGACCAGACTGGCTTCGACCTCACAGAGATCCACCGGCCTCTACCCGCTGAGTGCTAGGCTTAAAGGCAAGCGCCACCAGTGTCCAGCAAGAGTAACTTTTAAATAAGAGCAAAGTTGAATTTTCTTCCCTGCGGACTTGCTAATTTCCATAATCATATGTTAGCAATTGTAACTCTACGCTGGAGAACTGAGACGGAGGTGGTGCTACATACAAGTGAGTTTGTACCCTCGGGGAAAACAAACCCACTGTGGACTTGACGCTTCCGTGCTTTCAAATAAAATATGTTATGAATCTCGCGACATTTTTGATCTATCAGGTTTTTAAAAAAAAAGCCAACAAATCCGCTAACGTCAACTAGTCAGTTACCTGCAGTCAGTAATAACACATTCCGTATGATCAGACAAATATTAAGGGAGAAGTTTCTTGTTTTTCCTGGCTCGAGCCCGCAGTGGCAAATGGGGAAATGGTGACTGTGTCCTGCCTGCATTTCCCCTTCACACTCCGTCCTTGCCAACTAGACCATCTTCTGAGGTGAAACAGGGAGGGAGAAGAAAGTCTTAAGTCAGCTGCTTCAGTTCTGTGACTGAGAGCTGGTGGATGTTTCCAGTTAACCTGGTCACTTCCTGAGTCCTGTGGAAACCCCTTTTGTTCCAGTGAGAACATATTGGTAATCTTTCACACTTGGCTAAATGTACTGTCTGGCTGGTTTTTGTTTGCTTGTTTGTTTTGGTTTTGGTTTTTTGAGACAGGGTTTCTCCATGTAGCCCTGGCTGTCCTGGAACTCACTCTGTAGACCAGGCTGGCCTTGAACTCAGAGAGCTGCAGTGCCTCTGCCTCCTGAGTTTTGTGATTCAATGCATGCACCACCACCGCCTGGTGTCAGCTCATTGTTAATCGCTAGCATCTTTGTGTGGATTTTTTTTTTTTATCCTCTGATGCGATCCTTTTCAGTAGCCTAGTATGATCCAAAGGAACACTCACAGAGGAGTACTTTGCCTCAGACCTCAGTAACTGTGGACTTTGACCAAACCCCAAACTCGTTTTTCAGTGTATCAGCAAAATTCCCACTAGCTCGCTGGCTCCAGGAAGGCAGAGAGGCTTTGTTCATTCTGCTCACTGATTTATTTTAAACATGCTAGAGTAGTGACAGTGTATGATAAAGTTATGTGAGCACCGACTGAATAAACCCCTCAGTGTGAGCCAGGCACTGGTCCACTGTGGCCTCTGACTCTATGGTTCTATTAGCGCAACTGCACTAAATCCTTGAAGTTTCTTTCCCTAGGAACAGCCGAGGAGAAAGCTGTTACTCACGATGCACCCAAAATTGCTCTAAAAATCTGTTAACTTCAATTTTTTCCCCCTAACTTAGTGAATAGATAGTCAGGAGTTGCAAAAGGCAGTCCCTCCCCCTCTTTTACTGCGGATTTCTACTTTTGGTGGTTTTCCATTTTATGGTGGAATAGTTGGCATTTTACTTACTTGGAGCCTCCGCCAAAATCGAGACAGAGTCCCATTTTACCACTCACATAATACTTAACTTCACTTACTTGTTTACATATATTGTCTCTCTCTATTAAGCCTTGAGCCCCCGGGAGACAGGAACTCTGCCGTGTTCCCCACTGCACACGTACCGAATGTGTCACACAAACTCAGCAGCGCTCAGTGACCTGTAGTTGGGAGAGTCAGCAGTAACCGGCAGGATGGTGCAGCGTGAATAATAAACACCCATGGGCAGATACTGGGGTTCAAGCCGAAGATCCGAAAAGCAAAGCAGCCACACCACGAAAGAGATCTTACCTCTACCAAGGTTCAGACAAACAAAGGGGCGATCCTGCCTCTACGAATTCTCAGACTGAGACTGAGACCTGTCTCCCATTTTATATTCCTCGCTAGCATTGGGATTAAAGGCATGTATCACCACCGCCCAGTCTCTATGGCTAACTAGTGTGGCTGCTGGCATTAGAGGTGTGTGCCACCATGGCCTGGCCTGTATGGCTGCTTTGGCAAGCTTTATTAAAACACAAATAATGTACCACTATAAGATGGGTCAGCAGGTGAAGGAACAACTTGAGTTTGGTCCTTAGTATCTACATGGTAGACAAAGAGGACTGGCTCCTGCAGTGTCTTTAGCTTCCACATGCGTGTGTACATACACAACAGAAGATAAAGAAAGACAGGCTTAGTGATTTCCCCAGACAGTACTATGGCCCACGTTTGCGTCCCACAGCCCTAACAGTAAACAGGAGGATTTGGCTGATCATGTCTCTTGATCATTCGCCAGGAACTGCAAAGTTGATCAACAAAAACATTGGAGGACAACCAACTCAGCAGAACACTGTTTCTTTAAAGCCAGCTAAGAGTAATTTCTAGGCCTGAAAAGAGCTCAGAGGTTAAAGCACTTGCTGCTCTAGCAGAGGACCTGGGTTCAGCTCCTAGTATGCCAACAACCTGCAACCCCAGTTTAAACAAATCTGATGCCCTCTTCTGGCCTCCACAGGCACCTTAACCAATGACTATAATCCTCTAACATATACAATGTTATTTTCAGTTCTCACCAGGGGGCAGGAGGCATATGATTCTCTTACTTGAAATAAATTCTTTTAAAGTAGAGTTTATGTTATACTTCTAGAAATGTATTTCACATTTAAAGTTTGTGACGTCAGGAATCCAGGTGCAGGTATGGAATAAATGGTGGGCATATGCGTGGAGGTCTAGACTTTTCTTGTTGCTGAAACAGAATCCCTGACAAATGCTACTTAAGGTAGGAAGGGTTTGTTTTGGCTCACAGTTTGAGACTGCGGTCCATGATGGCAGTAGTTTAAGCCAGATGGTCACAGGGCATCCATCACCAGGAAGCAAAAAAAAAAAAAAAAAAGAAAAAGACGGATATTTGTGCTCACCTTGCCTTCAGTGCAGTCTGGACCTCAGCCCATGGGTTGGTGCTGTGCACTTTTAAAGTAGGTGTTTCACTGTAGTTAACCCGATCTAGGTAATCCCTCACAGGGCCGTATCTCCTAAAGGATTTGTTTTTAAGAAAAGTGTTCTAAGGATTGTATGCTGGGCACTCCAAAATTATGGTAGATTATGGAAGGTATAAGTTTTTTGTTGTTGTTTGCTTTGTTGTTGAAACTTGTTAAATGAAGATCATCTGTAGAGATTGAAGTTCGGTGGTAGAATGTGTGCCTTAGCGTGAGAAAGTCTGAAAGTTTGATCGCCAACTCCAGATAGGTCAAAGACGATGTAACTCCTTAGACTCCAAACCAGTCTGAAGAAGAAATGAAGAGAGAGCTCCTTACGAGACAGGCACAGGCAAGGACTCAGTTCCTCAGCAAATAGTCTCAGCACTTGACAAAGGGGCTCACACAAAATTCAAACGCTTCTGCACAGGAAGGAAAGAGTAAACGAAGGGACAACCTACAGAGTGGAAGAAAATCTTTGCCAGCTATGCATCTGACAGGATTAATATCTAAACATACAAAGAAGTCAAAAGTACTAGGAAATAAAATAACTCAAGAAATAAGTGAACTAATAAACGAAACAGATACCTCAAGAGTTGAAACACAAATGATTAATAAACACAAGAGATAAATAATTAAATTTTATCCTTATCAGAGAAATGCAAACTAAAATCAAATTGAGATTCCATCTCACCCCAACTGGGATGGCAGTCATTAAGAATATATATATTATATGTATACATTATATATGTATATATTATATATGTGTGTATATATAATATAATGGCTAGGTGTGGTGGTGCACGCCTTTAATCCCAGCACTCTGGAGGCAGAGGCAGGTGGATCCTTTTGAGGCCAGCCTGGTCTACATAGGAAGTCCACACTGGGTTTGTTTTCCCAGAGGGTACAAACTCACTTGTATGTAGCACCAGCTTCGTCTCAGTTCTCCAGCGTAGAGTTACAACTGCTAACATATGATTATGGAAATTTGCAACCCAAAATAAATGAATACAAATTAAAAAGGAAACAAAACCAAGTGCCGGCAAGGACATGAACAAAAGAATCCTCATATGCAGCTGGTGGGGATTTAGTTCAGTCAATATGGAAATCAGAATGCTGGTTATTTTTTTAATTGTTTATTTATTTTTGAGGCAAGCTTTCTCTAGGTAGCTCTGGCTGTCCTGGAACTCACTCTGCAGACCAGGCTGGCCTTGAACTCACAGGTATACAGGTATCCCCTGCCTCTACCTTCAGAGTTCTGGGATCAAAGGCTTTTTGCCACAGGTAGAATGGTGGTTCTAAGGAAAAAACAAACTAAAAAACAAAACTAAAAATTGGTTGATCATATGGCCCAGCTTGACCATTCTTAGGTATTTACCCAAAGTATTTAAGTCGGCATATAGAGACACTTGTGTATCAATGTGTATTGTAGCTCTATGCACAGTGCTTAAATTATGGAAACAACCTAGATATAGGAACGGCCAACAGGATAGGAATGGTAAAATGTGGCATATACATGCAATGAAACTTTCTCTCACTTGTGGTTCCTTGATTTTAGGCATACAAGTAAAAATAAAATTGTCTAGGGGGAAATGGTACTAAAAAGAGGGAGCCGAGAAAGTAAGGTATGGGAATGGGCGAATGCTCCAAACACATTATATACTTGTGTGAAAATATCTTTCTGCATGCCAGTTCGTTTCTATCCCTCTGACAGAACACCATGACCAGAAGCAACTCACAGAAGTCTTTGTTTGGGCTTTCAGTCCAGACACTCTACAATGGCCAGATGAAGTTCAGACTGGACTTGAACTCAGAGATCCACCTGCCTTTCGAGTGTTGGGATTAAAGGCATGTGATATCATCTCTAGTCCCTAAATATTTGGTTTTAGCTTATCTTTCTTGCCAGTTTTACTCAGCTGCCAAGGTGAAGCACAATCATATAGTATACCCTTAAAGACTGATGTGCAGGGTGCCTGATGGATAAAAATAAACCATAGCAGTGGGGTTTGAAGTACAGACTCCTAGGGCTCAGAGGTTAGCTACAGTGCCCACGCTAGGTGAAGTGGGAGGCAGAGACCGGAGACTGCTCCAGGTTCAGCTGTTTGGAGCAGTGAACAAAAAAACTAGACTCAAACAAGGTGGCATGTGAGAGCCAGCACCTGAGCTTGACCTCTGACCTCCACGGGCAGGCCACAGGTACATGTGCACCTGAAGTCACACACATATACCACGCATACACACAAGTGCAGAAATATAAACTGAGATTTTTTTCTTTGTTTGTATTTTGAAACCAGGTTTTTCTGTGTAGCTCTGACTGTCCTGGAACTTGGTAGCCTCGAACTCACAGAGATGTGCCTAAACTAAGATTAATAAAGAAGTAAAGACACCTTTCTTTAATATATTTGAATAATAGTTTCATGTAGAAATTATTTTACCTCTTGTAAGTGCTTTCTATTTTTTCTAAATAAGCTTCCACTTACTGTCCTAGCAGAATAAAATATATTCTGTTCTAGATTTTTGAAAATAGGAATGTATTCTGAGGTTATTTGGGAAAGTGCTCTCTGAACCATGAACAAGTATTTCTCTCCCTATGGGCCACAGCCAGTGTTCTTTGTTGTTGGGACTATCTCTCGGTTTCCATGTCCTCTGGCCTGTTGTTGAGGTAGCAAAGGTAACAGAAGAATGGATATTTCATGATGGAAATAATATATTTTTAAAGTTTATTATTTATTTATTATGTATGCAGTGTTCTGCCTGCAGGCCAGCAGAGGGCACCAGATCTCATTCTAGATGGTTGTGAGCCACCATGTGGTTGCTGGGAGTTGAACTCAAGACCTCTGGAAGAGCAATCAGTGCTCTTAACCTCTGAGCCATCTCTCCAGCCCCTGGAAATAATATTTTTTATAAATAATTCAGACATATGCATCTGCTCTGTTCTATTTTCTTCCCTCAAGGAGGGAGAGAAGGTCAACCCTGCAGTAGGCTAATGATGCCTCGGGTATTGTTCATGATAAAAGCAGCGCACCCTTCTGAAATGTTATTAGAACCTCGGGCTGAAGCTAAGTGTGAGATTCCCTTCTCTGCTGCTAGGGGGCAATTAATGCCTTGGAAACGGGGCGGGGAGGACCCATTAAAAAATTAAAAATCCTCCCCTCTCCATCCACTGTGCTTTGGTAAGGTAAGGCTCTCTGAAGGAAATTCTCCATTTTTCATTTTGTTGAATTTGCATTCACGTTTTCCTTTCAGAGCTAAGAACCACACATGCAAACCAAACTGCGCACAGCCAGTGGGGAACAGGTGGTGTCTTGAAGGAGGTGGCTCCCAGAGTGTGCTGGAAAGTGTTAGACGAGGGGAAATTGCTACAGTTCCCCTCCAGGATGTTTTCTTTTATTGTGTATTTTTCATTTTTTTACTAAGGAAAAAAAATTCCTACAAAAGGAACTTTATTTGACCCACACTGACATTATGCCTATGTAAGTAATTGTGAGTGTAAATACCTATTACTTTTCAGCTGCCTATAAAAAAATACATCTTTAGAAGAACACGATAGAAAATAAAAAGCAACTTTTCCTTCCCAATAATCTATTCAAATTTCTAGCAGAAATATTGAAACTCATTAAGACTATCTATATACTTTTTTTAAAAAAATATTTACTTATTCATTATGTATACTATATTCTGTCTGTGTGTATGCCTGCAGGCCAGAAGAGGGCACCAGACCCCATTACAGATGGTTGTGAGCCACCATGTGGTTGCTGGGAATTGAACTCAGGACCTTTGGAAGAGCAGGCAATGCTCTTAACCTCTGAGCGATCTCTCCAGCCCCTATCTATATACTTTTAAATTTAGAAAAATCTGCTCCCTTTCACACACAGTGGGACTCAAACTAGGGCTTTGTGTATGATGGTTAAGACATCTTGTGTTGAGCCCAAGCCCCATTTCTCTAAGTATGTTTACTCATGTATACATTGTTCCAGTGACCTTTTTGCCAAAGAATATGTGTTGTAGATATTTGTTTTACATAATTCAAAACATCAAATCCCTGTTGCAAGAAGACTCCAGTTTGCTTCTCATACCTAAGACTCTCCAGCCCAAACTCAATGAAGCCTAACACTGAAAAGTTGCTGCTGGCATTCTGGGTCCTCCCAGCATCCAGATGGCCTGTCTGTAGCCTCGCCAGAACCAAACCCTTCCTGCTGCCTGTTCAGCTGGCCCTGGATGGCAGCCCCAGACTACACCAGCTCCAGTACCCCTTAACTCTTGATTGTCTGAGACTTTTAAGAGGTAGGGCTTGTAATGTGAATTTGGTTGAAAAGGTAAGTCAAGTTTTAATTTAGAAGCTGAGTTTACATAATATCGATCCCCGTGACTTCCCTGCTCCGTGACGGGCTTCCTCTCACAGCAGCCCAGACAACTATTGGCATGAGAGGAGCAGTTTTTTGGAAGGGAGTGTGTGTGGGCAGCTTGCAGGTGAGGGCAGGGCTGCCAAGGCCGACCATGCGGTTTGTCTTGCGCCTACACCCAGTACCTGACTCGGGCCTTTCTGGAGCTGTCCTATACACAGGGCGGTTCTGCTGTTTGGGGTGTGGTCAGTTTCAAAAAGCATTTCAAAAAGCCAAACACACAAAACAAAACAGAAAGAGAAAACAACCCATTGGCAAGACTTTCACGCAGCAAACAAGAGTGTGTAATGGCAGATATAAAATGACCACACGTGGATTTAAGTGGGGACTTCTCTAGAGCAGTCGAGCCAGGAAACAAACCTGCCTAGTGTTTTTAAAGCACCCTTGTAAATCTTACTAGGGGCAGCCATTGTTTTCATCTGAATCTCACACAGCAGCAAGCTAAGCTTCAGTGGAGAGATTCCCCGCGGCTTTGCTCTTCATCTACAGACGACAGCAGCTCCTCTGCTAGGGTGCTTTTCAACTGGTTGGAAAAGTTATTTCTAGATGAGGCTGTGACTCCATGTTAAGTTCCCCCTTATACCTCTGCGCTCACTGTTATTTAAATGTTATTATTACTGTTATTGCTGCTGTTACTATTGCCAACTTGGCCCAGTTGATTAGCGACCTGAGATATCCAGGTCAATACAAAGTCCTGTTTTGGGACTGGAGATGCAGCTCAGTTGGTGGTGTCTGCCTGGAAGGCACAAAGCCCTGGGTTGGCTCCCCAGTACCCAAAAGGTAGTGTGGTGGCACGCACTGTGATCCCTGCACTTGAGAGGCGAAAGAGAGGATCAAAAGTTTAAGGTCATCCTTAGCTACGTAACAACGTCAAGGCCAGCCTGGGATACAAATAAAAGAAAACAATAAACAAATAAAAGAAAACAGCCGGGTGGTGATGGTGTACACTTTCAATCCCAGCACTTGGGAGGCAGAGGCAGGTGAATCTCTGTGAATTCCAGGACAACCAGGGCTATGCAGAGAAACCCTATCTTGAAAATTAAGACCAAAACCCAAACAAACCAACAAACAAAACAAATGAAACCAAAACCAACAGAAAAAAAAAAAGGAAAAGAAAATTTCTGGTTTATAGACCAGAGTATATGTTCACAAAGGTGGAAAACTGTTAGTGTTAGGCTTTATAGAGCTTTATGAGGAGGGGGATCAGAAGAAAGGAAGAAAGATTAAATAAGCAAATAAATAGCAGACATGTAAATTAGAATTGTGAAGAACAGAGCTTAAAAACAGAACTTATGGAAGGAAGAATTAAAAATTAAAAGGCCAGAGATCCATACGACCTGATCCCACTGACTATAAAGGGCAAGGAAGCTATTTCCATAGTGGCATCAATCACTACAGGCTCACAGTTGAGAAAGAGGGACAGAGAAGGCTTTGGGGACATCTCTACCCCGCCAGCTCCCCCTCCCCCCTCCGGGAAACTATCAGAGAGAAGTCTTAACAATTGTGATAAGGATGCTGAAGTGTAGCTCTCCACAACTGAGGACTCCTGGCAGGGGTGGGGGGGGGGGGAGGACTCAGTTTCTTTAAGGGCTGGTCACTGGGTGTTTGACCATGCTCCCTGAGTACATAGGCAACACATTGGACTGCTTGTCCCTCCCTCCCTCCCTCCCTCCCTCCCTCCCTCCCTCCCTCCCTCCCTCCCTTCCTCTCTCCATTTCTCTCTCTTTCTTTCCTTCTCCTTCTTCATGGGAGGGAGGTCACAAGGGTGGAGGGGCAGACCTGGGAGGACTAGGAAGTGAGTGTGATGGGCCATATGATATGAACTTCCTAAACAACAAAAATATTATAAAAATGTTTTTAATATAATCAAGACAAAAAGGAAGTCTATAAAATAAAAATAGCCCCTATCTCTTCTGATTTGCCGCATTCAACCTGTAGCAACGGGTGGCTACCCACCCAACCCAAACTGCTCAGCAGTCAACAGAAGGGCACTTGAGCACAGGCTTCTTCTGTGGCTCACAACTCACGCTCTTGCCTTGACCCTCTCACCCACTGAACTCTCCTCAGATCTTCACTCCCTACATGTTTCTCTGTGTACAACGTACCGAGTTGCCGCCTGTGCCCAGATCTTGTCTCCTCGCAATGATCTAAGAGTGTGAACACTGGGCCCGTGCATCCAGCCATGCTGTCTCAGGCTGGGTAACACTCCTCCCAGTTGGACTCAGTCCTCAGGCTCCTCTGAAACACACAGTGCACTAGAGAGGCGCTTAGGAAAGAGTGTGTCCCCAGGAGAGGTGCACTATCACCACCTTGATGTCACAGTTCAGTACACACTTCCAGAAAACAAGCCTTGACCACCTACAAGCACAGAGCAAACGGCACACCACTCTGCATGCAGATGTCTGGTTTTCAGTCCTATGCTTGCTTTCTCTTAAAATACTGAAATACTGAAAGCTATTTGGCTTGCAGCTGGGTTTTCACAGTACAATAACATACTACCACCATAGAGGAAATGTGAGAAAAATTATTACGAAAGCAAAAAGGGAACTAAATAGGGGTTAGACGTCAGCTTTTCCTCTTAGTACGTCTGAAGATAAGCCCAGCTAAAGAGGAAGATTGGTTAAAAAAGGAAGAAAACATTAGGTTGTCTAATGTTGGTTTACTATTCTTGTTAAAATTCTTTCTTAAAGTACACTTTAGTTCTGTGAAAAGAACTTTACTTCTCATTCATGGGAGAAGACCAAAACTTAGGAGACCATTCCCAGGGTCTAGTGTCAAAGAAAACAGTTGTTGGCATAAAAAATACAAGTTGATACATAACAAGAGTTATTTTTCTCCATTGCCACGAAGGCTCCTTTTTTTTTTTTTAACAGCATCCTTGCATAAAACCCTTTGACCAAATTTCACAATGCTCGACTTATGCTAATAAGTCTTTATTTAGTTTCAGTCTTTCCAAACAAGCCCCTGTGTTTCTGACGCAGCACACAGCACGTACTCATCTGGTCCTCACAGTCCCCTGTCCCTTGACCCGCTATGGAAACCTGGTTCAGTCTGTTCACTTACAAAGGTGAAACCAGACCCCGTGCCCAGTGAGCATGTTTTGTTTCGGTGCAGGGGTCCACACATCCACACAACTGTGTGGAGCTCCCCTCTCTGACCCAGGAAAAAGGTCGAGACTGGCCGCCATCTCCTCTCTGACCCAGGAAGGAGGTTGAGACTGGCTGCCATCCAGCCCAGCTGCCTCAAGAGCAGCTCAGTTTGCTTGTGGCTCTTACTGACAGACAGGCCCTTCCCAGCAGCACATTGAGGGAGCAATTTGCAGAGAATCCAGCACCGTCTGTGAGTTAGGGTGGCTGGTTCCCACACATCAGGAAAACACGTTAGCCGCCTTCTGCAGCTTGAGGAGATTTTGTCTGCTGTGTGTGTATGGATTTCTGGGGACTCGACCACTGGGCTACCCTCCAGGGGCCCACAAAAGGATTTGAATTTATTTTTTTAGATAAGACTTGGCTGCATGGCCCAGCCTGGCCTTGAACTCTGATCATCCTGGGATTGCAGGTTCATGCCACCTCGCGTCATATTGAGTGATGGTGCTGGGGGTGGGGAGAGGACATAGTTTGTCTTCTGTTTGTAATTATCATCAATATTTCTACTGTGCGGAAATAGATTCCAGGAAGACTTAAAATGTATTAAATCTCTTTAGGACTCGAAGCTGAAGTTTTTGAAAATGCAAGTTATCTCGTATTTAATTGATTTTAAAAGATACTCAGTCAGTCTTTACTTAAAGTCCTCTACGACATACCCCTGTTCCCCCAAAGAGAGGGTCTTGCTATGTTTGTGGACCATGCTGACCTTGAACTCATAATTCTCTTTCCTTAGCCTCTTGAGTGCTGGGGCTACATAGTTGTGCCGCCTTGCCCCGTGACATTTACTCTAAAAAGGAAAATGACACAGAGTAGTAAAATTGTGGAAGGGCCTTTACCAGGACAAGGGTTGTATTTGTCCCGTTTTTGTTCCTTTTGATGACTTCAGCCACAATGGCAATGGCTCAGGTGCATGCTTTTTCTCTATTGCTAGCATTATCCTAACAGTATCCTGTCTTGTTTGGGGGTGCCTGTAACCCAGTCATCCAGCCCCTTTATGTATCTTCCCAAAGCCAGCATGCAGCCTCACCTAAACACAAAGCAAAACACACTTTCATTTGTTGGCAGCTTGCAGAAGGCAATTGACGGCTTTCGGGAGAGACTGTTTCCTTCCCCTATTATGTCACCTTTACCCCTAGGGTACTTCTCGGAGCTCTGGCCCAGTCTTCCTGTGAGTGCCAGACAATGGCTTCCTTTGGAAAAAAGAAGTAGTGAGCTTTGCAGACGTGAGGAATTTACTGAAGCAGCCCAGCTCTCCAGTCAGCGTCTGCACAGTAAATACTGCCACAGAGACAGGAGGGGACGGGAGGGGACGGGAGGGGACGGGAGGGGCGGTCTTTCCCTCTATTTTACAGCAGAGGAAAATGAGGCCCAGACAAATTGGGCGTCTTCAAATCTAGAGCAAGAGTTCTTCTTTTCTCTGTCATGAATCATCTCGTCCAGCCAGGAAAATCTATGGGTTCCTTCAGAATACTATTTTTAAAATTTTTTTTAAAGATTTATTTAATATGTACACAGTGTCTGTCTGCATGCATGTTTATAGGCCAGAAGAAGGCACCAGATCTCATTATAGATGATTGTGAGCCACAATGTGGTTGCTGGGAATTGAACTCGAGACCTCTGAAAGAGCAGTCAGTGTTCTTAACCTCTGAGCCATCTCTCGAGCCCCCAGAATACTATTTTTTTAAAAAGATTTATTTATTATGTGTACAGCATTTCTTCCACGTGTGCCCGCATACCAGAAGGGGGCGCCAGATCTCATTACAGATGGTTGTGAGCCACCATGTGGTTGCTGGGAACTGAACTCAGGACCTTTGGAAGAGCAGTCAGTGCTCTTAACCACTGAGCCACCTCTAGCCCCCCAGAATACTTTTTTAAGAGCATAATACAAAGCACACGAGGCTGGATATTTATAAAGCTGTGCAACAGCTTTAGGATCAATTAAAAAATAATATAGGTAATTTATTGGCTTATTTACATTTTTTATTATGTTATTTTGTTTTTTTTTTAAACAGTTTCATTGAAACTCATTCATGAACTATCCAAATCATTCATTCATAATATACTATTTTGTAGGGCCCTGGTCTCCCTTATTCCTGGGGTGCATTGGCGGGGACAGTTTATAATCAGTTAACTAAGCTTCCTGTGTGTTTCCGTGCTATCCCTGCCCTGCCTGGCGGTTAGCTGCAGAGAATCTTCTTCATTGTTAATATGGTAATTTCCCACCTGCCTGGGCGGAGAGATCTTTGTGCTGTAGTTAGGTGGATAAGGGCTTCCCCAAGTCTGAATAAACGGCCTCAGGTTGATCTCCTTTCGAATGACCCTGGTCTCTGTGTCTTTTGTTCAATCTCCAGGTCCTTGCCCGGACTCGCATTCAGTACAGTGGCCGCAAACTGTACCGAGGGTGTAACACCTAAACCGGGTGTTACACTATTTGTTAGATTTTGGTTGTTGTATAACCATCACGTAGATAATAATTTGTAACATATTATGTCAAAAGTTCTGTCAATAAAGGAAAAAAACTACCTCAAATTTTAAAACTGTTATTTATGTATGTATGTATGTATGTATTTATTTATTTGTTATTGTGTTTGAGCATGTGTGTGTGTGTGTCATGGAATAATCCTTCTGTACACTGTGAAAATGTGTTTCTCTCTTTCTTAATACAAAGCTGATTGGCTGATAGCTAAACAGGATTTTCAGGGCAGAGAGAATGCTGGGAGGAAGGAGGGCAGAGTCTGAAGACTTGAAGCAGATGTAGAGAGAAGCAAGATGAACATCCTATGGCACGTGGCAGAGGGTAGATGAAAAATATGGGTTAGTTTAAAATGTAAGAGCTAGTTAGTAAAAGCCTGAGCTATCAGCCAATCATTTATAATTAATAATAAGTCTTTGAGTGGTTATTTGGGAACGACTGCCCAGACACATAGAAATTCCACCTACATGTGTGTGGGACATGTTTATGACCATTCAGAGGCTAGCGAGGGCCAGAGGAGAACAATGAGTGTCCTGCTCTATCAACTCCCTGCCTTACTCCCTTGATATGGTCTTACGTTGAACGTGGAGCCAGGCTGGTGACCAGCAAGCCCCAGCATCCTCTACCCACCCCAGTGAAGGATACAGACTAATGTATGATCACACCCAGCTTTTTAAACACGTACTGGTGATTTGAACTCAGGTACTCTTAAACAAGTGCTCTTACCCACTGAGCCATCTCCCCATCCCACAAATTAAATGTTTTGCTTTCTTTTTTTCTTTTGTGATAGGATCTCACTATATAGTTGCCTTTAGCCTAGAACTTACACCACTCGCCATGGGCTGGGCGCTTTCTCATCAATCACTAATTAAGAAAACTCCAACAGGCTTGTTGTCTACACACAGCCCAAGTCGTATCCTTACTTGAGGTTCGTTTTCCTCAGATGACTATAGGCTATTTCAAATTGACATAGAACTAGCCAGAACACTATGTAAACCATGCACGCAGAGGAATATGCCTTATCATGTCTTCCAAGGGCTAAGATTAAAGGTGTACTTACTATGCCTAGCCCCAAACTAGAATTTTTATGTTATAAATGCTACGCCATCAAGGAAGTGAACAGGCAGTCCACAGAATGGGAGAAAAACATTTGCAAATCACGCATCTGATAAGGGCTATGTATCCAAAACATGTAAAGAACATTTGTAATTTAGCAATAAAAAGATAATACAATTAAAGAATGGACGAAAGATTGGAGCAGATAGAAATCTTTCTCCAAAGAAGATAGACACATGACCTATAGGAAGAAGGAAAAATGTTAAGCATCATTAACCATTAAGGAAATGCAAACAAGTCACACAGTGAGAGACTGCATTCAGGCCTGCTAAGATGGCTATAATAAAAAAGACAGAATAGCTAAGGTTGGAGAGGACCTCAAGAAATTGGAACCTTTGCATACACTGCTAGTGACGGAGGAGCGTGCAGTCACTTTGGAGTGTAGTCCAGCAGTTTCTCAAAGGGTTAAACATAGAGTTGCCATGCGACCATGAAATTCTAAGTATACTTCCCTAGACAAATTAACAAGTATATTTAACAACTTCTATACCAGTGTTCTTTTTTTAAAAAACAATTTTTTTAAATTGAGTCTTTGGCAATTTCACATCATGTGACCCAATCCCACTCATTCCCCAGTCCCTCTGTATCCACCCTTCACCCTTGTCATCCCCCCCCCAAAGAAAAGCTTAAAAAGAAATAATAAAAATAAAAACACAAATAAGAATAGTAATCAAAGCCAGGCGGTGGTGGCACATGCCTTTAATCCTGGCACTTGGGAGGCAGAGGCAGGTGGATCTCTGCGAGTTCGAGGCCAACCTGGTCTACAGAGTGAGTTCCAGGACAGGCTCCAAAGCCACAGAGAAACCCTGTCTCAAAAAACCAAAAAAAAAAAAAAAAGAATAGTAATCAAAAAGAAAAATAATAACAAACAAACAAAACCTGCTTTGCTCCTCCGACTTTCTTGCCTCTCCATTGCCTCTTCATCTTAGTGGCACTGGGAGCTCCAATGTTATCATGAAGTATATGCTTGCCCAAACAGCTTTACTTGCAAATGCTCATTGTGTAAAGCGTTGTTGGTCAGGTACAAGCTCTGTGGTTTCTGGTCCACCATCAATGATGGGCCCTCACCAAGACTCTTCTCAGCTATCCTGCTGTTGCCCCTAGTCGCGAAGCTCCTGTGGCTATGGTTCCACGGGGCCAACCTCTTCACATCCTGCAGTAGGACATAGATGGGGTAGATGGTGAGGTGTGCCAACTCAAAGCCCTGGATGTGTGTCTGGGTGGCAGCTGAGTTGGCCCGTCACCTCAGGTGAGGGGTGGGGCCCATTTTCCCAAGGGGGTGGGGCCAGCTCTCTGGTGAGGTGGGGCAACTCTCCCTGGGCCAGTGAGGGCTAGGGCCAGCTCGGAACTGTCCTTGTACTTCAACATGTGGTTCGGCACATTGTTTAACACATGGTTTGCATGACCAATGTTGGAACATGGTCAGTGAACCTCTACACAAACCCAGCTGCATCAGGACCACAGATCCAGAAAATGGCCAGCAGCAGCAGCTTGGGCCTGGTTGGCACTATGGCCCCATAGTGGCAGCTCAGGCTTCTCAGGCCAGCAAGAGCACAGCAGCATGGGTTCCCGGACTCCAGCATGGCCCCAGGTGGTAGCTAAGATCCTGGACACTCGCAGGCCTTCGGTGAGAATAGGAGCTACATTCAACACCACAGACCCTGGCTGTGGTGCAGCCATGGACCCAGACACGGTTCCCGGCCACAGCTTGTGCACTGATATCACTACGGCCCCAGGTGACAGCACAGGCCACCAGGCCACCCCGGTCTGTGTGCCTCTGGTGGCAGCCTGACCCTCTGGCCCGAACATGACCTCAAATGTCGGCCCAGACCTTGGGCATCTGTTACCAGTTTTCGTTGGTAACAGGAGATACGGACATTGATGCAGTTCCCGGCTGCGGTAGGACTATGGACCCAAACATGGCCCGGAGGAAGCTCAGGCCCCAGATAATACCCTGGCACCAGGTAGCAACACAGTCCACCCAGATCAGGATGACCCCGGCAACGACAAGTCCCTCAGACCCCGACATGGCCACAGGCAGTGGCTCAGAACCCAGACATCCTTGTGACTTTTGGTGGTAACACGGGCTGTGGCTGTGGTAAGAAAATGACCCAGGCATGGTCCTTGGCTGTGACTCAGGCCCCGATGACAGACACCATGGCCCCAGGTGGCAGCACAGGGCACTCATATCTGTACGCCCTGAAGGCAGCATGACCCTCAGATATCATGGCCCCAAGTGTGGACTCAGCCCCCTGGCATCTACATGGCCTTTGTACACCAATATTCTTAACAGTGTTATTCTTCGGTCAGCAGAACAGAGGCATCTACTTCATCCTGGGATCCTCAGGCAGATTTAAGTAGAACCTTGTTGTCACCATTAGTCTTTATTATAAGCATGCTTTGTGTGGGTTGGTATGTACAAGTTTATGTATGTATGTGTGCACATACACATGCACATACATGGAGAGGTCGGAGGCATCTTGTTCAGTCGGTCTCTACATTATTATTATTATTATTATTATTATTATTATTATTATTATTATTATTATTCTTTCACATACTACATCCCAACCACAGTTTCCCCTCTATTCCCTCCCTCCAGTTTCTCCCCACTCACCTCTCCCCCATATTCACGCTCCCTACGTCTCCCGTCAGAAAAGAGCAGGCCTCCCAGAGATATCAAACAAACATGGCATAATATGCTACAATAAGACCAAGGATTTACCATCACATCAAGGCTGGATAAGGTAACCCAGTAGGCAAAAGAGTCAGTGACCATCCCCACTCTCACTGTTAGGAATCCCACAAGAACACCAAACCACTCAGCCATAAAATATGCAGAGGGCATGGGTCAGACCCCCACAGGCTCCTGATCTCTGTGAGCTCCCATGAGTCCCAATCAATTGATTCTGTGGGCCATGTTCCATGTTCTCTTGGTTTCCCTGGCCCCTCTCTGTTCCTCTTATCATTCCTTCCCCTCCTCCTCAGGATTCCCTGAACTCTGCCTGATGTTTGGATGTGGAGCTCTGCATGTGTTCCCACCGGTTGCTGGAGGAAGCCTTACTGGTCACTTAGATGAGGATTCAGCGAGACTCCAGTCCCAAAACATTCTGCAGGCAGGACAAACTGCAAGTCCAAGGTTTTGTGGCTGGGTTAGTGTCCTAATCCCTCCATTTGGGGCCTTGCCTGGCTACAGAAGATGTCCAGTTCAGGCTCTGTGTCCCTCATGACTAGGAGTCTTTGCTAGGGTTACTCTCATAGGTTGTATGGAGTTGCCATTGCGCTAGGGTTTTCCTTAGCCTCCAAAATGCCCCACCCTTCCAGTCATTTCTCCCAGCATTTTCTCCCTTCCCCCAGTGGATGCCCCCATCCACCAGCAAAATCTATTCTATCCCCTTCCCAGGGAGGTCTTTGCATCTCCCAATTAATCCCTCGTTGTTACTTAGCCTCTCTGGATCTGTGGCCTATAGCATGACTATCTTTTACTTTGCAGCTAATATTCACTTATGAGTGAGTATATACCATATTTGTCTTTGTCTTTCTGGGTCTCGGTTACTCACTTAGGATGACTTCTTTGTTTAATTTCTTTTCTCTTTCTTTCTTTCTTCCTTTCTTTCTTTTTTTTTCAAGATAGAGTTTCTTTATATCTCTATAGCTTTGAGCCTATCCTGGAACTAGCTCTTAGCTCTTGTAGACCAGGCTGGCCTTGAACTCACAGAGATCCACCTGCCTTTGCTTCCTGAGTGATGGGGATTAAAGGCATGCACCACTGTTTTTTTTTTTTTTTTTTTTTTTAACAATTGAGCAATACTCCATCATGTAAATGTATCACATTTTCTTTATCCATTCTTTGGTTGATGGATATCTAAGTTATTTCCAGCTTCTGACTATTATGAACAAAACTGCTATGAACACTTGGAGAGATCAGGGATATAAGGGACGTACCTAAAATATAATAAAAGAGATTTACAGCAAGTCTATAGCCAACATTAAGTTAAATGGAGAGAAATTCAAAGCAGTTCCCATAAAACCAGGGACAAGACAAGGCTGGCCACTCTCTCCATATCTATTCAATACAGTTCTTGAAGTTCTAGCCAGAGCAATAAGACAACTAAAGGAAATCAAGGGGATACAAATCAGAAAGGAAGTCAAAGTATTGCTATTTGCAGATGATATGATAGTATACTTAAGTGACTCCGCCTTATTTTTTGAGATAGGGTCTCTCATTGGACCTGGAGCTTACCCATTCAGCTGGACTGGCTGGTCAGTGAGTGCTAGGGATTCCCAGTGCTTAGAATTATAGGTGCAGGTCACTGCCCACTTTTACATGGATGCTGGAAATTCGAACTAAGGTTCCGATGTTAGCATGCCAAGCACTTTAGCGAGAGTAATCTCCCCAGCCCTGAAAGCACCCATTTAACATTTTGTGTGAATGATTAAAACTGTCAAGAGGTGATGTTTGATGGGGCCCTTCCCTTAAATGTGACACCCTCCAGTGTGAAACTGCTGACCAAGCGTCTCCCTCGTTACAGCCCAGCTATTCTAGACACTACACTCATCCGGAGTGTGCTCAGGCGGCAGGAGGACCCTACAACTACAGCTAAACACACACTCCAGTCATAACCGCTCCTGACAGCCCACACCAGCTTCTGAAAGCTGCCCGCTAAGCAAAACAAGCTTTGGTAAGCTTCATGTGACCTCGTGGTGCTTCTCAGTCAAACAATAGCAGGATCATTTCCCTTGGTGGTGTTTGTGACTGGGGCCAACACAGTCATTCATTTGCGCGAAAGACTGTGTTGTGCTTGGCGCGAAGACCCTAGCCACACATCCTTTCCTCACTATTTAAGCAGGGTCTTTGGCTCACCTTTTGGGTTCTGTGCTGACCCGTGCTGTAGCGATCTTAGGTCTACTGAAAGTTCCCCTCCAGTAGCCTTTCTCTCCAGCGTTAGCCTTTTAGCATTAATAGGGTGGACTGAACAGATAACACGAAGAGGAGGCAGTGGAGACCTAGCAGCAGATGTGGTAGCAGACGTGGCAAGAGGCCAGCTGAATGGTTCTACGAAGTGACAGGGTCTGAGGGGAGATGGGGAGTAGGGGACAGAGTGACCAAGGCGGTGGAGATGTGGGAAAACCCCTGGAAGAGTTACAGGGAGCTGGCGAGACTCACAGGCAGAGAGTTTGAGTGAGCACCCAGTACGTCTGTTTAAATAGCTAAAAAGAAGAAAGAGTCAAGTTGTCTGATGACATAGATAAATAAAACACAGTTTAAAGGGTCGGGCGGTGGTGCAGTCTTTAATTCCAGCAATCAGGAGGCAGAGGCAGGTGGATCTCTTTGAGTTTGAGGCCAGCCTGGTCTATGGAGCAAGTGTCAGGACAAGCTCCAAAGTTACACAGAGAAACCCTGTCTCGAGGAAGCAACAGCAACAAAACAAAACCACAGTTTAGCCACACAGTGGATTATTACTTGGCAATAAAGGAACTAAAGCTCCGGAGAGCACAGAGGAGTTTCAAGTAACTGACAGGAGGTTAAGTTTATTTTGTAGTGATGAAAGTGTCCCAAATTAAGATTATAGTGATAATCACATAATTCTGTGAAAATAGTAAAGCCACTGAGTTGCACCCCTTGTGGGACTGGGCAGTGGGGGCAGAGTCACATATCCCTGGCTGGCCTGGAACTTGTCACATAGCTCAAGCTGGTTTCAGTTTGTAGCAATCCTTCTAGTTCTGCATCTCAGATGCTGGTATTATTACATGTACCACTGGGCTCAGCTGATTTATGCATTTTAAATGGGTGGATTTTATATTAATTTTTTGAATAAAGAAGTTTTTTAAAAATCTAAAATACCCAAGGGTCCAAAGAAAACAAATTTTATTGAAAGCTAATAACTATTAAAAACATTGCATTATAGCAGTGATTTTCCAACCTGTGTGTCATGAACCCTTTGGGGGGTGGGCAAAGAATCCTTTTATAGGGGCCACTGAAGCCTATCAGAAAACACTGATGTTCACATTATGACTCATAACAATACCGGAATTACAGTCGTGAAGTAGCAACGAAAATAATTTTATGGTTGGCCAGGCGGTAGTGGCATATGCCTTTAATCCCAGCAGAGACAGGCAGATCTCTGTGAGTTTGAGGCCAACCTGGTCTACAGAGTGAGTCCCAGGACAGCCTGGGTAGTTTTACAAAGAAACCCTGTCTCAAAAATAAGAGAAAGAGAGAGAGAGAGAGAGAGAGAGAGAGAAGAGAATGAATCACCACATCATGA
This sequence comes from Alexandromys fortis, assembly GCF_014885135.2. Classification (NCBI taxonomy): domain Eukaryota; kingdom Metazoa; phylum Chordata; class Mammalia; order Rodentia; family Cricetidae; genus Alexandromys; species Alexandromys fortis. The sequence continues at coordinate 11,342,322 of NW_026067926.1, read as the reverse complement.
GAAACTGTATTAAAGGGTCACATTAGAAGGGTTAAGAATCACTGCATTATGGGAATAAGTGTTTGTTATTGGACTATGAGAATCGCAGTGAGTCTATCAAAATATGACACAAAGTAGTGATTAGACAATATGATGGATTTTTAATTTATTTATATGTGCTTTGCTATTTTGCCTGCATGTATCTCTGTGTGAAGATGCCAGATCCCCTGGAAATGGAGCTATAGACAGCTGGGAGTTGAACTCAGTTCCTTTGGAAGCACAGTCAGTGCTCTGAACCACTAAGCCATCTTTCTAGCCCTGACAATATGATGCTTTGAGATACCCACTATGAATATAAAAGTCACAGGAAGACAGCTCTCATTTCTCCTAGTGAAATCTGTAAGGCCTGTGGACACCACAACTGCATTAACAAACGAAGGGCCATAGGCCAGTGTAAACCTACAGATGAGGAGCTGATATGTGTGGATGGTACAGATGAGGAGCTGATATGTGTGGATGGTACAGATGAGGAGGTGATATGTGTGGATGGTACAGATGAGGAGGTGATATGTGTGGATGGTACAGATGAGGAGGTGATATGTGTGGATGGTATAGATGAGGAGGTGGGGCAGATCCTGAAGGAGTACTGGGTTCCAGGCAGAGCTAAGCAAAGACAGGATGCAATTTTGTTTTCTTTCCAAGTTCACTAACACCCTGAATTCTATTCATAGATTCCATGCAAATCCTCAGTCCTGGGTTAGAGAGCTTTGTAGAGAGCAGGAGTGAGGTAGAGGTCTCCAGGGGTGGGAGATCGTGGCTCAGCTGATGGAGAGAGGAGGCTTTGCATTTGGTCCTTAGCACAGCATAAAACCAGGCATGGTGGTGCATGCTTGTAATCCCAGTACTCCATCCTTGACTACATAGCAAGTTGAGGCCAGCCTGGGCTACATGAGACTCTGTCTCCAAAAACAAAAATCTTGTCTCTTGACTCAGTTTCCCCCTTTTAAATAGAGGGACTGTTGACATAAGAAGGAGTTTTATTTTAGCTGCTAGACTGGTCCAGCTTTCAAAACAGCGGGGAGGGCTGGAGAGATGGCTCAGTGGTTAAGAGAATTGCCTGCTCTTCCAAAGGTCCTGAGTTCAATTCCCGGCAACCACATGGTGGCTCACAACCATCTGTAATGAGGTCTGGTGCCCTCTTCTGGCGTGCAGACATACACACAAGCAGAATATTGTATACATAATAAATAAATAAATAAATAAATATTTAACAAAAAAACAGCGGGGAGTGGGAGTGGGGACAGCTGGAACTGTAGGTCGGTCCTGGGTTCAGTAGCTCTCAGGACTCAGACAAATACACAAACAGACAACCTTTGGACTGGAAGGATGGTGAGAGGATGTTTTTTCTGGGGGTTTTCTGAAGGGGGCTTCTATGGCCCTCCAGCCTGCCAGTGGCCCTCCTCCTGCACCATGACCACCCAGTGATGTGAGCTTCTCCCCTTTAACAGGAGATATTAGCTTAGAGAGTGGACTGCTGTCAGAGCTCGAGGAGAAACAAAGATTCTGAAGTTTCCTTAGCAGAGAGACATAGTTTCTAATTTGAGCCCTTGGCGGGGCAGAAGAGCTGCCCGCAGAGATGGTGGAGTGGGGGTGGGGGACAGGGGGTGGGGGCGGGGGGGGACGCCACAGAGAAGTTTCACAGTGATGTTTCTGGAGGCTTCTTTGAGCTTCCCTACCACGTGAGATGGAAGCAGTCCTTAGACAGTAGAATATGGACTGTGGCTCAGAATTAGAAATGTAATTATGGTCATTTTGGTTCTAGTATTTAACCTTTAAATATGAGAGCTGTTCATATTCAATACAAAACCCATGTAGGGCACCTGATTAGCATGCGTGAGACCATGAGTTCAAGCCCCGACTAGGGGTGGGGGCTCGCAGAAGGTTGCATTTTCAGTATGGGATTCTGTATTTATAAAGAATTCATTGTAGGCAAGGTGGGCGGACACACCTCTTGAAACGATTGCTGTGAGTCTCACGGTAGCCTGGGCTACATGATGAGTTCTAGGCCAGCCTGGGCTAAAGAGTAATACCCTATCTCAAACAAACACCCCTTAATTCCTCAGATTATCGAACAACAAAAAAGAGAGTACTTTTTTTTTAAATAAAATTTCAGTGTAGAAAAAAAGATAATTCTGCTGGGCATGAGGGCTCACACTTCTTATCCCAGCACCGAGGAGGCTGAGGCTGGAGGACTGCTGTTTGGGGTCAGCTGGATGACCCAGTGTTAGGAGCAACAACTGGGGCTTCTTTGTGGATACTGCAGAACAGGTCCCGGCCAAGCCTAAACCTGTAATGTAGCTATCGTGGGTTTCAACACAATTTATATTTATTTTATTTTTATATTTTGAGACAGGGTTGCTCTATGTAGCCCTGGATGTCCTGGAACTTGCTCTGCAGACGAGGCTGGCCTCGAACTCACAGAGATCTACCTGCCTCTGTCTCCCAGAGTGCTGGGATTAAAGGCGTGCGCCACCACTGCCCTGGCTTAACTTTTATTTAGTAAAAAGGATTCATTACATTGTCTACCTCTAGCCTTTAATGAAATGCGCCCATGGATTGTTGGGAATTTTAATATGAAACACTTCCTGGGACCCCACAACTTATTTTTTGAGCAGAATAAAGTCCTCCAGATGTAAATTAACTTCCTTCGCTCAGCATTTACTGTCTGGTCTGCACTGAGATGGGAACAAGAAGCATTTTGATAAGTCTGTTGAACTGCTCCTACAGCTCACCCTAGACTCTCAGAGAGAACCCTGCTGTGTTCAGTAATCTGATTCTGTGACTTCCTATAATGGAAACCACATCTAGCATGAAACTCTTGCCACCTCATAGCTCATGCACACTCCTCACCCTTACGCCTACTGCATCCTCCTGGCCAAGCCAGTGTCGGAGTGTGCTCGAGACCAGAGTGCCGGCTGGGGTCATGAGAATAAGAGCAGATGGGTCCTTATGCTCCACCTGCAAGAGGGCGGAGTCAGTAGCTGGCAGTAAGTGGGGCTGGATCCTTATCTTAGCAAAGCTAAGCACATGAACTCCTCTCAGCCTCCCGTCCCCTTAACACATTGTTTTGGGTACTGAATACCACGTACCTTGGGTGAAGTGGTCTGTCCAGGCTGTGAGCACAAGCTAAGAGGCTAAGGTTATCATGTGACTGCCCTCTGGGGCTCTGACTGTACTTCTTCATTGAGGACAGAGCTAAATACAACCAGCTTATTATTATTATGTAAAGTTTACATAAATGAAAAGGGTCATCACAGATGTTAGAGGCCAGGAGAGCTCGAAGCAATGGCTAGAGTGTGTGATGGAAGCTCCTCACATTCCGGTGGATCAGAAAGCAAAACCTTGAGCCAGAATTAGAGCTGGGTTAGTAATCTCAAAATCCGATATCCACTATCCTACCTCTGCCAGCCATATATCCTGTGTCTGCAACCACCCCCAATAACACCACCAGCTGGGGACCAACAGTTCAGACATACAGAGGGGTATATCCCACATTCAGACCATAACAGTTTGTGTGTGTGTGTGTGTGTGTGTGTTTGTGTGGTGTGTTGAATCTTGAGCCCTGGATTTCATGCATACTGGGCAATAACTCTACCATGATCTGTAGTATATCTTCAGCCTGTAGGGTTTTTATATGTACCTGTGCTGTTTTGTGTGTGCATAAGCATGTTGTTCTGTGTAGTTCTGTCTAGCACATGTGATACTGATCTAGATCCAGCACCATTTCGTTACCATGAGATCCCTCATGCTACCCTGTTCCGTGCACGCCTCTTTTCCCAGCCCAGCCCTCTAATTTGATCTCCACGTCTGTAGTTTCGTCATTTCTAGAACGTTGTGTAGATGGAATCACATAGCATCTAATGTTCGAATCCTGTTTGTTTGTTTTTTTAAATCTGTTGCTATCAACCCAATGGCTAACTCCCCCTGGTCATTTTTTAATCAATGAGTCGTGGTCCCTGACAGTAGATACACCACGGCTTTTGTCAGTCACTGACTACAGGATCACTTAGGCTGTTTCTAACACCAGACAATTACAAGTAAAGCCACAATAAGTGCTCTTATCTTCCCCTTGTGTCTGTTTGTGTACATGTATTGGTGCCCACATATATATGGAGGCTAGTGACAACTTCAGGTGTCATTCCTCAGGGCTCCTTCTCCTTGTTTTTCTTTCTTTCTGTACTTGTTTTTGACACTTGGTCTCTCAGTGGCCTGGAGCTCCCCAAGCAGACAAAGCTGGCTAGTCAGGGAGCTGTAGGGATCTGCCTGTCTCCGTCTACCCAGCGATGACATTAGCCTGAGCCACCACACACCGGCTCTTTTGTGTGAGTTCTGGGAATCAAACTTAGGTCCCCATGCTGACGAGTAAGTGGTTTACCAACTGGGCTATCTCCTCAGTCCCACAGTGAATGTTTGTGTATTGTTTTTAATATGTGAATATTACTCTGAGTAAACTACTAGGAATATGATTACTGGATCACATGGTAAGCTCTGGTTTAATTTTGAAATCAATTGTCAAGGCACACTGTAGAGTTGCTATACTTTTTCACAGGTGTTATCTGGGAACATCAGCTTCCTGTGTCACGTTTGCTGTCGTCACGGCTTGTGCATGCTGACACGCCAGTGCAACCTCATGGTGGTGTCCCTTTGTGTTTTCCTAATAGCTAACGGCTGGGATGCACTTTCGTTTGCTTGTTTGTCTCCTTTGCAGAAAGATTTCCTTATGCTTTTTGCTCATTTTCTGGACTTTTTTCATTGCCATTTGACATCTCTTTATGGTCTTTCGGCAGTCGTCTGGTTAACAATGCTTCTTGCCGGGTGATGGTGGTGTACACCTTTGATCACAGCACTTGGGAGGCAGAGGCAGGCAGATCTCTTTGAGTTCAAGGCCAGCCTGGTTTACAAAGCAAGTTCCAAGATAGCTAGGGCTGTCACATAGAAAAATCCTATCTCNAAAAAAACAATATAAAAAAAAAAAAAAAAAAAAAAAAAAAGAAAAGAAAAAAGAAAAAAATACAAAAACAAAAACCCAAAACAACAACAAAAAGAAAACAATGTTTCTTTTAAAGACTTATTTATTTATTAGATATACAATGTTAGAAGAGGTCATGGGATCTCATTATAGATGGTTGTGAGCCAACATGTGGTTGCTGGGAATTGAACTCAGGACCTTTGGAAGAGCAGTCAATGCTCTTAACCTCTGAGCTATTTCTCCAGCCCCAAAACAATGTTTCTTATTGCCTCCTCCTCAGGTCTTATCTTTTCATTTTTGGCAGGACCTTTTGTAGAGCAAAGGTTTTAAACTTGATCAAATCCAATTTATCAATTTTTCTCATGCTTCATTTTTTGGGCACCACGTATAAGAACTCCATCGAGCCATAGACCTGGAAGATTTCCTCCCTCTCCCCCTTTTCCTAACCAGAGATTTTTATTTGTTTGTTCTGCTTGTCTGTTTGTAGACGGTGTCCCACACAAATCAGGCTAGCCTTCAACTCTCTCTGTAGCTGAGGATGACCTTGAACTTCTGACCTTACTGCCTCCATCTCCTGGATGCTGGAATTATGGTGTTGGCCACTGCTTACACAGTGTTGGGGATGGAATCCAGGGCTTCATGTATACTAGACAAACACTCTACTAGTTCCTAAAGGAATGTATAATTTGGCATTTTCCTTCTAAATCTCTTAGGTATTTTGAGTTAATCTTTGTGTGATGTATGTGATTAGGCTGAAATTAATTTCTTCGCCTATGGGGAATCCTGGCTGTTTGGCACAATTTGCCAAGAGAATATTTCCTCTATTGAATTATGAAGCTAGCATTTCTGTAGTGATCACATCTTTATTATTCTTATATCATTGATCTGAGTCTATCCTCCACCAATGTTATGCTATTCTATTATCCTAACTAGATCTGGTGCAATGGAAATCTTCTTAATTCTTGTTTTGTTTCCATCTGACTCTCACCATGCTGCCTCTGATGATCTCAAATTCATAGACTCAAGCGACATTTCTGCGTTCCACCCTCGTGCGCTGGGCAACAGGCACAGCCCAGGACATCCAGCTTGAGCAAGGAGTATCTCTTTTTTAAAGTTCTATTAATCTTCACAAAATCCTAAGAAATGATTACATTTAAATCCATTCTACAGACAAGAACACTGAATGTGGACAGAGTGGTTATGTAATTTGTTTGAGAGATCTGGAAGCTGGGCCTGCCTACTGTGAGCACATTTTCATCTCCTCTTGGAGCTGCTTTCAGAGGGCTTGGTGCTGGCGTCTTGCCAGTGACCTATGCTGAGAGACAGGATACACAGTAGCTCTCTGGCACCGTTATATTGGTTGTAGACAGGTTGAGGATGTGGTTGACTCTGTCACATGGTGTCCTCTTTAGGTGGACAGATGGGAAAACTGTCTCTCAGCCTCAGTACCACAAATAGATCTGTTTCTCCTGAGTAAGTGGTTTGTTTTTGTCTCCTGGACACTCTGAAACTGTGCGGATGGTTACATTTCCCACTTTGTGCTGGCTGCTACAAGCTCAGAACTGAACGTTAGCCTCCCAGTTGCAGTAATGTACCCTGGACCTAGATTTGCTTCTGGTCCAGTTTGGTTCTGTTGCTTCCGTTAACAACACACCCTCTCTCACCCATTCTTGCCTTTCATTATATCATATTTGTGCTTAAGTCTAGTTTCAGGGCATAGACTATTCAGATGGTGAAATACTTTCCTATCTGTGCTTTTCATACCTGACATCTTTTTCCTTTTCCTTTGCTTGTGTTTTTAAGCTTCGGTTTCCTTGCACGAGTTTCTCCCCAGTTGCTCCTGACAGTGCTGTGCAGCCCTGTGGATGTCAGTGTGGATGCCGTCCCTGGTCCAGCTCTGGTGAGGGGCAGTTTCTTGTCAGTCATCCAGCTGAGAGCCCTTTTTCTTCATTTGTGTTAAAAACCTCTTGTCAATTCCTTCTGTACCAGTCCTTTGCTGGATGGCCTCTTGTCCAAGATCTCCTCATTTTTATCTTCTAATTATTGTATTGAATTAAAAATTCCTGCCAACATACTTTAATTTTCTGATATTTTTTTTCTTATTTTCCAAGTGTTCCTAATTCCCAACTTCTTTTCCTCCAGAACTCCTAATTCCTTTATGGATCATCTACTTTACTTGCCTCTATTCCTTCAACCCTTCCCAAAACCCCTCACCCCAGTGACTTCCTAATTTTTTTTTCTAACTTTTCTATTAAATTTAAATTTTCTGCCATAATATTTTTATTTTATTTAAAAAATATTTTGCTTTTTTTCTTTGAAGACAGAATCTCATTATGTAGCTCTGGTTGTCTTGGAACCATGTAGACCAGGGTGGCCTCAAACTCACAGAGATCCTCCTGCTTCTGCCTCCCAAGTGCCAGGACTAAATGCATGGGCCACCTCCCGGCTTCTTTGGCTCTCTGAACATCCCCTGGTGTCTGTTTGTCCTTAGTGTTCTGTACTTTTCCTTCTTCTTCAGTTCTGTTCTTCTTCTCTGTTCACAGCAGAGGCAATGGGAGTGGAGGAATGAACTGTGTGAAACTCAGATATACACAAAGGAAGTTAAGATAACAGTCATAACCTGAAATCCATTGAAAACCCAAACCTGCCCCTTGGGGGTTTGTACAGAAGACCCAAACACTGAACCTTATGAGCCACTAAACGACAATTCTTTTAGTGCTTTCGCATGGTTTGCAACAGGAACTTTGTAACAAGATGACTTCAACCACCTTTAGCTGCCCCTTATCTGAGGAAAATTGAGGATTTTAGCTGCCCCTTATCTGAGGAAAACTGGAAGGTTTGAGGATTCCCACTTCCTGGACAACTTTCTCTGAGGCCACTGCTTCTCAGGAAAGTGTGTGAGGGCAGAGAGGCTCTGAGGCACCCACAGCTAGGTTACACGTCTTGGTCATGGCCGTGGAGACAAGGCCTGCTGAGGGTACAGTCTGCTGTGACGGGGATGGAGCCATCAACTGCCATTACTGGAAAGGCTCTTCCCCCCGACTTGTCAGTTTTTGCCATCAAAGAAATCTGTTGCTTACAGGTTTACAAGCCCAGCTTCCACCCTTCAGCTGGCTGAAGCCTATGATAGAGAGGGCCAGAAACCACAGGGAAGCCCCACTTGTTCTCACAGTCAGGAGTCCTATAAAAACACCAGGCTAAAAGCTATATTATACACACAGGGGATCTGGTGCAGACCCATGGAGGCCCTGTGCTTGCTGCTTCAGTCTCCGTGAGCTCATAAGTGGCTTGCTTAGTTGGTTCAGAGGGCCTTGTTCTCCTGGTACCCTCGATCCCCTCTCACTCCTGCAATCTTTGTGGGATTCTCTGCACTCTGAGGTGAGGGATTTGATGGAGCTCTCCCAGTCAGAATCTCTCTCTCTCTCTCTGAGTAATGTCTGAGTGTGGGTCTTTGCATTTGTTCCCAACTGATAATGACCGGATAAGTACAGAAGAATATCATTAGGGGTAATTTTATTGGTACTTAAAAAAAAAAGATCAGTAGTATTTGATTTTATCTTAGGTCTCTGGGCTATGCAGTCTCTGGCTCTTGGTTATTCTAGCAGATTCAGGTGTAAGTTCCTTCTCATGGACTGGGCCTCTGGTCAGATCAGACACAGGTTCTGTGCCACCATTGCCTTAACATATCTGCAAGCTGGGCAGATTGTAGGTTACGGGTTTTGTGGCTGGGCTGGTGTCACATTTCTCTTTCGGTAGCCTGCAGAGCACCTTCCCGCATCAGCGACACTAGACAGAAGGGGGAAGGCTCCATGTAGGTACCAGGTCCACTTGTCCATGTTCAGTGAGTTTTGTGTGTGTGTTGTTCTCAGCGATGGGCTCCACTCTCAGTGGTCAGAGAGCAAAGCTTTGTCGTAGCAACACGATGGGTTGTTTGGGGATTTCCATGGGACCCTTAGCCAACAACTCAACTGAATGCAGTCAGTCCCACCACTGGAAGCCTCACCTGGCAACAAGATGCCCAGTATCCTCCATTACTAGGAGTTCTTATTAGAATCACCTCCATAGATTCCAGGCAATTCCTCCTGAACCAGGCAGGTTTCAGCACCACCCCCAAATCCCCCAATTCCAGCCACATCTGCCCATACTCTCTCCCCATCTCATCTCTCCCCTGCCTGATAGCCCATTCTTGTTCCTGCACCCACCTCTGCTCCTATTCCTCTCCCCCTTCCCTGTTTCCAGTCTGTCCTAATTTCTCCTCCCAGGAAGATCCACACGCCCTCCACCCGCCCCCATTCCTCCTCTTTATCTAACTTCTCCGGGTCTACAGTTTGTAACTTGGTTATTATTTATTTAACAGCTAATATCCACATATGAAAGAAGAAATATTATATCTTTCTGGGTCTGAGTGACCTCGCTCAGGATGATTTTTTCTGGTTCCATCGATTGGCCTGCACATATCATGATGCCATCATTTTAACAGTCAAGTAATGCTTCGTGTAAATGCACTACCTTTTCTTTATCCAGTCTTCCTTTGAGGGACGTCTAGGCTGCTTCCAGGTTCTGGCTATTATGAGTAAAGTCTCAGTTAAAAAGGCTGAGCAATTGTCTCTGTAGTAGGATAAATGTCTTTTGATCCTATGCCCAAAAGTGGTATAGATGGGTCTTGAGGTAGATCGATCCCCAAATTTCTGAGGAACCACCTTATTGATTTCTATAGTGGCTGTGCAAGTTTGCTCTCCAACTAGCAATGGGGAGGAGTGTTCCCCTTGCTCTGCATCTTTGCCAGCAAGAGCTATCACTTGTGTTATTGATCTTAGTCATTCTTACAGGTGTAAGATAGAATCTCAGGGGCTGGAGAGATGGCTCAGTGGTTAAGAGCATTGACTGTTCTTCCAGAGGACCTGAGTTCAATTCCCAGCAACCACATGGTGGCTCACAACCATCTGTAATGAGATCTGGCACCCTCTTCTGGCCTTCAGGCATACATGGAGGCAGAATGTTGTATACATAATAAATAAATAAATAAAATCTTTAAAAAAAAGATAGAATCTCAAAATAGTTCTGATTTGCATTTCCCTGATGACTAAGGATGTTGAACATTTCTTTAAGTGTTTCTCCACCATTTGAGTTTCCTCTGTTGGAAACTCTCTGTTTAGGTCTGTACCCCCTTTTTAAATAGAATTATTTCCCTTTTTGATGTTTAGTTTCTTGAGATCGATCTATCTATCTATCTATCTATCTATCTATCTATCTATCTATCTATCTATCTCTATCTCTGAAGCACAAAACTTAAAGATAGATTTTGGGGGTTCAGCCTAAAAATCAGAAAAGCAAAGCAGCCAATCCCTGACTCTTTCCTTGACTTAAGTCCAAAACTGATGATCCTTCCTCCAGAAAACCTCAGAATGAGACTGAGCCTAAGAGCTCTCTCTTCCCGTTTTATATTCTGTCTAGTTCTGGGAGTAGGGGCATGCACCACTACTGCCTGGTTTCTAGGCAAGCTAGTGTGGCTACTGGGGTTAAAGGTGTGTGTGTCATTACTGCCTTGTCTGTAACACTGACCAATGTGGCTGTTTTACTTTTCTGATCTTCAGGCAAGCTTTATTTGCTAAAATACAAATGAAATGTCACTACATATTTCTATCTATCTATTCATTTTTAGAGACAGGGTTTCTCTGTGTAGATTTGGAGCCTGTCCTGGAACTTCTATACACCGGGCTGGCCTAGAACTCAGAGATCTGCTTGCCTCTGCCTCCCGAGTGCTGGTCTGTGCCCACCACTGCCTAGCGAAGTTCTATGTATATTTTAGATATTATTTCTCTGTCAGACATGGAATTTGTAAGAATCTTTTCCTTTTCAGAGGCTGCCACTTTGACAGTGTCCTCCTTTGCCTTACAGAAGTGTTTCAGTCATGAGGTCCCATTTATTCATAGTTGATCTTAGTGCCTGTGCTACCGCTGCTCTGCTCAGAAAGTGCATTGTTGTTTTGCCTGCATGCACGTCTGTGTGAGGGTGTCAGATCCCCTGGAACAGGAGCTGTAAACAATTGTGAGCTGCCATGTGGGTACTGAAAATTGAACTGAGGTCCTCAGGAAGAGCAGCCAGTGCTGAGCCACCTTTCCAGCCCCTTAAGCACATCTTTTAAAGTATGATGAGATCTTTCTATAACTGCTTGTCCTGTAAGATTGTATGGTAATGTAATGTAATATGCCTTATGGTGTAATATGCAAAAACCTGTTCATTATACTAGAGACACATGCGGGAGTGTTGTCAGTCTTAATTTGTACATGTTTTCCCATAATGGCCATGTCTTCTAATAAATGTATAGCTACAAAAATAAGCCTTTTCAGAGCTCAAAGCTGTTGCACATTAAAACCCTGAATATGTATGTATGGTACAGTGCACATTCTTTAATTTTCCAAACTCTGCAAAATGAAACACATCCACTTGCCAAATTTCATTTCTTTAAATGTCCTTTGGGCTAGATCCTGAAGGTAGTGGACTTTGGTTATATAGAAAAGGAGTAGGCATTTCCTTATAACTTTCTTGACTTGTTGCCAAGTGATATAAAAATCTTTCTTCAAACTTTTGCTATTAACATGGTCCTTCTTATGAAATTCTGAGTCTTCTAGCACAGTTCCTACCAATAGCTCATCAATTTCATCATTACCTTGTGCTAGAGGTCTTGGTAGATCCATATGGAATCTGGTATTGGTTATATACAATGTATGATTTCTATTTCTCATTACTTGGTATTGTTGAATAAGTTAAAAAAAAGTTAGTTCTGAATCATCTGGAATAAATTTAGTGGTTTCAATACGTAAAACAAATCTTTTTGCATATTGAGAGTCACTAACTATATTAAGAGGTTCTGGAAAATCTAATAACACCATGAGAATAGCATATAATTCTGATTTCTGAACAGAATCATATGGGATTTGAATGACTTTACTCATTTTTTTCTGACTCATATCCTGTCTTCCCTGATTTATTTGCACCAGTATAGACTGTATGTGCTCCAGAATTTGATGTTTCCTGTACCTTGTGAGAGAGCATCCATATAGTTCTTTTAGAAATTAAAGTCTCTTGTTTGGGGGATATTTGGTGCTAATTTCTCCCAAGAAATTACTGCAAGCTCTTTTCCAATGTTCATTTTTTGCCCATAATGAGGCAATTTCAGAATTAGTAAAAGGCACCACAGTTTCTGCTGGGTCTATTCTTGCTAGGTGACAAAGTCTCAATTTTCTGTTGGAGAGGGCTGCTTATTGGTTCCTGGCCACCTGGCTAGCTTAGACCCGAAATAATCACACAGAAACTGTATTAATTAAATCATTACTTGGCCCATTAGCTCTAGTTTCTTATTGGCTAACTCTTATATTAATTTAACCCATTTCTATTAATCTGTATATTGCCACATGGCTGTGGGTTACCGGATAAAGTTCCCAGCGTCTGTCTCCAGCAGCTCCATGGCTTCTAACTCCACCTTCCTCCTCCCATGCTACAGGACAAGCCAGTTTCTTTACTCATTAACCAATAAAAGCAACACATAGACAGAAGGACCTCCCACACCAATTTTCCTCTCAGAATCAATTTAGAAAACTTTTCTACATAGGTCTTTAACTTTTTATTCTGCTTGTGTTGCAAAAGTATCCATTCTAAAATATTATCTTCTCTCTGCATAAGAATTCCTGTGGGAGAATGTGTAGAAGTTAAAATAACTGGAATGCAATCAGGCTCTAGATACAAGAGATCCACACGTGCATCCTGTAATTTCTCTTCTATCAGAACCAATTCTCTGTCTTCCTCAGCTGGCATTTTTCTTGAACTATTTAAGTCTGTGTCATCCTGTAAGGTTTGAAATAAATTGCTCAGCTCTGAGTTGCTAATCCAACAGTGGGCCACAGCCAGTTAATATCTCCTGGCAGTTTCTGAAAATCACTAAGAGTTCATAATGGATCTCTCCTGAGTTGTATTTTCTGTGGTTGAATCTCCTGTATACCTATCTTATATCCTAGGAAATTAATAGAATTTCCTCTTTGTAATTTTTATGAGTAATTTGCAATCCCCAACCAAGCAAAATTCTCTTTACTTCATTAAACCTTTTTTCTAAGGAGTCTGCATCTGGATCATCTAGTAAGATACCATCCACATAATCAATGGCAAATTATGGATTGAGGAAGCTCTTTATGAATTAATTCTAGCAGCTTTTGTACAAAATATTGTCACAATATGGGTCTGTTTAACATTCCTTGTGGAAAGATTCTCCACTAGTATGTACTAGAAGATAATTATCATCAGTGGGCAGGCATCATGAAGGCAATTTTTTCTCTAAGCTGTTCTTGTAAAGGTGTAGTAAAAATAGCAGTCTTTTAAATCAATCACTATAATGGATCATCCCTTAGGTAATAAAGGCAGCAAGGGAATACCAGGGTGTAGAGAGCCATTGGCTGAATCACCTTATTTATGGTTCTCAGATCTGTTACCATTATTTGTTTTCCAGATTTCTTTTTAATGACAAATACAGGAGAATTCCAAGGACTGGTTGATTCTTTAATATATTGAGCATTTTGTTGCTATTATACCAGCTATTCTGGTGCATGTAATTTTTCTGATGTCAAAGGCCATTTTCCACCCAGACAGGTTTGTCAGTTAGCCATTTAAAGGTAGGGCTGTTGGTGCCTCTGAAAGATCAGCAGCTCTTGTACCTGCTTATGTAAAACCTGAGCAGTTGGTGACTGTTTTTGATAACACCTTGGAACATTTCTCTTAGAGGCATTCCTTATTTTGTGGTTTGTTTCTGAGATTTGAGGAATGTTATTCTGTGTTTTCCATTGCTGTAACAAGTCATGTCCCCATAAATTCATGGCTATGTTAGCCACATATGGCTTTAATTTTCATATCTGTCCTTCTGACTTTATACATGCAACCCACCCTATACTTTGTTTAAATATGAGATAAAGTTCCAATTCCTAGAAGTTAAATATTTAACCCTTGAATAGGTCAATCTGGATGCCAAGATTTGGGTGAAATTATTGTTATGTCTACACCTTTGCCAACCAAACCTTTAATTACAATGCCATTTTTTTTATTTTTTAGCTTTGGTCTTTGATTGTTTATAGATATTGGACAAAATACTTGTTTTACAGTTTCTCATGAAAATTTTGTTCTATTTACTAGAACTGTTCTATCATCCAGAACAGTATGGTTTTTAACAAAAGGCATTCATTGCCATGTTGATGAGTTTCTCCAGTGTTGGCAGGTAACGACTGAACCAAGTTTGACACTGGGGCCAGCAATAGGCCCTCTAAGGCATTTCCAAATGGCAAAGGGTGACCTTGCTTGACCCTTGTTGACATGCATTTGTTAGTCCAGTGCCAACCTTTGCTATATTTTCTGCATACTCCACAAGGCAGGGCCTTCTATTTGGGTTATCTCTAGAAAAAACATTGTTTCTAGGAATGCCTTGCCTACACTCTCTTTTCAGGTGACCTTATTTAGCAAAATTAAAACATCTGACATTTTGATTTTTCTTAAAATTTTTAGAAATCACTTCTCCTATCCAAGCACCATCATAAGCATAAGATCCAATATCAGCCCTATTTCTAATCGATTCATCTACTGGGGCTGGTCTTGCCTTTAAAGGCCTAATCACCCTTTTGTATTCTGAATTACATTCTCAAAAACCAAAGATTCAGTTAGTATTTGTCTAACTTCTGGATCTAATACTACTCGATTTACAGCTAAAGTCAGTCTTTGCAAACATCAGTGAAAGATTCTTTTGGGCCCTCTAGAATTTTAGTAAATAACTCAGATTCATTTCCTAATTCTTCAACCTTGTCCCAAGCTTTCAAAGCTTCTAGGGCAAAGGTGCGATAATCAAATCCAAACTGTCTTTGCGAATCAGGATACTGACCTTCACCAGAATCTGGTCTTGGGAAATATCAATAACTCTGCAAATCAGGATACTGACCTTCACCAGAATCTGGTCTTGGGAAATATCAATAACTCTAGCTCCATTTTGTTCTTCTCTTGTCTTAGCTTCCTCTTTCCACCATGTTCTCCGTTGTAACCAAGGACTAGCTGCCAATATTGCTGTTGCTAAATCATTCCAGTCTTGGGGGATAATTCTATACTGAGTTGACCATGAGTTTAGCATCTGCTTCAGATAGGGCAAATGCAACTTATGAAATGATTGCTTCCTTAAATCTAAAATCTAACATTTCTACAGGATTCCACTTAACTCTGCATAGTCTTGGGGTGCCTATCATCTAGTGGTCATTCTTGCACAGCAGCTGGGTAAACTAAGGTTGGTTTTCTAATGGCCTTGGATCACTCTACTCTTCTTCTGTCTCATCATGCAATTGTGTGGTACATTCTGCTATTCCCCTGTCTGTGTGAATATTTTTCTTAGCTCCATTAGTAGGTCTTTCTGAGGCTTGTATCTTATCAATAGTAAGTCTTTCTCATGTTTGTATCTTATCAGTCAATTTTTCATATTTGGCACAGTTATCAAACCACCTTTTAAAGGATAAAATATGAATTACTGAACTGATACTAATTAGAATTCAAGTTATGTTAATCCCAGCTGATTTGGTTATACCTTCATTTAATTTTTCCATTTTTCAGCCAACCATTGTAAATGGTCCTAAATCCAGAGTCCTAAATACCTGCATTGTATTAATGTTCCCCATTTTTAATGTGGGAAGGATTGTTTTCTAAAAAATAAAACCTTGCCTCCTTAAGAATTCCCAGGCTAGCTGGGTGGTGGGTGGCGCACGCCTTTAATCCCAGCACTTGGGAGGCAGAGACAGGTGGATCTCTGTGAGTTCGAGGCCAGCCTGGCCTACAAGAGCTAGTTCCAGGACAGACTCCAAAAGCTACAGAGAAACCCTGTCTCGAAAAATCAAAAAA
>NW_026067926.1:11319470-11325867 GCF_014885135.2 Alexandromys fortis | reverse complement strand
AGAGAGAGAGAGAGAGAGAGAGAGAGAGAGAGAGAGAGAGAGAGAGAGAGAGAGAATTCCCAGGCATCTCACCAGATCTGCTGACTTTTCTGTTTGTCCGCAGTAGTGACTGCAGCGACGGTGGAGTTGTGCAGGATTAGCCAGTGCAGTGTCGGTGTGTGGCTGTGTGTGTGTGGAAGGGTGCCCAGGGTGGAAGGTGCCAGGGTGCCCAGGTGCTACTGCAGGCTGCTGTTGTGTTGCACAGGCTGGGCTAAGGACGCCCATAGCTGCTCACATGCACCCAAGGATTGAGGGTGCAGACTGTGTGTGGCAATGGCAACGGCAGCAGAAGCCCAAGCAGGGGTGAGCACGTGTCAAAGCCGCTGAGCTGGCGCAGCGGAGCCCAGGAAATAGTCCCACAGAAAGCCTAGGGTGCTTCCTGCGAGGGTATGGACCTCAGGTGGCTGTGACTGAAGTATTCCCGGTCGAGGTTGGTGGCAGAAGGCGTTCAGGGCCAGGGTGTATAGCTGCTGGTGGCTGCTGGGGAACTGGAGGGTGCAGAAGCGTGAGGGAATGCTGTGTCCTGTGGCGGCAGCAGAATTATCGCTAGCACAGTTTCGTGCAGCACGTAGGACACAGGATGAAGTGCTTATCTTCTATTATTAATAAAAATTTGGGAGTCTGATATTGGAGTAAAAACCTCATAGATCAAGAAAGCATTGGAAGAATGACCAGTTGACCCTCTCCGTGATTCTCAAATAGAAAATCTTGGAAAGATCCTAAGCCCCTCCCTACTCTTTCCTGTGCCTCCAAAGTCTCTATGACTAATTTTGGTCAACTAGTCACTGACTCCGCCGTGATTCAAGCTTAACTTTAGCAGTCTCGGAGTATCAGTGTGATGAATTATCCCACAACAGTTTCTATTTCCCTAGGGGCTACAGGTCGATTTAAATTGTTTACCTGATCTTGATTTAAGTGGCACTTTGGGGAAAAACAACACTTTCTTTTAGATTTTCCTTGGTGGAGTACAGGTTTTTAAAGTTTGCCCTTATGATTCTCCGGATTTTCTTGCTATCTGTTGTTATGTCCCCCCTTTTGTTTCTGATTGTGTTAATTTGGATATTCTCTCTCTCTGCCTTTTAGTTAGTTTGGATAAGGGTTGTCTATCTTGTTGATTCTCTGGCAATGGAAGCTGGAGAGAATAGGAACAGTCAGCCCCTCATCATACACACTGATGGTTTACTCTGCTGTAGTTTTCTGAGTCCAGTAAAATATCTATGCAGAACGCTGGGGTGATGGTCAGATACTCCATATTTTGCTTAGATATGGTGTGGGTTGGATCCCTGAGGGCAGAAAAGGTAAATCCATACTCAGACTACTGTTAGCACTAGTCAGAACATATCCCCCATCCCTCCAGTGCAACCAGTTTGCTATCAAGTGGATGGATGACTGGTTTCATACTTTTGGAGCCTGTCCTGGCACTAGCTCTGTAGACCAGGCTGGAGCCTCAGTGTTGGTTTCTGGACAAAGTGGTACTAGCTGGGTGTGATGGAGCACACTGGTAATCTCTGTTTGTGGGAGCCTGAGGCAGAAAGATCACTATGAGTTTGAGGCCGACTTTAGTTACAAAGTGAGTTTGAGGCAAGCTTGAATTCCACAGTGGGATCCTATCTCAGCAACATCTAAGACAAAGCAAAATAGCAACACAATGCAAAATTTATCCTCACTGACAAAACAAAGACACAAGCAGTGGTGGAGTCTGTGCAGTGACCCAGGAAAAGAGGCTTTCACGGGAACTATTCTTCAGAGTTTCCTTCATGAGGTGAAAGAGCCTGGCTTTAGACCCTCTTTCTCCCATCATTGACCAGTCGTTGGAAGTTACTGAATTCCAGGAAAGGACTGTAACCATGGGCAGGGCAGCTTTCTTCAGTGGAGGGAAACTCTCAGAAAGACACAGGGCAGAGAGTTGACTGCCAACTCCCTCATCAGGATAGAGAATAGGTGTTTCATTGAGAAGCAGGCAGTTTAACTTAGTATTTTTCATTTACCTATTCTAATATATGTTATGTCCCTAATTGTTACTACCTACTCCTTCTATGGTTATAAAAAGAAACTCTTCAAGTAAAAATGATGAAAATAAAATATTAACTTAAACAAGAAAGCATTTATAAGAAAACTAATAGTAACGAGGGGAAGCTTGGGAAATATGTCACATTAAGGTAGTTTCAGATGATGGCATTGTGCCAAGTGCCTTCATGTCCTTCAGCAGACTTCTGTGTGATCCTTGGTATCCCTGACATGTCCTCTGCTGTCCCCATCTGTCTTGGTTCTATTCCTGGAAGAGATGCCATTTACCTCTGAGTGGGCTTCAGCCATGACTTCCTCAACATTCCCTTCAACAGAATAATCAGAGCAGCTCTTTACACTCAATGAATTTTCCTTATTCTTCAATTTGTTCACTGTTCCACACTGTATACTGTGCGCTATGATCAGACTCCTGCTAACTGCCCTCTGTCTTCCTCCCTAACTCTTGCTCACTCCCTCCTTCTCAGAGTCTCCTTCCTACTTCCATATCTTCCCTCCCTCCCTCCCTCCCTCCCTCCCTCCCTCCCTCCCTCCCCCCCTCCCTCCCTCCCTTCTTCCTTCCTACAGCCCACCCCCTTTTTGAGCAGGTCTTGAGCAAGCGGCCACAGCTGCTGTGTGTTCCTGACTACCATGGTCACGGCATACACAGAAGCACTTCACAGCCCCACCCCCAACCCTCCGGATCCCACAGACTTCCCACAGCCTCTCCTGTGATACTCCCTGCACACTGGGGGTGAGCATCCAACAGCCACTTCTTCACAGGATTTTTGACCAGTTGTGAATTTCTGTTTTGACTGCCCTCCAATGACAAAAAAGGCCGAGACTGCACTGGACCATGGGTATAAATGTAAATTCCACCTATCCATTTATTTGATAAAACATCAGGAGCAGATTCCTCCCCAGGGCCTGTGACCTCCTAGCCACAGGCTTTTGCCTGCTCTGCAGCGCCAAGCGTGAAATACTCCCACAGAGCCGACCCCCAAGCAGACCTCCAATCCAGTCAGGAAGTGGACAGTCTCTGCAGAGCATTTATGCCACATTTATACCAGTGGGTCATATTTTGCCAGGCAACCAGTATGGCAGCCTACAAGTGAACGAAGACTTTTGATAATTTCTAATTGCGTTAGAATATCGCATATTTTAACATCCATGAAAATGTTCTGTAATGTATTTTTCTTTCTTGCGTAACACTGACGATATGCTTCTATTGATGTAAAATTTGGGACTGTTTTGTTGCTCTGTCTTATAAAACTCTTAGTGTCCCATCAATTGGTGCCCAATTGGCCTTGGTTGCTGCTCTCAGCACTGTGACGAGTTACCTGGTATGCACATGATAGAGGAAAAGCTAACCTTAGCTCACAGTTCCGGTGCTTCTAGCCACAGGTGCAGTAGAACAGAGTAGTTCACATCATGGCAACAAGGACACAGAGGGGACTAGAAAGGGGCCAGGGACAAGATACTGCCGAGGACCCAGTTCACCGGGACCCACTTTCTTCAGCTAGGTCCCGTTTATTGAAACTTCTGTAACCTCCCAGCATAGTGCCACCAGCTCAGAAGTAAACATTCAGAACATGAGCCTGTGGAGACATTTCATATTCAAACCACAGCAGCATTAAACATGCGAGTGAACACGGGTTGTGCCGTTTGTTTAGTCTTCCCAGGCCTGCACAGCATCTGCTATCCGGCTAGTCTGAGTTCCTTCAGCGTGTCCTTAAGGTTTTGGAGTTTTCTTATTAAGTTCCTGCTAAATTGGCTCCATAATATTTAAAGGAGTCCCCCTTGTAAATGGGATTGCCTTTTACACCTTCACGTCCAGCTACCGATGATAAGATCATAGCGATGGCTTTAACATCTGCGCTTCCTGCCGACCACTTGAAAGAGCATTTGTCCAGTGTGAGCAGCGGTGCTTAGCAGAGCCGGATTTCCCCCGCCTGCTCGCTCCCGTGTTTGTGCCTCTCATGGACAGCGTCTAGCGGAGCTTGTCCAGGAGCCAGGAGGGTGGCGGTGAACCTTTACCATTTCCTTCTGTCAATAATTCAAGTTCACTGACCCGTGTAGGATCTAAATGCACGCCCCCAGCTAGAGACACAGCACTACAGGCCTGCGCTTTCCCCAGCTCACTTTTGCAGCAACCAAAGCTTCCTGGTTACTTTGGGAGCTGTTGGTTTCTGCAATATTGAAGGCTGACATGACAAATTACTTGAGGATTGGTTACAGATTTTCAATCAACAGATAGGGCTTCTAAACCATGTCTTAGAGTGTGGTGTGCTTTGAAATTACATAAACAGTGTGTGTTCACTACAGAAAAGAAATGAGAAGATGAATAAAAAAATGCTATGGCTAGTAGCTTTTCTTTTTTATAGATTTTATTGAGCTCTACATTTTTCTCTGCTCCCCTCCCTGCCTCTCCCCTCCCCTTCAACCCTCTCCCATGGTCCCCATGCTCCCAATTTACTCAGGAGATCTTGTCTTTTTTTACTTTCCATGTAGATTAGATCCATGATGTCTCTCTTAGGGTCCTCATTGTTGTCTAGGTTCTCTGGGATTGTGATTTGTAGGCTGGTTTTCTTTGCTTTATGTTTAAAAACCACTTATGAGTGAGTACATGTGATAATTGTCTTTCTGTGTCTGGGTTACCTCACTCAATATACTGTTTTCTAGCTCCATCCATTTGCCTGCAAATATCAAGATGCCATCATTTTTCTCTGCTGTGTAGTACTCCATTGTGTAAATGTACCACATTTTCCTTATCCATTTTTTAGTCAAGGGGCATTTAGGTTATTTGGCTATGACAAACAATGCTGCTATGAACATAGCTGAACACATGTCCTTGTGGTATGATTGAGCATCCTTTGGATATATACCCAAAAGTGGTATTATTGGGTCTTGAGAAGGTTGTTTCCTAATTTTCTGAGAAATCACCACACTGACATCCAAAGTGGCTGTACCAGCTTGCATTCCCACCAGCAACGCAGAAGTGTTCCCTTTTCCCCACAACCTCTCCAGCATAACTTGTCTTCAGTGTTTTTGATCTTGGCCAATCTTAAAGGTGTAAGACGGAATATCAGAGTTGTTTTGATTTGCATTTCTCTGATGACTAAGGATGCTGAACATTTCCTTAAGTGTCTTTCAGCCATTTTAGATTCCTCTGTTGGGGGTTTTCTTTTTAGGTCTGTACTCCATTATTTTTTTATTGGATTATGTGTTCTTTTGCTCATCAATTTCTTGAGTCCTTTGTGTATTTTGGAGATCAGACCTCTGTCCGATGTGGGGTTGGTGTAGATCTTTTCCCATTCTGTAGGCTGTCGTTTGTCTTGTTGACCGTGTCCTTTGCTTTACAGAAGTAGTTTTTTTCTAATGGTTTTCTGTGGAATAGATATGCACAATAACACAAACAAATTTGCACAGTTAAGATATTTCCCTGGGCTGGGAGTGTTTTTCCATGGCGGAGGGGCTAGTGAGCATGCTTAAAACCTTAGGGTGATCCTCAGCACTGTGTATCTGTCTGTCTATCAGCCTATCGCCCAGTTTGAGGGGTATACTTTTGCACATTTTAACATTTATAAAACTGAAAAGCAGTTTTAAAAAGAAGTGATTTATTTATTTAAAATTTCAAAATGATTTTCTGTGAATGGATGCTTTGCCTGCATGCATATCTGTGCACCGCCTTCTCCCGAAGGGACCAGAGAGGGCGTCAGATCCCAGGGAACTGGAGTTAAGTGATGGTTGTGAGCTGCCATGTGAGTGCTAGAAACGGAGCCCGGGTCCTCTGGAAGAGCAGCCAGTGCTCCTAACCACTGGGCCACCTCTGCAGACCATAATGGTTAAATTTAACAAAGTCTCTCTTCTTCTTTAAATTTACTCTTGATTCTAGTGAAATGGTTGGAATATGAAGTCACTGCACATGAAACAAAAGAGTAACAAACACAGTGTAACTCGGGTTCTGAAAAATTGTATTTTAAAGTACAAAGTATTCCTTGTGGTGTTTTGACATGCATATGCCATTATATGTTAGTTCATCCCCACTCCATCTTCCTGATGCATCTTGACTGGTCCCTTCTTCTCCCCAAACTATGACCTTCTGAGTTTACACCACGTTGTCTTTTTAAAGGGGGAGAAAACAAAAGGATTTAGTACATCATTTTATGCAGTGCCTTCAGAAAGTTTTCAAGAGTTGTCTCACATGTGAGAGACCAAGAAACAGAAATTCCAATCTGGAGCCAGAAACCTGGAACGATCCCAGAGTGCCACTGATTCCCAGTCCACGCCAGAAACCTGCAAGTGCTTGCTTGCTCTTCCCTCCCTCCCTCCCTCCCTCCCTCCCTCCCTCCCT
>NW_026067926.1:11206230-11319383 GCF_014885135.2 Alexandromys fortis | reverse complement strand
CCTCCTCCTCCTCCTCCTCCTCCTCCTCCTCCTCCTCCTCCTCCTCCTCCTCCTCCTCCTTCTTCTTCTTCTTCTTCTTTTTGAGATAGGGTTTCTCTGTGTA
Organism: Alexandromys fortis; assembly: GCF_014885135.2. Taxonomy (NCBI): domain Eukaryota; kingdom Metazoa; phylum Chordata; class Mammalia; order Rodentia; family Cricetidae; genus Alexandromys; species Alexandromys fortis. Next base: position 11,319,280 of record NW_026067926.1, on the reverse strand, counting down.
ATCACCCTAGCTGTCCTGGAACTAGCTCTTGTAGACCAGGCTGGCCTTGAACTCACAGAGATCCACCTGCCTCTGCCTCTCTTCCGCCAGGCTGGAAGTGCTATTTCTAACACCAGCAGAAGAATCAGCAGCAGCAGAGGGAAGGATAAACCATTATAGGGTCAATAATCATTCTTCTTTTGTGTTTTGTTATCTGGGCTGCTACCAGAAGGTGCTGCCTACATTTTGGGTAGGTCTTCTCATATGGATTAAAGCAATGAAGACAATTCTTCAAGTGAGGCTCTCTGCTCAGGTGGCTCTAAATTGTGGTAAGCTGACATTTAAGCCAGCCACCACACACAGGTATTCCATTAGTCTCTCTATTCTCATCCCCCTCCCTCCCGTTAAGATCTCTTCCTCTCCTCAGTATCCTGCCCCCGTTTTATATTTATGACCTACACATACACACACAGACAAACACATATACTACATTTTTAAGAGAAAAGGATTTGGGTAACCAGTTTGTTGAAATCCTTAAACATATATGTCTACACTCCACAGGCATCCTCTGACCTTTCCAGGTCTACCCGCTGCTTTAGAGGCAGTGGTAGACCCTTACCTGTTGACAGTGGCTCAATAGCCTAGAAGGTGTCCTGGCAAAAAAAAAAAAAGTTCTACCCAAATATGTGGTGATTAACCGTGCTAAAAAGATTTTTCTTTGAAGCAGCTGAACTGGAGAAACAGGAAAAAAAATTGTAAGCGAAGAAACATTCAGTAGTCAGCCTTCATGAGTAAGCAGAAACCATGAATAAACAGGAGCTCTGAGCAAACAAAGCCAGGAGGCAGCAGAAAGATACACAGAGCGATGACAGAAGTGACAGAGGATAACCAGACCAGACCAGGCTCCCAGGAGAGAGCCAGGAGCCGAGACTGGCTGAAGGCCAACCCTGGAGCCAGAGGTGCTCTCAGTTCATCTGTTACAAGAAACGAGAGCCGTGAAAGACAGGGCGATATGACAGGTGTGCAGTGCCCAGGCCATGGAGAGCCTGGCTAGAATCAGTGCCACGGAAGCCAGAAACCACATAAGAGCCAGCGTTAGGAGGGTGCAGGAAAGCCAGAGCAGGCAGAGGAAGCCTGTCTGCTGAGAGAAGCAGCCAAGGGCGGCAGACACTGAGAAGCACAGGAGGAAGGCAGAGGACGGAGCCCTGAGGAAGGTGGAACTGTTTCCGTTTCACGCCAGGCCTATTCATGGTGGCCTGGCTGTGACCCTGGCATTTAAGTACTCTCTAAAGGTTACTTTGGGTACATATTTAAATGACACCGCCTCCTTCTCCCCTGGGGCTGGAGCTCTGTCTGGCCTGGAATTCACTGTGTAAACCAGACTGGCCTTGAACTCACAGAGGTCCTACTACTCCAGCCTTCTGAATACACAGAAAGATATAGATCGCTGTGCTCAGCAACAGCCTCCTTTTCTACCTGAGCCAGAAAGAGTAGATTTTGGTTTGTGCTCCAAGGAAAAATGTGATGTATTTGGCAGGAAATTTCTTGTTGTCTTCTCAGGTTGGGGTACGGCAAACAAGGTGCAGAGTGTGCACCCAGCAGATGGTCTACAGAGCTACCCGGCATCACAGAAGCACGGTATATGCCTTTCCATCCGATCTGAAGTATGTGGGGGTACCATAACCCAGGCTCAGCAAGGTTTCCTGTAACCCATCCTCATCATGCATACATTCTATAACTGCAAATCTGTGCACTTGATGACGTCTGTCAGCTCGGGCCAATCCTTCTGTGGCTCTTCACAGACAGGTGCAGAGAGTTAAGACAAACACAAAAAGTTGTTCAGTGTGCGTTTTCCCAGCTGAGCTAAAGCAAAGCAATAGCTTACTTTCTGCTCTTCCAAGTAAACGAGATTCTTTTTGCGTCCTACTTACTGCAGGTTCTCCCGATTTTTTTGTGTGTGTTTTTGTTGGAAGTTTCACTTTTTAAAATGGTCCTAACTGTGACGCTAACGTGTCATGTAGTGTTCTTAAGCCTAACAAGGCTGTGCATGCCTTACAGAGAAAATAATACGTAAGCATCATTCAGTTACATTTTATATGCATTGGGTCTCAAGTTCATGGCTGAGTCAAACACACACACTCTCTCCCTCTCCCTCCCTTCCTCCAGAAGATAGAATCTCGCTATGTAGCCCAGGCTGGCCTTATTGCTATATAACCCAGGTTGGCCTTAACTTTGTGGTCCTCCTATTTTAGCTTTGTGTTGAGATTACTGGTGCAAACCCCTATACTGAGTGACAGTAAATATTAACTATATTTAAATGAATGGAATGAAGGTAGGTATTGATTCTGATAAAAATGGCGGCTTGCAGGCACCAAAATTTTTGCTTTCCCAGGACCAAGATCATTTGCAAACATTCATTCTGAGGTCATAAACACTGAACAGGGCACAACTGGTGTGAAAACCAAATCAGCTGGGACATGTCCGGGCTCAGTCTTTGGAAAGATGGGATACCCAGTTCCAAAGTCAGGCTTCCCTGAGTCTGGTGCTTTGTGCTCACTTGTTCTACACTGCTTCCTTTCAAAAGAGTTCAGCTGCTGGCTTTTCTTCCTTCAGCCAATGGTGCCATTTCTAAAAATTTTGGCCCCATTGAGAAGTGAACAGTCATAAAACAATGGTGAAAATGAAAATTGTCTACATAAACACTATGAGAGAAATATGTAGTAACCTGGTCTTCAGCCTTTTCTTACACTGACAGAAACCCGTTTAGCTTAGCTCCTTTTCCTGTGGAGCACATATGGAGTTTTATAGTTCTTCTCAGCATAAGACTCCAGGTAGCAATATCATGCTGATGAGAATTGGCCATTCAAGGTGAAACATTCACTCTTCCTTATAAGATACGTGTATACTTGGGCATTGAAGTTTGATGTGGGAGTCCCCTCTGTGTTCTGTGATTACCATTAATGAATAAAGAAACTGCTTTGGACCCATAGCAGGGCAGAACTTAGGTAGGCGGGGAAGATGGAACTGAATGCTGGGAGGAAGAAGGCAGAGTCAGAGAAATGCCATGGAGTTGCCAGAGTCAGACATGCCGAATCTTTGCCGGTAAGCCACAGCCCCTCCTTCCTACAGAAGTTGTACAGCAAAGTTATCCATCTATTTCAAAGCCTGGACCTCAGAGCATCTCAACTGATTATGGCTTGGAAGGGCCTCATGGAGCCACTGCAAAAGATGTGGCTCTTGTAAGAGTATGGTCTTCCTTGTTCATCTCTGAATCACCAGTCTAGCATATAGCTGATGTCCAACATGTCTGTTGAATGAATGCCTAGATGGATACCTTGACACTTTTCTGGGACAATAAAGGAGGATGCTGGTTCACAGTGTCAGAGGCGACAACCTACAGCCAGCTGGTTCCCGTGATGAGGCCAAGTATCACCGTGAAGAGTTTGGTGGAATAGAGCTGTTTACCTCACAGCAGTTGGGTGGCAGAGAGGACAAGGGAAGAGGCAAGGGACAGCACACATCCCAAGCACATGACCCCAGTGGCCTACTTTGTCTAACTAGTACCTACCTTCGATGGTTTCTATCACTTCCCAGCAATGCCATTAAATTATGAATCTGCCCATGGACTGATTCATTGATTAAGTCAGAGTCCACATGCTTCATTCACCTCTCAGTGATTGACTACACCAGCTGGAGACCAAGTCTTCCAACACTTGAGACCTTGGTGAGGGGGGCACTTCCTAGCTAAACCCCAATATCACCTTTCTTCCCCAGGGAGAAAACACTGGTGTAGGCTGAGAACAGAATGGGGATTGGTTGGCACAGATTAGAACTAACATTGCTAAGGGAAGAACTCTTTAGAGCAACAGCCAAGGGACAGAACAACACTGAGCTGGACAACTGTTTCATCAACCTTTTCTGCTTCCTTCCTTTGTATTTTCCCCTGTGGCTCACCTCTATGAGTTTCTGTGTGATTATTTCGGGTCTAAGCTAGCTGGGAGGCCAGGAACCAACAAGCAACCTCCTCCGACACCTCTACTTCTAGAAAGATGGACCTGAGTATCCCCTGCAAGAGTTAGGGTGGAGGAACCATAAAGAGGAGGCAGGAGTCACTGTGCTTGGGCTGTGATACCATCTTGACTCTGAGCCAATAAGTGAGCTGCAGTTTCCCTACTCGCTAGGCACACAGTGCTGTGCAGGTCATCCAGGGCCCTGGATTCTTATCCCTTCCTCTGCCTAGCCTACTCCCTCGACGACATCTCATCTTCCCCTCCACTGTGTTATCTGCTAAGAGAGGTTGGTACCTTAACAGAATACCTTTCAGTGTACTTGCCTTTATTTTCTGCTGAAACTTTCTGACAGAAGCAAGCATGCCCAGTGGCTTCTTCTGTAAGCCATTTTAATCTTTTCCACACAAGCTGTGCTCCATGACCACGAGGTTAGTATGCCCCAAAATACATCTACTACTGTTCCCCCTTAAATTAGGAACTGAAACTGAGCATGCTCAGGAATGGGCCAACACCTATTAAAAAAAAATACATATAGGTTCCCTGAATAAAATCCCCAATGCTGCTTCTGCTCAAAGAGATAACCGCTTTATAAATAACTCCCACGTTCTTTTTGCTTGCTGCAGGAAAGAAATCCTTTTCATTGGTGGGCACGTTTGTCTTGGGCCTTGCCCTTGCCAAGATGAAAACCCATCGTGTTACACTTTCTCCTATCATCTATGCCAAATGACATTTGAGAGGAAATAGGGATGAAGGAGAGACGAGAACCCAGGAAGAAATGGGTACATTTGACTGGGAGCCTAAGGCAGGGGTGTCACTCAGGGGACAATATTAGCAGGAAGTCAGGACTGGAAGAATGTTATTGATTTCTGAATTGTTCCTTTATTGTCATAGGTGATTTTATGTACAGATCTCAGCCCGATGTAAGGGGCACTTCTGGATCTGGAGGTCCCGGGTAGCTAGAAGTTGTGTGGAGCTGAGGCAGTGGGTTGTGTGGTGTACAAAGGATATGGACTCTGAAATAAGACCGAGCTGGGTTACTACCTGCATTATGGAGGACGAACTTTTTTAATTCTTCTGGATTTTAGATTTCTACATATGGGATAAAAAGGTTTACTTTATGGGATCATAGTGATAAAAGGAAAGAAAGGCAGTCTATATTTTTTTTTTTGTGTGTGTGTAAGTGTTCTTATAAAACTCAGGGTGTTTTTGTCCACACTAGTAATGCTCTCGTGTCTGGTATTTCCTTGTTGGTAATGATGGCTGTTCTTTTTGGTTCCAAGAAAGTAAGCAAAACACACTGAGTTTCTAGAAATCTATGCGGAAGCTGGGCACTCATACATCCGATACAGTCCTATCTTCTACACTAGAAGCAATCCTGGCAGAATGTCCGCAAGTCTGCAGTCTTCCCCATCAGGGCGAGTAGGGGCTGCTGTTAGTTTCCAAAACCACAGAGGACTGAGGAGGAAAATCCAGAGAGGCTGACTTTGGGAAACTTTGTCCACATTGCTAACTGCCCTACCTCTCTCTGTAGGCCTGGAGAGTAAAGTGTGGTCCTCTCCAGTTGATCCAGGAAATGATACAACAGATCAGAAAGGTTGGGATGGAGTCACCTTCAGCATTGATGTGTTTACCTTCGCCTCCCAGCTTCCCTGACACAGAATGCCATAGCCTGAATCTGTGTACTGCTCCCACAAATATACACACTGCCTTGCATAGGGAAGCCAATGTCTGACCACCATCCACAGCACTGGATTTCTAGTGTTGTCATAACAAATTATCGTAAACTGGAGGCCTAAACCACACATTTTAAAAAATCATTTTACTCTTCTGTAGGCCAGAAAATCAGAGCAGTTACACAGATTATAATCCAGTTGTTCCACAGGCCTGAAGACTTTCCTAGGGGCCCCGGAGAAAACAACCTTTTCCATGACTTTTCTATTTTTTAGAGGCCACCTCCGTTTCCTGGCCTCTAGTCCTCTTTCATCTTCAAAGTCAGTAGCGCCAGGCTGGGTCCTGATAGTGAGTCATCCCCATCATCTCTGTTTTCATGATCATATAGCTTTCTGGGTTATGGTTTGAATATGCCCTTCCAAAAATCATATTGAAACTTAAACTACATTGTGGTGGCATTAAGAGACAAAGACCAGCCAGGTTTGGTGGCACAAGCCTTTAATCCCAGTACTAGGGAGGCAGAGGCAGGTAGATCTCTGAGTTCAAGGCCAGCTTGGTCCACAGAGTGAGTTCCATGATAGCCAGAGCTACACAGAGAAATTTTATCTTAGAAAGCAAAACAAAACAAAAAAGGGCCAGGGACTTTCTGGAAAATTATTAAGTACCTTATAAGAGGTCTGGGGGGAACTAGCTTATGTCTTTTGGGGCCTTCAGCATTCTTTTATGTGATGACACATTTGGCCCCTCCAAAGTATGAAGCAACAAGGTGCCATCTTGGAAGCAAGAAATGGAACCTCAGCAGATACCCATCCTATTGTATCACCTTGACCCTGTGTCTCCCAGCCTCCGGACAGGTAAGCGATGTCTAAGCTTTATAAATGATCCAGGTATTTTATCATGGCAATATTAATGAACTAAGACATTCTGAATCTTCCATCTCTCTCTTCCACATTTAAGGATGCTATGATTATACCGAACATGTTCACATAATCTAGGATTACGCCCTTAACTTTAAACCAGCTGACTAGTTACTTTAACTCCACTCACAACCCTTTCCATAATTCTATAAATCACCCTGGTATGTAACATGACATATTCTTAGATTCTAGGGACTGCGGTGTAGATTTTTTTGGGAATAACCAGTCTGCCTTCTGAAACCATTATCTGTATTCCTTGCTCTCTGGTTCTAGCTTTAAGACAGAAACTAATAAATGCCTCAGATAACAGGCCTGTGCCATCCCTCCGTGATGGTTTCTGTTAAGTCCCAGACCTGGAGGAATGGTCTCTACTTGGCTTGACTTTTTATATAAAATGACACAGTGCATTCATTACACTGAGCATGAAGGTACTTTGGATTCCCCGCAGAACAGGTGAATAGAAAGAAGACATTGTTTTTTATTGTTTCAACAATACTTATATTCTTTATTGTGATAGACAGTTTAATAAGTCCCATTTGTCTTTAAAGAAAAAAGATGCTAAGCCCACATTAGGTCCTTTTCAATGGCTGTGATAAGACCCTATGACCAAGAAAACTGATAGAGGAAGGAGTTTACCTGGGCTTTCAGTTTCATACTGATAAGAATCCATCATGGTATGAAGTGTGGTACCAGGTGGCAGATACAGTGGCAGGAACAGCAAGCCTCTGCTTGTGAAGTCACACCTCCTAAACTTTCCCAAACAGCACCACCAACTGGGAACCAAATATTCAAACATCTGAGCCCGCGGGGGAGGTGGGGTGGAGGTATCTGAGCCCACTGGGGTAGGGGGAAGGCATCTGAGCCCACAGGGGTAGGGGAGGCATCTGAGCCCACGGGAGTGGGTGGGTGGGAGAGGCTTTTGAGCCCACGGGAGGGGGGAGAGGCTTCTGAGCCCACAGGGGTGGGGAGGCCTTCTCATTCAAACCATCACACTGTCCATCATCCCACAAATGATAGCACTGGCCCTGATAGTAACTTCACTAATAGTAACATTTTTAGTAACTCAGTTAATGCTTGGGGACATTCAACAGGAACAATGGCTAACACACACACACACACACACACACACACACACACACACACACGAGCAGTGAGGGTGATAGGGAAAAGATACTAAACATTTCCTAAATGTCTGAGGTGTCATTTTACACTAAGGGGCAAAAAGAGGGAACCTACACTGAGAACTTGCTCTGTGTCACCAATTTTATATTCCTAAACTCACCCAGTATCCATGGCAATGCAAGAAAGCAGCTCTCCTAAAATGTGGCCCAAGGACCACCTATTGAGAGGTCGAACCCAGCATCCAACAATAAGTTTGTCTAAGGCAAAGCTTTTTTTCTTTCATCTGAGCACCTGGCAGGGCAAGGAGAATGGACTGAAACAGGATGTTCAAACCTGGCCAGATCGAAAGTCCCAGGGATTCATGGAGACACCTGCAGGCACTTGGCACACCGTAGTAAAGGTTTTGGCAATAAGCAAACTGATTGGATTGAGCTTAGGCTCTTTTACCTTCAGGACCAGCAATTCTGTTACAAATGTTAGACCTTGGGAAACAAGGTAACATATCAGTGTAAATGGTGTATTAAAAAGTGGGATAAAGTTGTACTAAGTTAGCTTTTTTTTTTTTGGCTTAATCCAAAAGATATTTATCAGCAACCTATCATTCCTTCCATCAGTTTTAAACACCAACTAATCCAATACATACTTACTGAGTTTTTCTATAAACTAACAGTCTAAAATCTGTGAAGATATAAACACATGTAAGATATGACTTGCAACAGCCTGAAAAAATATAATTTTAGCAAGAGAGATAACAGCATCTCCTTTCAATAATGTTTTTATTACTATATGTGTCAAATGTGATTGGCAATGTATTTCCTTGTCACATACTTTATGAGACCAAATGGTATAAATAGAGTTTTATTAATATTATCATTTAATATAAAAGATAGTAGAATCTGATTTCAAAAAGCAACAAATAAGAATTCAACTTTGTACCACTTCTGATTTCCACACTAGAGTTTCAACTTTCAAAATCACACATCATATTTTTACAAAACCCTGAACTATCTTCTCTCTGGATAGTTTTTTTCCATATAAATATAAAAAATAGGTTTGTGGTATATTTTATTTGTCTTACCACAATTATGCATATCATAAAAAACATCATCATGGATCTATTATTATAAGCAATAATGTATAAGAGCAAAGAGACTATTCATTCATTTTCTTTGGTTATAATCTACCATGTTAAAGCAGTGCTGTAGTTGTGACATTAGATTATTAGACTGGAATCTTACTATCAACCCCAGGATTTGGAGCATTTTGACCTAGTTTTCCTAAGTCAATCAGTTCTTTCAAAGTCTCCCTTTACACTGGATGTGAGCATTGCAGTGATTACACGGAAGAAAGGAGGTCCTCCTAACAGTTGTCTGAATCAGAGGCAGAGTGTCATCAGGAAGGAAGTTAGCGTTCTGTTGGAAACCAGGCTGACTGGACCCTACACAGTGGGAGCCGGTCCAGAAACGGAAACCCTTACCTCGATGGTGATGTGGTATGAGAAGGCATACAGTGCTCTTGAGAAACATTGCTTCCAAAGATCCTATGGAGTTAGGCTATCTTCTCAGAATCTGCCTTGCTGTGCAAACCAAGTTCCACATTTGAATCTGTAACAGTGATAATGACTTTGAAAATTTTTAAATTGGCCAGGTGGTGGGGGCACATATCTTTAATCCCAGCACTCGGGAGGCAGAGGCAGGTGGATCTCTGTGGGTTTAAGGCCAGCCTGGTCTATAAGAGCTAGTTCCAGGACAGGCTCCAAAGCTACAGAGAAGCCCTGTCTTAAAAAAAAAAAAAAAAAGAAAAGAAAAGAAAATTTTAAGTCAGCATCTAGTAGTTTGCCATGCCAGAGTGAATCACTATACCAACAAAGAGTAGAATAAAATGAAAGTCATATCCGTTTTTTTTCTGTTGTTTTGTTTTATTTTTTATTTTATTTGCATTTGAAATGCTTTTTATTTGTTCAAAGAAAAATTACATTTTATAGTGTCTATCTACTTGTACTCCCAAAGACTCAAGAGTTTGAGTGTGTTTTAATCAAATGAGTCTTCATCTTTTTGAGACCAAATCTTTTAAATAAATAAATAAATAATAAATAATTTTTATGCACATGGGTGTTTGGCCTGTATGTATGTCTGTGCACCGTGTGTGTGCCTGGTGCTCACGGAGGCCAAAAAAGGGAGTCAGATCCTCTGAAACTGGAGTTACCGATGACTGTGAACTGCCATGTAGGTGCTGAGAATTGAACCTGGGTCTTCTGTTATTTACTGTTTGTCTCACTCTGCAATTTTAAAAAATCTGTTTCCCCCTGTCCTTCCATTCTCCTGGCATCTGCTAAACTACACCAGGATTTTTTAAAGTTGGTCAGCTGACACAGGTTTCTAAAAGTGTCCTATTTGTCTGTTAGAATAATGTGGCCACAGTATGTATGTATGTATGAGTGTGAAAATGTGTTTCTGCGATGTGCTTTATTTATATTTCTGTGTGCACAGTCTGCCATCTTTGGTAAGGGTACCTACATATTCTAGTATCTTTTGACTTATTAAAATATTCCTTTTAATTTTCTTGCATATATGGCATTGATAAACTGTAACTACTGGATAAAATACATGACTAAATTTAGCTTATATGCCCAGTTTAAAATAACAGGTAATGGCACCCTGACTCTCAAGTGCCTTTACAGATCTGAGGGTATGGCATTTAACAAAAAGAGCCTCTAACACAGAGACATGCCAGCTTCTGCAGCACCCTTTAGCTCCTCCAAGAAGACACATGGTTCCTTCTGCCTCCAGCTTTGCCTTTGGGTTTGGCAGAGCCACCCACACAGCAAAAATTGGCCTTCCACTTCTTCAGCTTCCTGGATGCTTCACCCCGGGAACTGATCTCCTCATCCTGCCAAGACAGGTAGACTAAATCTTCCCCCAACAGAAAACATCTTTGGGACTTTTGTACTCAGCAGCTAATGGCAAACATTGCTTCTAAGACTGGTGTTCTCCAAGGACTAAGTAGAGGATTTGGGATTGCCTGTGTAGCTAAAAATCTGTCTCATTTTTTGCTCATTTATCCCTCCCAGATCTGTCTAATGACATTTGAAGGTACTGGTAGCTCAATACTTTATTTGTGAAGTTTTCTGCTAAAATACAGACAGGTATGCCTCTTTAACAGGCTTCTTAGTTCAAGATGAACAGGTTTCAGGTGTATAAAAACTAACAGTCTCCAGAGCCTTTTGCTAACCTAAGCCAGTTTCAAGCATATTTATAGGTCACTCCTGCTGCCTGGGCCAAGACCAGCTCACAAAGTGCTCTCTAGACAATGCCAACACCTGCAACAGCTCCTGGGACTTCACCATTGGTACTGACTCTTCTGGATCAAGGACACCTGCCAACTAAAATCTGGTTTTATCTGCTATTGTGTCCCATCCCACAGCTAATCACATTTTATAGGGCCAATAATAACATTTTTTCCTCCTAACGACCTGCCTTCTCATCTCCCTCAAAAAGCAGCCACCTAAAGACTCCAGGATGACAGCAAACTGGATGCCGCTCCAGCCACTCCTCTTGCTGAGCCTGAGCCCAACTCCCAGCTCTCCCCTCTCCACATTGCCCCACGCCCACAGGAAGTAGCCAGACTTGAGCCAATGCCCCTATATCCAAGGACTCTGGGATGCTTGATCAAAAGTGAGGCCCCAGCCCTCTGACACCCTTATATCCAAGAAGTTTGGGATGATTGGAAGTGTCACCCCAGCTCCTGGCCTGGGAGTCATCTTGGTTCAGATTCCAACTTCCAGCCTGCTAAGTGCTGATCCCTCTTCAGGGAGGGTCAGGACCACTCCCACAAGCTATTTAGGCTCACGTGGGGGGGCAGGGGGGAGGAACACAGTGGTTGTGGGTTTTGCGTGTGCCCTACCTCTCTGCCCCCCCCATCATGCTCCTGGCCACCCTGGAGGGCTGCATTTATTAAACATGGGCATCATTATTGATTTGGTCTAATCTGGTCTAATTGGAGTTATTTTGTGTTGGCAGAGAGGCTCTTAAGATTTTTCCTAACAATGACAGGCACATGCTTTCATTCCTGGTGTGGCTGATCACTTGCTCCTGCAGCCCCAGTTCACCCTTCGGTGGTGCTCAAAGAAGGACTTTCAAAATGACCATCATTGTGCTGGGGAGAAGGGAGTGGCCGAGAGCATTTGCTGTTCAAGCATGAGGATTTGAATTCATATCTACGGCACCCATGTGAAAAGCTGGCCATGGCCACATGTGGCTGTAACTCTAGTGCCAAGTGAGGACTGAGCTTAGTAGTAATACCTTGAAGGGGCTGGGACAAGAAGGGACAGGTTTCTGCCTTTGTTATAACAGAAACAGGAAGACTAAGGTCCATCTGATTCAGTTCAGTGGCCAGAAAGAGGCCCAGATACTCAGCTGGGTGCAGCTCAAGAAGCAGCTTGCTCCTCATTCGTGTCATTCGTGTTATGGCTTTGCCACAAGAACCGGAAGAAAGTCAGTCAAGGAGACATTTAGTTTGCGTCCAGGGAAAGCCAGCCTGGCAGAAACTCTTCAGCTCCCTAGGTCAGGAAGTAGCAATCTACGTAAACAGGAAGTAGAAAAGGCTGGGGGAGAGGTTGGTGGTTAGCCGGTGAGAAAGAAGAGCGGACTGCAGATGGGTCTAAGCGGTTATATGCAAAAGAGCTAGCTCCTGGTCCAGGGCTTTGCATGTTAAATGCCCAGTGTGTTCCTTGGAGGCTTTTCCTCACCCAGGTGTCTGGGCAGGGTGTGTTGTAAAAGGATACATTTGAACATCTAAATCTGCCAAATGTCTGCGAGGTAGTTTAGTTTCATTTAATTATCTTGGCATTCTGTGAGCCTGGGACTAGTAGAAAACTTGTAAAAAGAAACTCGCTCAGAGTAAGTTACCTTGCTCAACTCCATTTACACAATATCACTATATAGCACTTTTGGAAAGCTGTCTTTTCTGAAAACCATTATCATGACCTACTAACAGTTGTGAGGCCCGTGACAGTGAAGTAGTTCTGGGCAAAGACCCTAGCCACCAAGCCTGATCACCTGAGTTTGATCCCTGGAACCCAACACGGGAAAGAGAGAAGAGATTACTAGTCACTGTCCTCAGAGAGAGCTGTGCCATGCATGTGCTCTGTCCCCAGTAAAATAAGTAAATGTAAGAAAAAATCAAGACAATGTACCACACCCCTGTGTGTGTGTGTGTGTGTGTGTTTGCATGCATGTGTGCGTTACCAACTAAGTGCTGACTACCTCAAGATGACCCCAAATACCTTCTCAGACACCAGCTGTCAGAAACTCATTGAACTGGAAGGAGACATGAATGGCCCCAGAAGCTGCTGTCCAGAGGGTCTACTTCTAAGTCAGAGTTCAGTACAAACTAAGAGTCTTTAAGAGTAACAAAAAAAATTATCCTACTCTGAAAATAAAGATGTATTGAGGAGAGAGACTCAGAGAAGAGGACGTTGATCAAGGAGGGAGAGAAAAAAGGGGTATGGAGGGTATTACAAAGATTGGTATGATCAAGATATATGCATATATGAACATTCCATGATGGTATTATTTTTTAAAAATATTTAATTTTAAATTATATGTATGTGTGCATGTGTCTGTATACTTATACACTGTGCATTTGTATATGGGTACTTGTGGAGGCCGGAAGAGGGAGTCTGATTTCCTGAGCTGGGGTTACAGGTGGTGTGAGCTGACTAGTGTGGCTGCTGAGAACTGAACTTGGGCTTTCTGCATGAGCAATACTCCCTTTTGACTACTGAGCGCTCTCTTGTTGTGTAACATTTGTTTAACTATATAAAGATGTGAAAGACGTGTAGCGTTTGTTTAACTATGTAAGAATGTGTTACATTTGTTTAATTATATAAAGATGTATTGCTGTTTAACTTGTCTGCCCAAGACTCCTGGTTGGTCTAATAAAACGCTGAATGACCAATAGTGAGGGAGGAGGTATAGGTAGGGAAGGTAAGTCGGAGGAGGAGGAATTTAGGCTCAGGAAGAAAGAAAAGGAGACGCCAGGGAGATGACAGGGTCCAGCCAGCTCCAGACCTGGAGGAAGCAGGAAAGTAGGACATACAGAATGAAATAAAGATAAAAAGCCCCAAAGCAAAACATAGATGAATAGAAACTTAATTTAAAGTTAAAAGAGCTAGAGGAATAAGCCTAAACTAAGCCAAAAATTCATAATTAATAGTAAGCCATCTGAAATCCAGGTGTTGCCAGGGCCGCACTTCTGATGGCTCTAGCAGAGAATTCTCCCTGACCTTGGCCAGCTGCTGGTGACTCCTAACATTCATTGCCTTGTAGTTGTAATAGGAGCAACGGGCTGTGTCCTGCCACCCAGCTAGCTTTACCCGAAATAATTACACGGAAACTGTATTCTTTTAAACACTGCTTGGCCCATTAGTTCCAGCCTCTTATTGGCGAGCTCTTACATATTGATCTAACCCATTTCTAATATTCTGTATAGCCCACGAGGTGGCTAACCAGGGAAGATCTTAACCTGCGGCTGTGTTGGGTGGGAGAGTCATGGCGACTACCTGACTCCGCTTCTTTCTCCCAGCATTCTGTTCTGTTTACTCTGCCTATCTAATTTCTACCCTATCAGAGGGCCAAGCAGTTTCTTTATTAGTTAACCAATGAAAACAACAGATAAGATACAAGACCCACCTCCATTACGTTACCTTGTGGTAACATAACTATCGTCTTGGTTTTGTCTCCACATGGCCTTTTCCTCTGCCCTTGTCTCCATCCCTTTCATAAGGATGCTTGTCCCTGGCTTTAAGGCCAACCTGGATGATCTCATCTCAAATCCTTAAATTACAACTGCAAGAGCCTGCCATCCAAATAAGGCAGCATTTTCAGAGGCTGGATAGTAGGACACGGACATACTTTCGGAGCCAACATTCAACCACGTATAAAGAGTATCATTATTATAATACAAATGCGGATTTCATAGTATTTTTAGAAACAATCTTGGAATTGAAAGGAAGATTATCTGGTTTAAAATTTGTATCTCCACATCCATATAGTTTATTTAAAAAACTGTTTAAAGACAGTTTATTAGAGTAAAGTCAGTGAGTCATCACTGTAGTAGAAAGGTTGGTGGAATAGGCTTATAAGGGCCAGTGACAAAGGAAAACAGCGACACTGTTGACACTTGATCGTTTTAACAGAGACTCACACATGCCTGCTAACCTAAGCGATAATTCATAAGTTTAGGCAGTTGACAACATTTTTAGAAAGTAGATACCAACATTCAAATAAGGCATTGTAGAAACTTTTACAAGGAACAAAATGTCCACTGTAATCCTTTTAAAAGGTTTAGTCCATTTTGAAAGATCAACAATTAATTTTTACAAAAATCAAAAGAAAATTCCCACCCCTAATACTAAGTACATAGCATTTGTATTTCACATGAGTGGAATAAAGTGGGCCAGTATTTAAAACACTGTACAAAGCTGGATTATTTGATTTAGCACTGTGTTAAATAAACATATATCTCATGGAAGATGTTTTTTTTTTCTCCACCCCTCATACTCTCCTGCTTTTGCTAGCCCACAACAAGAGTAATAATAAGGGTGTATCTATCTCCATGTCCAGCTAAGAAATCTAAAATGGTTGAGGTTTTAAGATGATTGCTCAGGCTAGCTCTGATGGCCCACCCTTAATTCCAGCATTCAGGAGCCGAAAGAGGATCATGAGTGTGAGTCCAGCCTAGGCCACCTAGTAACTTCAAAGGCCATGTGGACTCCAAAGCAAGACCATGTCTCAAAAGCTAAGGGCTGGAGATGCAGCTCAGAGGTAGGACGCCTGCCCAGCATCTGCAAGGCCCTGGGTTGTATCCCTAGCACTGCGTAAGTGACGCCAGAAGACTTCTTTCCCTTGACTCTAGGGTGGTAAATAGTAACACACAGTAATTTTAGTCCCTGAGGGAGGCTGAGGCAGGCAATGTTGAGTTCAAGGCTTTTAAGTTAGGAATAAAATGTCCTTGAGAGAACTCATTTCGCCATCCTTTTTTTTAACTTATCATGTAAATTACTTTTACTACTATACCTGTTTACTAATTAATTGGTATTTATGTTAAGGGACAACATGTTCTTTGAAAAGCTTGATCTATTTCTTTTTTCTTAATGATGAATGATCTACACCATGCCATAGGTGTGTTCTTTTTTTCTCTTTACCATAACTTGTTTATGAAAGCAGGTTATATATTTTGATCAAAGAGAAAAACTGGTAAATCCTAAAACCTCCTCTTCCTCCTCCTCCTTCTTCTTCTTCTTCTCTCTCTCTCTCTCTCTCTCTCTCTCTCTCTCTCTCTCTTTTTCTTTCTTTCTTTTTTTTTCTTTTTGGTTTTTCGAGACAGGGTTTCCCTGAGTAGTCCTGGCTGCCCTGGAACTCACTCTGTAGAGCAGGCTGGCCTTGAAATCACAGAGATCCATGTACCTCTTCCTCCCAAGTGTTGGAATTAAAGGTGTGTGCCACCACTGTCCCGCTAAAACATGTTTCTTAACCAGAGTAACATCTGAAAATCCAAGTCTTGATTACATTGTCTGCTGAAATTAATTCAGTGTTTTCTTAAAAGATGCACAAAGTCAATTTCTAACACAAACCATATCATCTAAGTAGTTTGAAAAGAAAACAAGTCATATGTTTTGAAAGGACTTGTTAATATGTTGCGTGTCTTTGCGTGTATGTGTATCACATGCCTCTCCTGTGTGTAGGTGCTCATAGAGGCCACAAGAGGGCATCTGACTCCCTGGAACTGGAGTTACAGTTGGCTGTGAACCGTCTGACATGGGTGTTGGGAGACGAATTGGGGTCCTCTGAAAGATCAACGAGTGCTTTCAACTGTGCCACCATCTCTAGCTCCCCAACCAAACAAGTTATATTTTTAATGTACCGAAGGATACAGTTTTATAGCAAATTGAAAATTCTGATAAATTGAGGATCTGAGGAGAAATGCAGCTTCCGTGACTGCCTTCCATGGTTTTCAGTGTTAGAGCTGCAGTCGCTTTGCAACCTACAACTCATCTGTAAATCTTGAAAAATACATAGTGTCTCCTGAGAGGATGTCCTCTGGGGTTATAAAACACCCTTTTTTTGGGGGGGGGGATTTTCTTATGCAAAAGCCTCTAATTAGATATTTGCCCTAAGTGATATAATTGTATAAACTTTTCCAGAAAAATATGGAAATTTTATTAGTCATTTCTGGTTGGCTAAAAGGCTTGGTTACTTCCAACTGGTGTTTTAATTTTACTCTGAGAGATTAAAAAAATTAACAACTCTGATGTTTTCGAATTGTATATCCATAGAAGACAAATGGATGCAATATATTAGATGATTTTAATAGATCAGTCTTAGTATCTGGCTTATTTAGGACAGCCTTCATAATATCTTGTAACAAAATCAGTAATAATAATAATAATAATAATATTTTTCCAATAATTCATACAGTGTTGAGTCTTAGGAAAGGAGCTGTTCAATGCAGCTCCTGGTCATCCTGTTAGCTGTTGCTTTCATCCCCAGGCAGTGAGAGAGGCTTTCTGGACCGTTTGCCTAGAAGAAAGCTGGAGAGAGGGCTAAGCAGCAAAGAGAGCTTGTTCTTGCAGAGGCCCAGGGGTTGTTGTCCAAGCACTGGTTATCTCTAAGTCCAGTTCTAGGAAATCTGATTCCCTCTTTGGCCTCTGTGGGCACCAGGAACACATGTGGTACATATACATACATCAGGTAAGGCACGCACGTACATAAAACAAATGTATCTTTAAAAAAAATAAAAAAGAAAGCAGAGGGCCGGATAGAACTGGTTTCTGTCATAAGTTGCCAATTTCTTGATGACATCTCTGTTCTGTCTTCCATTAGATTAAGTCAGACGTCCTCCTGTCAGGACATTAATGCCTACATTTTGGGGATGGTTGAGCTCCATGTGGTTCACTTGGCCGCTGACTAGAGGAGTCTACCGAGCAGTGAAGCGTCCCTTAACCATCTCAAAGGGCACATTCAGGCTTTTCGCTGTGTCTAGTGAGCTCCACGTGGGGCTTGTGCTTGTGGCCGTGTCTTGGGAAAAGCATCCACCAGCCAGCTTCACTGGGTGAGGTTTTCCAGCTGAGTCATGTGTCAAGCGATACAATCAGGTCTTGGCTTCTTTCTCATCTCGGCTCAGATTCCTTCTTTGCTATCTGTATTTCCAGGCGGCTTCCTGCTATCTGTTGGCAGTGTCAGACTTACGTTCTCATCGTTTTTAGCCTTGGCCCCCGATTCTCCCTAGCACGAACTGGATCATGTGCTTATTTCTGAACCAGTCCCTGTCTCCCTGATTGGGTAGGCCTGGATCGTGTGTCCACCAGATCAAGGTGCAGTTACCAGGGTAAAAGGCAGCAGAGGCAAATAGGGATGGAGTCAGATGGTGTAGAACTCGAAACTTTGTAATTTTGGTCTCCAGTAAAAATAATCTAAAGGGAAAAAAAGGAAAAAATAATAATTTAAGGGTTTACAAACAGGTATAAAAGTGAGTTTTATTTTGAACCGAAAGGCAAACCTAATGAATGACCAGAATCTTGGTGATACGGGCCATTTTCTCCTTAGATCTAGTTAGGCAGTTTTCCAGAAATGGTAGAACAAACACTCACTCATTCTTGGTGACAATAATCCTGTTTCCTCACCTCACTTGAGTGTTTCGTGACTTCAGCGACCCAGGGAGCTTCACAATAATTTTTCTTCTGGACACAGAGCAAACAACATCGAGGGGTGTTCATTTCTTGACTGCAGACTGCTTGTTGTAAGGATGGAGAGGTGGAGGTGTAGCCAAGCAAGGCTGTCCTGGCCACCGCATCTGGGAAACTCAGGTGCTGGCAGTACGCATGATTATCATTTTGTACTTTGAGGCAGGCACTGGCCAAACCCAGTTGGATTTTTGCTACACTGATTTTAACAGCGTTGTGCTCACGTAATTCAGCGCTGTAAAAGGCCATGTTTTCCTTGGCACTGCTGCTCCAGTAAACTTGCAGGGACCATTGGCCTCGGGAGCTGAATGCTGAACCCGTTCCAGCACAGCTCTTGCTTGGGTCCTGATCGCCTCTTCTCTTTTTCTGTCGCCTCTTCTTTTCTTCCTCCTGTTTTCCCCAACCTCATCCCTTCCTCTTTTCTTACTCTCTGATTGTTTTGACAGATCATTTAGTTCAGACAGTACATCACACATGAGGCCTAAATTATGAGTAAATTCCATTGACGTCAGGCCATTTGTACATCCAGTGAATTTGGCTCAGTTTTTGGCATCTCTAAGCTGTGTCCCTTGCAGCCCCAGACAAGTGCCTTCGGGGCAACAGAGGCATTCCAGATGGTAGTACTCAGCCGTGAATACTCCCCAGCACATGGCCTCCCATCTGGACCGGCACTCAGCATGCCATAGGCCACTGTGGGCACATCCCTGCAGCTGCTGTTGACTCTTGGAAGGAGCACAGCAAACACACTGTGACTTATCAGGGGAAACCTGCAGATGATTAACTCTGGGTTCATTGTAGGGTACCTTTCCACCCAAGTGGACTCTAGGCTGGGGGTAAAAGCAGAGCAGCAGAGAGGGCAGGGACAGAAAGCCAGGAGGTTGATGGTGATTTTTAAATGTATTCCCTAGCAAAGGAGACATAACGGTAGGGGAAAAAAAAATCTGAAGTGCTACCCACCTGGTTTCAATCCTTTCTTTTTACTTCTACCTGCGTGAACCTGATAGACAGAGAAGACAGCTGAGAACCGTTTTCTTCTACAGTCGCACTGCTGAAAATAGCAGTCTCTTGCCTTGACGACACTCTCCCTGTTCTACATGACCTTAGGGTTCTGTCCTCCAACCCACAAGCCCTTCTTTCCTACCCTCAGAAGCTGTGCCCTGTAGGGTCAGTTGCAGCCAGTGTCAGAGCTTTTAGACACAGTGAACGAGGCTGAGGGTTTATGCCAGCCCGCTGCTCTCATTCCCTGACTGTTCTCTCAGTTTTCACGTGAGAACTCTGTAAGAACGCTGAAATGCCTTACCGACGGCAAGATAAGGGAGAGAGGAAGATGGCAGCCTCTGCAGCTGGGAGAAGCAGGGGTATCCAAAGTCAAAGTCACGCTTCTCCTCTGAGCCACGCCACCACTGTGCGGGTGTGAGGTGTTTATACACTTGGGAGGCCATTGTGTCAGGGGCGACAGGACCTCGTGAAGAACAAAACAAGACTGTGCTATTTGCAAAGTTTTCTGAAATATTTCACGGATCTCCCTTACCCTTAACATTAAGGACACCAGTTTTAACCTTTTCTGGATGTTTCAGGGTCATCAAAGCAAGCGCCAACTAATATGGTGTGTGACTTGGATGGGTTCCTCCCTCCCTTGCGCTTTTCCTTTCTTCCCTTGCTGACGTCCAGAGCTATGGAAGGACAGGTTTAACTTTTGACTTCTGGGGCCAGTGGTCCCTGTAAGTTTGCTGGAAGCATCACTGCCAAATAAAACAACGTCAGAGGGCACAACTGTCCTTCCTTCTTCCCTCTTCTCTGCCTTAACCTCTCACTGTCCCATCCTGCACTTCCTAACTCCTATTTTCTTACCTAAGCACCATAGGGCAAGCCCCAAGCAGAATGAGCTTGTGGTTCCTGGCCTCATCTGTCTGTCTCTTCCCATCTTGAATCTCCTCCTGCTGTGGTACTCCGGACTTTTGCATACTTCCTGCTGCGAAGTGGGCAGTTTCCCACTGGGTCTCAGCTGTGATGCAGTTCTTCTGTGACAGGACTTTGGTCCTTTTCCTCCTTGCGCGTGGGCACAGTTTGGCCTCCAGTTATCAACTGTATTCAGCTAAGCTGGAGTCGCATGACAAGGGAGCAGATGCTGGTGTTTCTGGCTCCTTTCACAAGTTTTAATGGTCTGGGATTAGTTGTTGCAGCAACAAATAACCTTAGGGTAACTACAGAAGCCTCTAGGGTAAGACTGAATGTAACCGGAACAGGGGAGGTTATAGAAGATAACAGTACAAAAATTATTTCTCTGGGGAATGTCAGTTTTCCATTGATTAACTGAATTACAATTGCACAGCTGGAGTTGTCAAATCTTCAGATTCCTCAGCTAAGATGATGACCAGCCTGGTTCTCTCCAGGCCTTCCTTTCCTCTGTTCACTCTCTGTGGACATGAACTAAAGGCTCCCGAGGTTAGATGTTCAGTTTATCTCCAAAAAGATGGCATAACATAGTAAAACATAAATGTATTGGTGTACATGTTAAAAGTGCATCTTAACACTTCTCAAGACTTAAGAAATGCTAACATGGTCAAAGTACCACTCTGAATGCATGGATATTCTTGTTTAAAAACATAGGAAGTCTGGCAAGGGTGAGCCATTCCGAATGAAAAGCTTAAATTAACTATCAACATTCCATCCGCATGTTAAGACCTTTAGTGACCTCTGACCCATCCTATATTCTTAACAACTCACCAAGCAGC
This sequence comes from Alexandromys fortis, assembly GCF_014885135.2. Taxonomy (NCBI): domain Eukaryota; kingdom Metazoa; phylum Chordata; class Mammalia; order Rodentia; family Cricetidae; genus Alexandromys; species Alexandromys fortis. Next base: position 11,298,102 of record NW_026067926.1, on the reverse strand, counting down.
TGCTCCTCATTCCTCTTTCACAGAGCCCACCTCAACGTGGAAAGTGCAGCCCTATAGCCTTATCTCTGATAGAGATGTAGAAATTTGCTCCCTCTGCTCACCCTCCTATTTATTCCATGTCCTATTTTTGCCTCACCTTGGCTCTACAATCATAGCATAGTGGGTTTTCTGTGTGTGTTGTGTTTTGCGTGTGTGCGTGTGAGTGTGCGTGTGCTTGCGTGTCTGTGGGTATGCATATATTTTATAGAGGCCAGCGCTCTGTGTTGAGTGCCTTTCTTGGTTTCTCTTCCCCTTATTTTTGAGACAGTTTCTCACTGAACCTAGAGCTAGCTGGGCTGGCTTGTCTCCAGCGCTCCAGCCACTGGGATTATAGCATACCCTAGCCAGTGGCTGTCGCTTGAGTCCCGGGGATTGAGCTCATGCTTACTTTCCTAGCTTTTTACCAACTGAGCCATTCCTCCAGGCGTTGTGCAGAGAGTTCTCATCCTGGGCTGTACACTGGATCTTGTCTTGTAGGAAAAAAAAACATCTGATGTCTCGATACAAATAGAACTAATTCCATCAGAGTCCCTGAGCCTGGTGCCTAAGCACAGAATTCCCTCCCTCAACATTTTGTTGAGAAAAATTCAAACAGCAGGAAGTTGAAAGTTTTACCTGTTTAATCGCCGCCTAGAGTCTACGGTCAGCACGTGGTCACACATCAGCATCCCCTGAGCAGTATGCATTTTCTTTCCCAAGCTCTAAAGCAATCATTACTTTAGACACCAATCCGTTTTGTTTTTATGTACTGAAATAAATTAATTATGCACGTGAAGGAAGGAAATGTTGAGCTTTTATTTACTTGTTCAGAGTTTCTGTTAACAGGGGATGGAAAAAGTTTAGAAGTTCTGGTTGTAATTGCACAGCATGTGAATATAACACATGTTACAAGACACTTTTCTTCCTTTATTTTCAGATGAAGCCATATCCCATGGTTGAGGTTGGCTTTGAACTCTCAATGCCCCCCACCCCCCTTAGCTCCTCAAATGAGCCGTCATATGTGGGGATTAAAGCTACGTTCTAAGTTTAAATTATTGTGCTTAAGAGATAGAGAAAGCAAAATGCCTCTAACCTGTAATCCCCACTTGACTGAGGATGGATAACTTCCTGAAATGCTGGCGGGTGTTGTTCCTGTAAGAGAGCCACGTTCTGTTGCTTCTGTAAACAAGTTTGGTTGTCCCAACTGCACAGGATGTGCTTGATCACACATAGGCAGGAGGGACGTCAGCATGCATGCTCGCCCCTGATTGGACGAAGGTGGGAAGTACATAGCCTTGTGTGTTTTTCCTTTATAAGCCCCTGACTAATGTAATTTGGTACCATACTCTGGGAATCCTGGGTATGGACCTGGTCAGTATAATAAAGCTTGCTTCAAATTTGAAATTGAGGTAGAGGTCTTCTTCTCACCTGGTGGGGTTAATATTTTATGGAGGTCCCAGTGAGGTCATACCACCTACCCGTACTGTAATACTGGACATTCAGTCTGGCACTCAGGAGGTGTACTCCTTAAGGTGTTCTAAGGCTCCGAGTCATGCTTTTGATTTTGTGGATTATCAGAGTTAATTGTCATGCTGAGAGAAACAGCAAGCATCTCCAGAGGCTTTCCCTGGAAAGTCATAGTAATTTTCTGTGACATCTGGTCTGCTGGGATCCCAATCTGGGATGTGCAAGGGTTTGATGGGACTTACATATTCTCTTTCCAGGACAAAAAGCGAGATACTACCTGTTCACCTAGTTCTGGTTGTTTGCAAAATTTTGTCTGTTTTTTTTTTCTTTTTCTTTGTGTGTGTGTGTGTGTGTGTGTGTGTGTTGGGGGTGGTCTGTATTTTCTGGTGCGTTCATAAGTTTTGTTGCAAACACGAGAGCTGAGGCAGAAATGGGTCAGGCTCATCTGGGTGTATGAATGATGGTGGCCACTATGGTTTGATCTGAGTGCATGAGCTTCTGTGTTCTGTGTTTATTGACTTTGTTTTTGCTTTCTCTACTGCTGCCGGCTACCACTGCTAACATTGCTTACCAAGACTGCTTTGATGGTCAGGGTTCAGAATTTATCTCTGGGTTTTCTGGTCACTGGATTCAGTAGCAGAGATTCAAATGTCTTTTGGGTATGGATACTATTAAGGTTGTTTTATGCTGTTCTACTTTATAGAAAAGCTCTGGAGTTGGGTTATGACTCCTCCTTCTCTAGACCCAAGCATGTTCATTTAAAATCTCTCCTATATCAGGAGATCCACCTGACTCTGTGACAGGGAAAAGAGAGCAACACAAAACAGCCAAAAATTAGACTACTGATTTCATTTAATTGGCTCAAACTACTGCTAAGATATAAGAAAATATGAACTTACTGTACCTCAAGATTTGTACGTTTATTGGGTATGGTTAGAAATCTTCAAAACTTGTAAAAAAAGAGGCTGATAGTTAAAAATCATATATAGATAATCTTAAAGGAACCAAGTGCCATGACTCCCTCTTGGGGTATAAACATTATGTGGCTGCCACCATCTTAACCATTGTTCCCCATTGAGATGGAGGCAGCCACATGAATGGCAGCCATCTTTGTTAGTGGAGGGGGTGGACACCATGTGACTTCACCACTGTCTTGATTAAAGGTGACAGTATGGTATAAGTCAACCAAGGAGTCAACAACATTTTTGTATGATAATTCTTGCTCTGAAAACAGTCATAAAAAAGTTCATGAAAGATCAGATTTAAAAACAATGCTTGTTTTATGAGGCATTAAAGCTGCACCTCCATGCAGTCAAGAATGTACCTTGTGTGGCAGCCAAACTTCGCAATGTCAGAGTCACCCAGGTGGTGTTGGCTTTAAAGGCATGAAGGGATTGTGGAGAGCAGTTGAGACCTGGCATTGTGTGGCTGGGCTGAAATTCCTAAAGAGGGGCCAGGAGAGGGACCCTAGTAGTTTTGAAGATGCCAGGCCATGTGATGGCCACCAAGAACAGCAGCTGCAATGAAATGGAGCCAGCCGAAGCCTAGAAGACAGACTATGTATGCTGCCAAGGGCAGGGCCAGAGACCAACCCAGTCCCTCCTGGGGAAGCCAGAGGACCACGACTGAATCCCAGATGTTGGCAATTGAGTTGCTTGCACTGTTAGACTCTGGTTTTGCCTGGTCCAGACTGTGGCTGTGCCCTCTTTCTTTTCGCTTGAAGTAAAAAAGGTACTTAATTTATTTTCCAATATTGTAGGAGCCCACTATTGAGAGACTTTAAACTTTTTTTTTTTTTTTTAAAAAAAGAAATTTTGGAGTTTTGGAGCAACTTTTTAAGTTTTAAATTTATAAGACTATGGGATGTTTTATGAGTGTTCATAGAATGTTTTGTATTATGATGCCTTTATTAGTATGTAAGCAAAAAAGAAAGAGCTAAAGAGTTAGGGCCACAACTATGAGCACCCAACACTAAACACTAGAAACTGGGATGTTCCTATCTTATGATGCAGCCTAAGCAGTCTGGCAAAGAGCCTATTGTCTGCTCCTTACCAAAGGTCTATTCAGGCTAGCAGAGACTGACTGAAGAATGTATGTCTGTCCCCGTGGATTTGCTAGCTTTGTTAAGCTTTAGCTATTAGGGTAAACTGAGTCATAAAAGAAACCGTGATGCTCTGTAATAGTGCACTGTGAAAGGACTAGGAAAGTACAAAATTTCCAGTCTCTCTACGGACTGTATTTATAATTTAAAGTTTTATTTTGATACTAAATGAGCTTCAATAAAAAATTGTTATTTTTAAGGCTAAACATAACAGGGATAAAAATGCAAATCCTTATCTTACAATAGTTACTAACTTGTTATAAATTGTTAAAGATAATTAGACATGTAAGTTAATAGTCATTTTATAAATGGTCAAAAATATTTTTTTGAGACAGAGTTTATTTGTGTAGCTTTGGCTCCCCTAGAACTCACTCGGTAGACCAGGCTGGCGACGAACGCAAATGTCTGCCTGCCTCTGCCTCCTGAGTGCTGGGATCAAAGGTGAGAGCCACCACCACCACCCGCCTTATGGTCAAATTCTTTAATGTGCTCAGAACTGTATCTGTAGTCATGCTAAATTCAGATGTAGTTAATTACCGGAATAAGCTTTATTTAGCTTCCTGCATATGTTTTCATGGTTAAGGCTAAAAAAGCAAGTAGCTAAACTTAAGTACAGTTCATTTAAAATAGGGTATACTTAATAGATTATGTTCCTCAAACTCTTCAGATATGCTGAATATGGCATTTAAAATGTGTAATGAATAAAGCTTCTTGTGATAGACAGAAATTCCAGCTCCTAGGGTCCACTGTAAGGTCTCTAAAGAAGACTGTGGGGAGCAGATGATGCCCCCTGTATGGTGACAATCATTGAGAGAAACTGCCCCAGCCCCTGCCTGCTGCGAGACTCTGCCCAAACTGTGGACAAGCAGGGCAGGATTGTTGGTTACCCCACTCCGCCTAGACAAGGTAAGGTCAGTGCCCTAGGTTCCTTCTCCACAGGAAGTCTCTCAGGCCTCATGCTTCTGGCAGCTGAAGGCTGATGCTGCCCAACAAAGCCATGGAGACCACGGGAGCCTAGAGTCATTGTCTAGGTGGTGGGTAATTCTCTGTCATTTAATTAATACATAGACCGTTTGGGTTATATGTCCTTCTCAGATCTCTGACAATGTTGACAGCTAATTGTAGCTTTGTCAGTTTGAAGAACAAGTACCCAGCTTCTCCTCCAGGGCTGCAGCCACCTTGTTAGTTCATTTCATTTGTGAAACCCAGGCCTTCCTTTTTTTAGAGTTACTATGTCTCCTGCTCAGAAAAGCAGACATGTTTGTCTTGCTAAACAGGTTTCACATGTAACTTTTTATTATTCTTTTATTTAAAAGAATTTGCTTTGCAATGACGTCTCTCACTAATAAGTACTCATGGCTCTGATAAACAATTAGATGGAAAGAAAAATGTTAAAGTTTGTGCAGGTTCTCAGGGTCTGGCTAAGAAAGTGTTGTAATTGTCTGAGGATGGGAAACCTTAAGCAGATTGTGAGGGTCTAAACTGTGTATGCGAGTTATAGAAGTCTAAGGAACTGATTTACTGGGCATAAAAATGAGAAAGCTTTCAAATTTCTTTCCCCTTCTGTGTTATTGTTATACTAAGATTTTAAAGGTTCGGCGTTTTAACATTAATCAATGGAGTTCTGATAAACTGGCAAAGCACTGACTACTGTTTTTAGTCACAAGCTTAAGACTTTCCATTTCCTTTGGTTGGCCTCTAAGTTTAGACTTAAATGTGCTTTTCATCATGCTAAAAACATCTCTGTCCCATCTGTCTATCCAGCTCTCTGGACAGAGGAAACAATGGTTTTTAAACCCAAAGCCATAGCTTTTGCTTGACACAAAGGCTTAAGTCTACTCCAGGCAGACACCTGTTAGCTGCTTTTTCTACGATGTGGATTTCAGTACAGATTACAAATGGTGGTGATGTTAATATATCTAAAATGTTTGTATATTTGTAAACAAAAAAAAACTCATGTAAGCACCAGAGATTCAAGGGAGTCTTAGGCGTTGAATCCATCTGTCACAGGTCAAATGGACTCTGGATGAGCAATCCCGTCATGTCAATCAACACCTTACGCTTTCCTGTCTATTGCCTTTCCTGAGGGGGAAACTCCAAATGTAAGATTTTCCTGAATTCCTAATCTTTAACTGTTACCCCGAGCAGATTTCCACTTGACTCACACACTCCACAAAGCTTTGGATTCCAAACTGCTCCAAATGGCTGTGAGCTTTGGGCTTGCTGAAACGTGATGTGAACCAGTCTAGCTGATGCGATTGCTCTGTTTCTTGATGCTGCTGAGAATGCCTCATTGCCTGAACCCCCTCTACACCTTGACTGGCATTCCAGATCCCTGGGTCCTGACAATGACATCATAATTTCAGCAGGAAATAGTTACAGAAGACAATACATTACCCCTTATCCTCAACAGGCTGGAACATTAGGCCAAAAAACCAAAAAACCACTACCATCACCATCAACAACAACAGTACTTCTTGGCATATGAGGACAAAATGGTTACCTATAGTGCCAATTGGTATACCAGGGGAAAAAAAGCATTTTAATTTTTAAAAATAGTGCCAATTGGTATACCAGGAAACTTACCTGTTAAAACCAAATAGGCCAAAATTTATCAAAGGTAGATTTATTATCTGAAGTAGTTCTACAATATGATAGGACACTCAACCTGCTCTATGTAGAACAAGGAGGTTATTGTGTGGCTTTAAGGAAAAAAAAATGCTGTTTGTATACAGACCAGCTGGGAATCTTTAGAAATACTCTGGTTGTACAAAAACAAAAACAAAAAAAAAAGCAAAAAACCCAAACAACAACAACAAGCAAATTGCAAAAAAAAAAAGTGGGGGGACCGGAGATAACATAACAATACATGACTGGTCCCCATTCTCATTTCAAAGTGACTCTTATGTCAACCATCACAGTGCCTTTGGCCCTTCTGTTTCTGCTAATTACTGTTGACCTTTGCATCATTAATGCCTTAACTAGGGAAATAAATGCCCATCTGGGTGCCATTAAGCTGATAGCTATTAGATTCCAATATAAACAGATACCCACCCCAGAATTAAGGATTTGACTTGGGATACAGCTCAAAGGGGAATGTGAGGGCTAAAGCTGCGTTTTTAATTTTAAATTACTGTGCTTAAGAGATAGAGAAAGCAAAATGCCTCTAACCTGTAATCCCCACTTGACCAAGGATGATAACTTCCTGAAATGCTGGCGGGTGTTGTTCCTGTAAGATAGCCACGTTCTGTTGCTTCTGTAAACAAGCTTGGTTGTCCCAACTGCACAGGATGTGCTTGATCACACATAGGCAGGAGGGACGTCAGCATGCATGCTCGCCCCTGATTGGACGAAGGTGGGAAGTACATAGCCTTGTGTGTTTTGCCTTTATAAGCCTCTGACTAATACAATTTGGTACCATACTCTAGGAATCCTGGGTATGGACCTGGCCAGTATAATAAAGCTTGCTTCAAATTTGGCTCAGAAATTGTGGTAGTGGTCTTCTTCTCACCTGGTGGGATTAACACACGCCAGTTTCACATATATATTTTTAATCAACAGTTTTTTTTTCTGTAAATAAACAAAGATAATTGTGTCAATTTCTGTGCTTCAATAGCTCTATGGTTGTTTTTCATTACTCTCTCTACTGTGCACATATATTATAGCCACTCCATTTTATCTGTGGAGTAAAGAGACTGACTATGATTGAATATAGTCTTTGTCCACAGGAAAATACTTGAGATGGTTTCTGTCATGAACATTCTGCCAGTTACTTTTTGTTGCTCTAATCAAACTGAGACAACTTCAGAACAAGAGATTTTACTTCCTTTTTTTTTTTTTTTTTTTTTTTTTTTTTTTTTTTTTTTTTTTTTTTTTTTTTTTTTTTTTTTTTTTTTTTTTTTTTTTTTTTTTTTTTTTTTTTTTTTTTGGTTTTTCGAGACAGGGTATCTCTGTGGTTTTGGAGCCTGTCCTGGAACTAGCTCTTGTAGACCAGGCTGGCCTCGAACTCACAGAGATCCTCCTGCCTCTGCCTCCCGAGTGCTGGGATTAAAGGTGTGCGCCACCACAGCCCGGCTTTGACTTCCATTTTTAGGTTTTAGTCCATCATGGCTGGGGAGGCCTGGTAATTTAGTCCATGGCATCAGGAGTGTGACTGAGACTGTTCACATCATGGAAAACCTGGGGAAGAAGGAACCAGAGACTGGGTAATGGCGTTCAGAAGTTCACTGCTAGTGACCTATTTCAGCCAGCAAGGATCCACGGTTTCCCCAAATAGCAGCACCAGATGAAGAACAAAGTAACCCCAACGGGATGCTGTGGGAAATATTTCAGATCCAAGCCACAATAAGCACTTATTTTATTTGCTCACATATCTACATTTCTGTGGGACTCAACATTGCTTTCTGCTCTCCTGCGGAGAGAAATTGCTGGTCCCAATCTTTCCTCCTTTTGAATGTACATAGCATCTTTGTCATTCATTTGGGTCATTCAATGGTTACCGAGGGAATCATATTGATATAACTATTTGCTACTCACCCTGATTGTCTCCCACCCATTAACTGCTCTGTGTGTTACTACATTCCACAGGCTCTTTCTTCTTTGACCTTTAACTCACCTCAGTATTGAGAGCACCTTCAGGACTTTGGCAGCAGGAAAGGGGGAATTTCTTACTCCAGTTACCCTGCAGTTCTGTTTTGTCTGCACAATGGGAACACCCCCTTTTCCCAGTGTCACCCATGCAACAAAAGGAATGACTTCCTGATTTCATTAATTTACAGATTGCAGATTGCTTCATTATTTTAGATTTGATTTCTTAATGCTTCCATTCATCTGTAAAGAAAAAAGTAATTCCTGATAGACCTGTTCTTTTTCTAGCTAGATTTTAGTTGGACCAGGAATAGTGAAAAGAGCATAGGCTCAGAAGCTAAACGACCTAAATATATATACTATCTATCTTGTTAGTTGATTTACTTCATGAGTCTAGAACATAGTAAGTGCTTACTAAGCATTTGTTTGGTAAATGAGTGAACAAATGGCTGATAGCCTCTGCCTACGCAGGTCTAGGGTAAAATTTCTTTCTCAGAAATGCCATTCTATGATTCCCATCTAAAGCATATATGGTGATTTGGGGGGAAAAAAAACAGCACCCATAAGCTCATAGGGTCTGGCACTCTTAGGAGGTGTGTCTTTGTTGGAGTAGTTGTGGAGTTGTTGGAAGAAGTGTGTCCTTGGGGGTGGCCTTTGAGATCTCAGAAGCTCAAGCTAGGCCTAGTGGTTCACTGTCTCTTCCTGCTTCCTATGGATCCAAATATAGAACTCCCATCTTCTCCAGTACCATGTCTGCCTGCATACCACCATACCATGATGAGAATGGACTAAATCTCTGAAGCTGTAAGCCAGTCCTAATGAAATGTTTTCCTTTATTAGAGTTGCCATGTTCACGGTGTCTCTTCATAGCAATAGAAATCCAAACTAAAATAGAAGTTGATACCAGGGACTGGGGCTTTGTTATGACAGGCCTGCCAATGGTTTTGTTGGAGGAATGTGGCCTTCAGATTGCTTTCAATGCTGCTTAATGGGCCATACTAAGAGGAGCATGGATGGCAATGTTGCTGAGGGTGATTTGCACTGTGGGGGCCTGGCTTAAGAGATTTCAAAGGAGAATATTTGTACGTAGCCTAGAGACCATTTTTCATGATATTTTGGCAAAGAATGTGGTTGTTTTTTGCCCTTATCTGAACAGTCTGTCTGGGGCTAAATTAAAGAAATTTAGATTAATTGTTTGGCAGAGGAAATCTCAAAACAGCCTAGTATTGACTCCGTTGTGTGGTGATTGCTGTTTACTCTTGTGCAGATCTTTAATAAAAAGGAGCAAACTGAGTAAGGAAAAGCATAAAATGTGCAGTTTGAGGAGAAAAGGGGCATCAGGAAGTGGAATGGAGCGAAATCCTGTGTTCAAGGAGATAAACAGATTAAAGAAATACCTCAAGCTAAATGGGCTACGGAATGGCGATCTCAGGGGAAGACCCCACTCAGCTAAGCTTCCAACTTGTGAAAAGGAACTAAAGAAAAACTTAGACCGAGGTGTGGTGATGCGCACCTGTCATCCCAGCTCCCCAGAGGCAAAGGCAGGGGGATCACTGAGTTCAAGGCCAGCTTGATCTGTAGATCAAGTTCTAGCCAGTCTTAGGTGGTGAAGGAAAGCATCGCAAAAGAAACCTGTGAGAAGATGCAATTGAACAAGGGGCCATGCTCCAGCCCCAGCAAGCAGCAGAACTTGGCAGCTTTGGCCACATGGTTCTGGCTTTTGAATCACAGATATAAGAAAGAGTTTATGGAATCTCCCTCTGTGACTAAGGAAAGCTGCTGAAGCCAGACATATATCAGGGGTGTCCCTGAATGGAAGCCCAGAGTGGCCATTGTGTGAAGCTGTGGCGGGGAAGACGGGATTGCCTTGGAGACCCCAAGATGTTGGAGACGCCAGGATCGTGGGATACCTGCCAAGGAGAGCTGCTGACAGGGAGCGGAACCAGCCCAAGGGAAAGAAGCATGTTGTAGTCAGAGCTAAACGGAGTTAGAGATCTGGAGAGCACTTTGACATCAGACATGGAGATGCAAAGTTTGGAGTCTGCCCAGCTGATCTCTGGTCTTGCTTTGGTCCAGTATTTCCTCACTATGCTCCCTTCCCTGCATTTTGGAATGGTAATGCATATCCTGAGCCATTCTATGTTGGGAACATGTGATCTGCTATAAGCCTTTGGGAGCCAGTGAGTGGGATGTGGTTGTTTGAGAGAAAATGCAATGGTGTCTCTTCACAACAATAGAAATCCTAAGACAACATCCTAGTCCTTGTCTACAATGTTATGTTGCATCCCCCCAGAGGATTTTTACCTGGTTAGCATTTGTCTCCTCTCCCCACCATCTGACTGCAGGCTCCAGGATACCTGGGATCTTGGCATACGGGAGATAACTAATCAACATGCCAAGTGAGTGAATGTTCACAGACTGCCGAAAGCTCCCCATGGATGCCTCACAGGCATCCCGCAGCAAACCCAATTAAGTTTTAAGTGTCATTAGGTTCCCGTTTTCCCAAATGAGAAACAGGATTATGGAACCTTTACCACTGGAAAACGATAGAGTCTAGATTTGAACACAGATGATTGGATCCTGTTAACTCATTATTAGTTATTTAATGTTAGGATTCCTCATAGCCTTTAAATGTACAAATGGCAAGAAAAAGAAGTATGTTTATCCCTGTCCAAACCTGTATGACCATAGTCCTTTTAATATTCCTAGAGTGCTAGGGATAGATTTTTTAGAAATATTCCCAATTTTTTTTTCTGACCTTTTGATTGGGAAGTTGGTGAAACTTGTCCAACTTAAGAATATCATTCTATGCTTAGGAGACAGGGAGAGATGAATATTACCTTTGTTTGAGCAAAGTCTGAGTAGTTTCACTTATGGTCCTGAAAATTAATTTTAGCATCCACGTGAATGAATGGTTGTCAGTGTTGTTCATTCAGCATCTGTTGTCTTCGTTCATCACTTCTACAAAACTCTCATTCGCCCCTTATAACTCATTCCCTCTTTGTCAGCCTCAATGGAGACACATTTTAAAGTGTGCTTCCTTATAGCTCACCAGTGATGGTACAGAAACCAACCGGCTGCCTTCTGTAGCTCTGGCTAAAGAGAGTTCTGGGCATTACTTGGTTGTGCATGCCTGAGATTCGAACAGGAAAGAGATGCTGTGTCTACACGTGATGTTGGATGTTGGAGAAAGCCACACTACAACAAAGATTCTGCATCTATGGTTAATTCCTTAGCTAGCCACACACTTACTGGGATTTTGTATCATGTGAGATAAAAACATTTTGTAAAAAGTTACATTTTAGGTTTTCTGTTTTTTGTGGGCAATGAATATTACCTGTACATGTAACAAATAGGACCCATTGCATCCTCTGCATGTATTCCTGCAGGCCATAGTTCAATCACTAGACAGAAGCAGTTCTAGACAGAACATTGAGGAAATCCCCATAAAGAGGTCTACATCTCCTTGGTAAGATATATAAATGAGTGTGGGAAATAGGTGGGCAGGAGAAGAGGAATGGCTTCTGCTTAGATTTTCATCGTGTCTAGCTCAAGGCAGGTAGATGTACAAGTTAAAAATGCATGTTTTTAACCCAATATTCATAGAATATTTGTTCAATATTATTTAATAGGAATGAGAAATCTGATGTTTTTCTCATTGAAATTATGGGTTTCTTTCTAGTGTTTGAAATAAGAGACATTACATATATTGACTATTTTAAAGTGACTAATTTAACACTTTAACTTATCTGGAATTAAAAAAATTCTATAACATTAGATTCTAGTTGTTACATGTTAGTTAAGGTTAAATGTAACTTGTATGTGTGTAGCTATCATTGATTAAACATATATAAAATTTCTACTTTTTTTACTTCCTACTTTTGTATAGTTCTTTTTTCTTTTTTGTAGTTTTCTTATATGCTTTTTTCCTTAAGACACATATCTTCAAATCAATATTCGGTGGGTCTAACTTTAATTTCTGTTTATTTATTTTTATGTGTGTGTTTTCTGAATTTATATCTGTGTACCATGTGTGTGCTGTGTCTGAGGAGTTCAGAAGAGGTTATCGGATTGCCTGGGACGGGAGTTACAGATGGTTGTGAGTCACTATGTGGGTGCTGGGTTGGAACCTGGGTCCTCTGGAAGAGCAGCCAGTGCTCTTAACTGCAGAGCCATCTCTCCAGTCACCAAGGGTCCAACTTTAAGTAGAGAAACAAGCACTCCTCTCCAGTGACCTGCATTCTGCTATGCATTATTGGACCCTGTTTTAGGTATTACTTGACTTGCTCAGGATTGGGGGCTTGGGCCTTCACCATCCAACTTGCATAAATTTGCAATGCAAATAGCGTCAAGGCCAGCGTTAAGGGTGCAGTCTAAAATGATGGGAGTCAGACTTTCATTGAAATGAGACATGAACACATAGCTGTCCAAGCAATGGTTTAATAGAGGAGCAAAGAGCTCCAAACTATACAGCTGAGGATTTACGGATTTGTTCTTTTCCTAAACTGGGTTCTTACCTTCTGGATACATACATGCTGACATAGATTTCTCTAGGTCTTATTTAGTTCCCACTTAAAATCCAAAAGGGTTGTCGTTTTCCATTTCAAATCATAAAACTGGTTCTCTTCTTGCCTTGGAGCCTGTAGTCATGGCTCTTTGACTGGTCTCCCGGGTTGTTGATAACTTTGGGGGATTCTCTTTGGTTATATGCTCCCTGTAAGGGGAATTCAGATTGCTCTAGGCTTCAGAACCTTATTTTACCAAACTGATGCTTCAAAGAGTAAAAGTGAGTGTTCCTAGCTCTCAACAAAGCTGCTAAGGTAGTTTGTGTAAAACCACGTATACAATAAATGAGAATGAGAATTAAAATCCAAGTTACTTAACTTTCAACAGATAGACACATAACTATTACGCTAAATTGGTTTTCCATCAAAATCTGTGTCAAGTAACTTCCCATGTGAGAAAGCACTGTGATTGGCCTAGGCTTGGAAAGACAATGAGACTCAGTTCCTTGCCCTCTCTTAACTATGCTTGATATTTCACTTCTACCCCAAATTCTGTCACTTTTAATTTACTGTTTTTTTTTTTTTTTTTTTTTTTTTTTTTTTTTTTTTTTACATAAATGAATGTGTGACTGTAGGCTTCACATCCAGCGTAGGCACAAGACATGCACACTCACCAGGACAACCTATGAGGGTACACCAATCAAAGAAGTGGATCCAGCCTTGGAGGACCACGTGACCTGTAGGAATCTCAGTTGCTCTAACAGAGATGGCTACCAGAACTGGACATGTGGGTGAAACTGTCTAGTTCAGTGAGAAAGTTGAGCTATTACCAAGTGTTTGGCAATAGTAAGGAAATTCCCTCATCCGTCACCCTTGTTCTATAGCAGCGTCCTCTGAATGGAAGCCTTCCTTCCTGAGAGGAAGCTCCTGAGACTGGGGAAGCTCAGGAAAGTACAGGTTCCTAGGGCCCTTTCCACGGATTATTGGGCAGTAAAGACTTGCTCCGGAGAAAGACTCTGGTGGAGCTGCCTGGAAATTGGGCAGGGAGCCCCAGGGATGCAGCTTTTATCAGGTTGTCGTGCATACTGGGGTGGGATTTTTGGTGATAAAGCTGTCTCCGAGTTCCTCATGGTCCTTGATAAACTTATTATTTTACCAAGTTGATTTTATTAGAACCATTTCCTTGGTCTGTCATTAGTGCCCCATCTGGGGTGAATAAACATTATTTAATGTTTCCCTAGGAAAAACAACACAGAAATTCATTCTCTGGGATATATGTTTAAAAGAAAAGAATGGATTTTATTTCATAGTCTGTTCCTTGACTTGGGACATTTACTCACAAGCTCCTAATAGGGCTTCACATGAAAACTCAACTGCAGAGAAGAAATATTTGGGCAGGTATTAAAAAATGGTTCCTTGGTCTGGATGTGGTAGCAAATGCCTTTAATCCCAGTACCCAGGACGCAGAGGTAGGCAGGTCTCCGTGAGAAGGCTATCTTCATTCACATGATGAGTTCTAGGCCAGCCAGGGCTACGTAGTGAGACCCCGTCTCAAAAATAAAACAAAACACAATAAAATCAAAAATGGTTTGGTAATGCAATGGATGAATGATGATTAAATTTAAATATGTAAGTGTAGATAAGAGGCCTAAGCTATTAGTATGAAGTGCAGAGAAAACAAAGACAGAGTTAAACCTATCTTGAGTATTAATCACATTTACATTGAAAACAGGGGAAAATGGTTCTTATGGAGTAGTAGAGGACTCTTCCGAGCAGAGCTAGTCCACAGTCACTTCACATTGGTATTAGAGTTTCACTCAGAAAGGAGAAATAACCCCACATAACCCTACTTCCCTGATTTACTCTTCTTCAGGAGTAATGTAAGTGAGCAACAGAAGGCAGAGCATGAGCCCTTCCAAAAGCGTGTGTGTGGGGGGGACTTCTTTAGAAATACCATGGAGAGAGAAGTCAGCTTTGACTATCACCAGAGTGGAGTGCAGACATTAGCTGTAGCTAGAAGCAACTGAAGTGCCAGACAGATGCTTCCTGTCATGGTTTCCACTTCTCCCTGGTTTAATCTTGGACGAGGAAGAAGCAGCCTCATGGTGAGAAGCACCAAGTGGGACAGAAACACCGCTAACCAAATGGTCTCCTGCTGCCAAAAATGCCTTTTCAGAGGATAGGATTCAGATTTAAATAAAAGTCAGGATTTTGTTCATATTTATGTTATAGAACATTTGGATTACTGGATTCTAATAAGGAATACTCAAAAGGTGTGCATTGTTCTAGAATGATCTGTTCTGAATTTCTTTTGAAGGACTAATTTCTCTAAATGTGTAACAAGAAAGAAGGGCAAAGTTAGTTTTGATTGTTCTTTTTTGTGACAGTTATTCTTTATTTTTAAAAAAGATTTACTATTATTTTATGCGTATGAGTGTTTAGCTCTTCTGCATGTATGCATGTGTACCACATGTGTGCTTGGTACCTACGGAGTCCAGAAGAGAGTGTTGGATCCCCTGCTCTGTGAGTGCTCTACAAGACTAGTAAGTTCTCTTAAACGATGAGCCATCTCTCCAGTGCATGTCTCCTCCCACTTTTAAATTTTTTAATTAAGTTTACAGGGTTGGAGAGATGGCTCAGTGGTTAAGAACATTTGTTGCTCTCATTGATGATCTGGCTTCAACTCTCAGCACCCATATGTTTGTTTAAAGCCCATCCTCAACTCTAATTCCATGGGACCGGATTTCTTCTTCTGACCTCTGTGGGTACCAGGCATGCACATGGTACATAGACATTCATGTATGCAAAACACTCACATGTGGTAATATTTTATTTGTGCTTTGACCAATAATGCTTGCCTGAAGATCAGCATGTGGAGCTAGCCACACTAGTTAGCCATAGAGGCCAGGCAGTGGTGGCACACACCTTTAACCCCAGCATTTGGGAGACAGAGGTAGATGGATCTCTGTGAGTTCAAGGCTACCCTGGCGACACAAGGTTGAATCAGTCTAAAAGAGAAATAGAGTCAAGTGGTGGTAGCACACACCTTTAATCCAAGCACTAGGGAGGTGGAGACAGGAGTGATATGGCTGGGCAGAGAGAGGAATATAAGGTGGGAGGCGGCAGGTACTCACTACATTCAGTCTGAGGTTTTATAGATACAGCATTCAGTCTGAGGACTTGTAGAAAAAGATGCCCATTCAGTGCGAGGATTTCATAAGGGTAAGAATAAGGGCTGGCTGCTCTATTTCTCTGATCTTTTCACTTTTACCCCCTAATATCTGACTCTGGGTTTTTATTATTAAGACTAATTTGAAATCATGCTACACTCACCCATAAGTTAAATATAATGCAAGGATTTTAGAGTTTACACTTACATATGTGTGTGTGCCTGCATGCATACTACAACATAAATGTGAATATAAGAGAACAGTGAGGACAATTTGTAATAGTCAGTGGGTCTTGGGTTTTGCCCTCAGGTCATTTGGTTTGGCAGCCAATGCCTTTTCCTACTGAGCCATCTCTCAAGTCTATGATGGTTAATCTTGATTGTCAACTTAATAGGATCTAGACTCACCTATGAGAAAAGTCCTTTTTTTTTTTTAATCTACATTGTTCTATTTACCAGCAAAGACTTGGGAATCAGATATTGGGGTGAAAACTTGATATATCAGAGAAGTTGAAAACCAATCAGCTCACCTTCCCTTTTGACAGGAGATACAGAAAGAGAATGTCTCTCTTTTATCCCAAACCAAAGAGGATCACGAATCTCGAAGTCTCTTCCTACTTTTTCCTATTTGTCTATCTAACCATCTAACAGGTCCTCTGGACATTCTATGACTAATTCTTGTCAACTACTTGCTGGCTCCACCCCTGATCCAAGGTTAATTTTTTTTTAAATACAGTCTCAGAGTTTCACAAAAGAATAAAATATCCCACAATGTTTCCTCTTTTTTATTTATATTAAAGGAAAGGTTTTAACTCTAACACAGTAGAACTATATACAATAAAAACACTTATCAGGTATGAGTTACATATATGATGTCCAGTCCATTAGTATTCAGAGAAAGTACTTTATTAATCTATCTTGTCTTGGTGAGTCCAAAGTTTTATCACTTTCTATCAGAACTTATATTATCAACCTAAAAATATCTTTTGAGACCTTAAAACAGTCTTTTAAACAACTTAAACTTTTATATCCCTTAACTTTATAAACTTTACATTTCCTTTGTAAGTTTCTTTTCTGAATTTGGTAACAAAGAAAATGGTATAACTAGTCTTCAACCCCATCAGAGATCCAAATAGGATATAATATTACCTGAGTAAACAGGAAGTACAGAGCAAGCAATTTCTAAAACTGTAGAAATAATAGAAACATTTGGCTGCCTGGATAGTCACCCAAGGCTCCTCTGCAACATTGGGGCTTCTGTCTTCAGCCTACAGGCCTAGAATATCAGTCTGAAAGACTCTTTTGTGAAGCAGGAATTTTGAAAGTCTTGTCTACCTTGTAGTCATTTTCAGTAAACAGAGGTTTCTCTGTCCTGCCCTATCCCATAGCCACTTCTAAATAACTTCTTAGAGGTTTGATACTAATTACAAACTGCTTGGACAAACAGCTCAGGCTTATTACTAACTAGCTCTTTATTTCTAAATGAACCCATTTATATTAATCTATATTTTGCCTTGTGTCTCATGGCTTTACCTGTGCTCTAATACATCTTGCCACTCTGGCAGCTGGATGGTGTCTCTCCCAGCCTCTACTCTTCTCCTCTCTCAATTTTCAGTTTGGTTTTCCCACCTGGCCTTATTCTGCCTTGCTATAGGTCAAAGCAGCTTCTTTATTAACCAATAAGAGGAATACATATTCATAGCATGCAGAAGTGTTGTCCAGTTTGGACAGCATACTATCAACATTTGAGGCAAAGGGAGTTTCTTGACCAGTGGCTATCTTTGCAACATTAAAGTAAACTCCATGTGTAGGTTCTTCAATGCCTATCATCTTCTCTGAAGTAGATCAATAGTGCCAGAAGCAGATGTATCTATCTCACTGTCATAAAAAGCCTTACATCATTAAAAATATCTTAAATGTCATAGTCTGTAGAATTCTGAAGTGTCTGAAGACCATCTATCTATCTAAAATACATGAGGCTAAATAAAGTTTATTTCTGAGTGTATCTAAACCCTTACTACAAATTTGTTTGTTATCTTTATTATCCTAAGCAGTTTTTAATAGTAGCTTTCAAGGACTAGAATTTTACATTACAGCTTTAGATGAGTTGCATAGGCATGATATCTTATAGTATGCTGTAATGAAATTACCTTAAATTTGTATTAATATACAAAAATCCATACCATTGTAAAGATTTTAGACTAGTAGTTGCTTTTTAGTCTAAAAGTAGATTAAATAATCTATCCATTTATCCTAACATCCTATATTCCCCCTCTTCAGAAAGAGAACCCTGAATATAACCTTCTTTGTGTAGTTTTTTCCTTGACCATCACCAATAACACCTTGAAATTAATCCTCCTTAACAATGACAAATATCCATATCCTACCAAATGATCAAAACAACCCATCCTACCTCTCAGAAATATGAGTGGTATGTTCTTAAAATTGCTTCCTGCTGCCTGGGGCAAATGGCATCTTTAGGGGACTCTGAGAAAACAGGCATTAAGTCTTTTAATTGCTCTGTGGATGACTTTTTCCACTGTTGACAGGGAATGATTGAAACAAATTTGGTATGGGGCCTTCAGAAGATCTCTTAAAGTGTTCTCTGATGGTAAAGAGTTACCTTGCCTGCCCCTTGTTGATCTGGATCACTTTATTAATAGCTCTCAGCTATGTTATCATTATCCATTTTCCAGATTTTTTTAATGAATATATCTATATTGAATATAGTAGAATAATGAATATAGTAGAATTTCAAGGACTGGTTAATTCTTTATTATGCTGAGCATATAGCTACCCTTTACCAGCTGTTCCAGGGTCTGCAATTTTTCCACCCAGACAGGTTAACCATTTTAAAGGTAGGGTTGTTGGTACCCCTGAAAGACCAACAGCTGTTGTGTCCTGCTTATGTAAACCTGAATGGTCTGTGACTGTTTTTGATAATACCTTTTAATATGTCTCTCAGAAGCATTCTTTATTTTATGGTTTGTTTCTGAGATTGGAAGAATATTAACCTATGTTTTCCATCATTGTAGCAAATCATGTCCCCATAGATTTATTGTTATATTAGGCACATATGGCTTTAATTTTGCTATCTGTCCTTCTGGCCCTATACCTTCCACTCACTTGTACTTTATTTTACTTGAGATAAAATTATAATTCCTAAAAGCTGCATATTTATCTTCTGAAGGGGCCAATCTGGATGCCAAGATTTTGGTGAATTTATGGTTACATCTACACCTGTGTTCAACAATCTTTCAATTACAATGCCATTTTTTTCATATTTTTAGATTTGGTCTTTAATCATTTATAGAAGCTTGCCAAAATACTTTTATGGTCTCTCCTGAGTTTGTGTTTTATCTACTGAAGCTGTTCTGTGTTCAAACATACCTGGAGTAGTATGGCTTTTAACAACAGGCATTAAGCCTTTTAATTTCTCTATGGATGAGTTTCTCCTCTGTTGACAGGGAATGATTGAACAATATTTGGTATCAGGGCCTTCAGAAGACCCCTTAAAGTATTCTCTGATGACAATGAGTTATTCTTCCTGCCCCTTGTTGATCTGCTTTCATAAGTCCAATTACAGTCTTTGACATACCTTCTGCATACTTCAGAACGCTGGAGCCTTTCATTTGGATTATATATTGAAAAAAACATTGTTTCTAGGAATGCCTTGCCTGCAACTGGATCTCACTTTGTAGACCAGGCTGGCTTCAAACTCACATAGATCCTACTGCCTCTGCCTCCAAGTGCTGGGATTAAAGGCATGCACTGTGGCTGCTCAGAAGATGAATTTCCCAAAGTCATATCTTCCTTTAGATTCTAGCTCTCTATGCAAGCTGTTTGGGGAGAAATATAGGAAATGGTCCTAATTACCTGTGGGCCCAATGACCCACAATAACCATCTGCTTGACAAGATGTGTTACTGGCTCAGTAGTGAGAGGACTATAATGGGAGTGACCAACCACCTTCTTATTAGACTTGAAACCCATTCCACAGGAGAAGATTCATGTCTGGCACTGGAACTGTAAACCTTGTCAAAAGCTCATGCTTTGGTAAGTCATATGCCCTAGAGGAGAGCTGCTACTGTTGTTTTGATAAATGGACACAGTGTTAAACTGCTTTCTGAATACTTGTGTTTATCCCATAAATTAGTGCCAAATTCTGTTGTCAATATAAGATGTAGCCTGGCCCCCTTGAATTGAGGCTGTGTTAGCTTCTGTGTGCCAGCTTTGTGGAAATCCTTTCTCAGGCAGTTGTAAAGGGAAGGGAAATTGCAACATTTGCAGGTAAATGGATGGAACTGGATAGTATTATGTTAATTGAAATAAGCCACACTTAGAAAACAATTATCACATCCTTTTGCCTATATATGGAATATAGATTTACATTTATACACATCTCCATGCGTATATACATGTATGCATCTCGCTCTCTTTCTCTGAATATGAATGTGTAGGAGATGAAAATAAAGAAGGGGCTGTGAGAAGGGTGGGGGATGGGTAAAATGAGTATGATGGACTATGTGTGACATGAATTCAGAAGGAGGTACTATTGTAGAAAGGAAGGAGATCATCATGGGATCAGGGAGATAGGAGGTGAATAAGAGAAAAGTATGGTGATATATTTGTATGAATATATTATAATAAAAATCATTACTTTGGAAATAATTGATTCTTATAAGTTGTCCTCCAGCTTCCACAAGTGCACTATTGTCACATGTACATTCCCACCACCAATAAAAAAATGAAAAAAAATTACAAAAAAAGACAATCAATCTCTCACTTCCAGTCATGGATGAAGAGATACCTCTGTATATCGCCTCCTTTCTCTGAGGGTTTCATTTGTAGTACTTCTAAATGTTTTAATATCTCCACATGGCAGCAGCCCTCATCAATAGATTTTACTAAAATTGCTTTCCTTTCTATCTTATGTATTTATTAACCTCTTGATTTCTATTGTCCCAAAGAGTCCCATGCTCCCAATTCCTGTGCTAAAAGAGGGTTTGTATGGAGTGCAAAGCCCTCTGTGACACCTTATGGACAGATTCCCCAGTCCATGCCACAGTAGCCTTTGCTTTCACACCTGCTGTGACCTAAGACACCTGTCTCCTATGGATGGCTTCCTCTTGTTTCCCAGAGTTGCATTTAATCCTAGAATTTAATTTATCAGAAGTTTAATTAAGCCTATATTGGAAGCCTGTGCTCCTATTGGTTTTGGCACTCTATGTCTACCATGGAGTATTCAAGGCCTTTTCTTTCTTTTTTTTTTTTTAATTGATTTTATTGAGCTCTACATTTTTCTCTGCTCCCCTCCTTTCCTCTCCCTTCCCCTTCAACCCTCTCCCATGGTCCCCATGCTCTCAATTTACTCAGGACATCTTATTTTTTTTCTACTTCCCATGTAGGTTAGATCCATGTATGTCTTTCTTAGGGTCCTCATTGTTGTCTAGGCTCTCTGAGATTGTGAATTGTAGGCTGGTTTTCTTTGTTTTATGCTTAAAAGTCACTTATGAGTGAGTACCATATGATATTTGTCTTTATGTGACTGTGTTATCTCACTCAATATGATGTTTTCTAGCTCCATCCATTTGCCTGCAAATTTCAGGATGTCATTATTTTTACCGCTGTGTAGTGCTCTATTGTGTAAATGTACCACATTTTCCTTATTCCTTCTTTGGTGGAGGGACATTTAGGTTGCTTTCCAGTTCTGGCTATGACAAACAATGCTGCTATGAACATAGTTGAGCACATGTCCTTGTGGTATGATTGAGCATCCTTTGGGTTTATACCCAAAAGTAGTATTGCTGGGTCTTGAAGAAGGCTGTTTCTTAATTTTCTGAGAAATTGCCAAGGCCTTTTATCTTCTCTCCTTTGACTGTCACAATCTTTAACAACATTTCTTTGGGCTATATCTTTTTCTGAAGGGAAGTGTATTTCTCTCCTTTGTCCTCCAACTCTTCATTAAAAAGGCTCATCTGAGTCTATAACAATTCAGCACGTAATTCAGTGTGTTCTCATTCTTTCTCTGCCTGTGATAAGAAAATACTGTGTTGGACTTTCCTGCTCTCTTGCTTGCTTATGCAGATATCCTCTCCATATCTTGCCCAGACAGACATTTTGTTATATCTCCTCTAGGTTTTGCAATTTGAGGTATGAGGTTTCACTGTGTTTGTCAACCTGACTGACTGAATTAAGAAACTTGTAGTGAGTTCCAGGACAGCCAGGGCTACAGAGTGAGACACTGGAGAGAGAGAGAGAGAGAGAGAGAGAGAGAGAGAGAGAGAGAGAGAGAGAGAGNGAGAGAGAGAGAGAGAGAGAGAGAGAGAGAGAGAGAGAGAGAGAGAGAGAGAAGGGGGGAGGGAGAAAACTTGTAGGATATTTATGGGCACTGCTTTGAATATATATGAGGGGCTTTCAGAGAGGGTTAACTGAGGCTGAGGAGATCTACCTTGAATGCAAGCTGCACTGTCCCTCAGTCTGGAATTTTGTTGAGCAAAAAGTAAAAGAGGAAAAAGCCAGTTAACCGACAGGATGCTCCTTTCTCTGCCTTCTGGCACACTGAACCATGAGCAAGCAACTTTGTTTTCCTGCAGCCAGAGCCAAAAGCTGCTCGCACTGCCTTCCCTGCCACAAAGAGCTGCTATAACCCTTCACACCGTGAATCAAAATACAACCTTCCTCCCCCAAGCTGATCCCTTTAAGGTTATCCGGTCCTGGCAGTGAGAAAAGTACTATTACACGGCATCTCTTGTCCAGATGTTGTGTTAGTTTCTTTTTGTTATGACAAATATTTTAGCAAAAGAACTTAAAGAGAAAATTATTTATTGTGGCAGTTTAGGAGTTTCCCCCTACTGTGGTAGGGAGGCTCACATCATAGAGGGTACACATATGGTGACCAGGAGGCGCAGAGTGTAAGCCTATGCTAGTGAGCTGCTTCTTTTTCCTTTTATTGTTTCTAGTCGTAGGGAACAAATGTTGCTACCCATATTCAGTGTTCCCTCTTAGTTAATCCTGACTGGAAGTCCTCGCTGACAAACCCACAGGTGTGTTCTGCTAATCTAGATAGGTCTCTATCCAAACAAGTTAACAGTTGAGATTACTCCTCACGTATAGGAGCTGTATGAATTTTGTGTTTACTAAAAGCAAAGAAATTCTCACCTTCACCATTTTGCACTTCCTAATATCCTCAAAAGACCATTTCTTTGTAGATTCATATCCTACCCTAGGCTTGACTTATCAATACCTTTGTCTAGCCATGCCGGGTGTGGCCTTTGCTGCTCTGCTGCTGCTCTTGCTGAGAGAAGTCCAGAAAACGTGTTTTCGAGGTTGGAACATCTAAACGCATGGTGTCAATGAAGGAACACCAGTGATACTTGCTTTCGTTAGGGGTCCCATTCCTTACCCTAAACACAACAGTGTTTCCTTTACCCCCATCAATGCCTTAGTAAAGGGGTTATTATAATGAATGCCATTCCACAACGAAGGGAAAACAGGATTGAGGAATAAGTGCTCCTCTATAAAATTTGGCAAGATATTTATCCCTGCACCTAAATTGAAGTGTATAATAAATGGTGACTGATCTATAGCCGGACTAAGAAACTGAGATGAAAATTACTTCCCAGTTTGACTATAGGTAGAGCTAATGTAGAGGAGTAAAAATGGAAGCCACCCAGCTAACGGCAACACTGCTTTTTATTTGCTCTCTCAGATTTATAAAATATTTGTTTAGTCACTTTTTATGTGTTATGCATCTGTATGAGTTCATGTGCACCATGTATGGGAGGGTGCTTGTGATGGAGGTGGGAAGGTGTTGGAGCCCTTGGAGAAGTTACAAGTGTTTGCATTACCTGGTGTAGGTGCTTGGTAACTGAACCCAGGTTCTCTGGAAGAGCAGCAAGTGTCTCTAACCACTGAGCACCCCCCTGTCTTTTTGGATTTCGAGACACGGTTTCTCTGTGTAGCTTTGAAGCCTGTCCTGAAACTAGAGCTCTTGCAGACCAGGCTGGCCTTGAACTCACAGAGATCTGCCCGCCTCTGCCTCCTGGGTGCTGGAATTAAAGTAAGCGCCACCACCGCCTGACTGAGCCATCTCTCTTTAAATACCTTTCTCAGGTACTTAAGTAAAAAGTAAAACTCTATGACTTAAATTGTCTTTTTGGTGAACATCTAGAATACAATATACCTTAAACAAAAGAACATGATTAAGTCTGATGTGGATTTTTTAAATCTCATAACCATAAATTGTATTAATCTTAATTTTTGGCCTTCGCATACATTTCTCATTGGTTCATCCCATTGTTCTTTTTGTCCTTTCTTCTTTCTTTCCCTCTGTCATACCTTCTTTCTAACTTGTGCTCTCTTAGAAATCTTCAACATCAGTGTTTTGAGTGGAATAGAACTTTCAGATTCCCTAACCTTCCATCTATTGTATTTGCTGTATTAAATTTGGAATTTGAAAAAACACTGGATGTGACAGGCTTACCACATCAGGAGGGGGAAAATCACCATTTCTTTTGATTTCTCTAGAATTTAAGTGCACCCCTAAAGCTTGAAGGAAGGGTGTGGTTTTGACTCAAACTTTGCCCTATTGGCCAACCTCAGGGAGTCTGGCTTGTGTTAGAGGGAATGCAACAAACCCAACAGGAGACGAGTCTGATGCGGTTTGAAGTTTCATTGTGAAACTTCTGTGCACTTCTGCTTTTCACCCAGTTGTGTCATAGGAAAACAACCAAAACATTCGCTTCAGTTTTTCTGACCATCTGTTTAGAATAACACGAGTGCACAACATTTAAATGTTCTACATTGTCACTAGCAGTTTATCTTAAGATATTGAAACTGAATCCTTTTACTTATTCATTAGTTAGTTTAAAGCTTTCAAAATGTTTCTTCAATTGTGATTACATATATACATACACATACACTTTATATATATTTACAGCTGTCTCATGGTATCCCCGGGGGATTAGATTCCAGGACCTTCCTTGTATACCAAAATCTGAGTATGTTCAGATGCATTATAAAATATGGTAATATTTTCATATAAATTATGTCTATCATCCTATATACTTTTAAATCATGCTAGATTACCTTCATTTTATGCAAGGAAAAAAGTCCCGTATGAAGAAAACATGTTTGTGCTCAATACAGGTAATTATTTTTCAATAAGTTTGACCTGTATTTGGTTGAATGTAGGTTAGTTCTTATAGAGGACAAGGTGTGGTCTGGTTGATCCCTGACTTGATTCTTGTGCTGCGAGGGGGTCTGATGAAGTCCCTCTGACTCTCATCTCTTGATCAATCTGCCTCCTGCAAATGGTCATTTCTGCTCCAGAGTATAGTGTTACCATAATGGATTATTGTCCTCACCTAGGAGTGGTTCTGTCCTGTGAAGATTTGTTTTTCCTGGAAACCCAGGTGACTTCAAGTTCAGGACAGTTACTTATCCCTGTGCTGTTGTGGAATATTTGTTTAATTATGTAAAGATGTGTTGCATTTGTTTATGTTAGGATATGTTGTTCTTTCACCTTGCCTGCCGGAGGCACCTGATTGGTCTAATAAAAAATTGAATGGCCAATAGCAAGGGAGGAGGTGTAGGTAGGACTTCTGGACATGGGCAGTAAGTAGGAGGAGAAATTTAGGCTCAAAGAAGAAAGAAAAAGAGATGCCAGGGGCCAGTCAGCCAGACACAGAGGAAGCTGGAAAGTAGAACGTGAAGAGTGAAAGTTAAAACCCCCGGTGCGGAATGTAAAAGAGAAACAAGTTAAGTTAAATGAGCTCGTGGGACAAGCCTAAGCTAAGGTCAAACACTCATAATTAATAATAAGTCTTTGTGTCTTAATTCAGGAACTGGTGGGTGGCCCAAAGAAAATTCCAACTACACTGTGCCTTCAGCCAACGGAGACACAAAATAAAGACATGGATATCAGACTTTGATTCTGCTTTCAGTCACCTGTGGTCCAAGTAAGAAGTCGGTGCTATTTAGCAAAAGCAGCTTCTAAGTTCCTATTTCATTCGTTCTACATTTCATAAGATTCACAGCCACACACAGCATAGTGTTTTTTGAAGGTTATTTTGAACAAAATTTTGAAAGGAGAATTTAAACCAAACAGAGTCTAGTCAATGGTGGCTTCCTCCTAAACCGGGATCAAACCAAGGACACTGGCAATGCTAACAAGCCCTCTGCCGGAGTCACACCCTCTTTTTTAGTAGGTATGTTATGTCACACAATGGTAGTGAATAAATCTAGGAGTGAAAAAAAATCAAAATGCTCTACTGTGTCTCCTCATGCAAGACTAATGGCAGACTTCCTGTTGGTTTCAGATAATCAGAACCAGGCTTCTGGAACTTCAGAACAATTATGCTGAGGACTACACAAAAGAAATCAAGCTGTGAGATCATAAACCTATGTATTTAACCCATGAATTAACAGGAATAAAATGGCATCTCAGTTCTTAAATAAAGCAGTTATGGCAGACAGACACAACGGAGAATCCAGCAGCCTAAATAATTCTGCCTGTCTCATGGATGAAGTCAAACTGGGCAGCTTTTAATTCTCTCTTGGTTGTTTTAAAATAAATTACTATGTTCACATCAAGCTTATAAAGAGACCAAAATGACTTTAGTACAGCCTACTACCTTCATTTATCAGCCTGCCTACCTAGCCCGCCACTTCTTCAGAAATATTTATTATGTAGCCACCGTGAAGGAAAGAGCTCGGCTCGTACCAGTATTGGCAAATGCCTTAGTTGAGAAATAATTACACATCACTGGGATGTGGGCTACAAAGCCAAGTGAAACTGCTATGGGAAACTCAGATTTTATTTACAAGAGGCAATGGGTTACAAGTTAAAGGGCAAACAGCTTTCAGTGTTCAAAACTTACAGTTGTTTTTCTTCCCCATAAGAAATAAAAACACTTCAAAACTACTGTGTAACTCTGAACTGTATCCCCAGTAAACAAATAGAAACCCTTCCCATGGTAGACTGTCAGTAGTGTTTATTTCCGCATCTTATTAAAGTTGACTTCATTTTATTATGACTCACATACTTTTTCCTTTGCTACCAACAAAGGCTCAGAAAAATCTGGTGGGTATGTTTTATAGAAGGCAAAAAACATCCTCTTCCATGCTCACACTATCGTGACTGGCTTGCCCACACCTCTGCCAATGGGGTTGGCTCTTTGTGCTGTCCATGAGAGGTGCAGGGCCTGCTCTCCCAAGTGTTTCAGTTGGTGATGGGCATGGCCAGCTCTCTCGCCCTTCTGACCTCAGGGTCAGCTCTCCCACCTGTGTCATGCATTAATGGGCATGACACATGAGTAATGGAGACAGCTTTCCCATGCTTACAACTTCCAGGCTTACTCACCCACGCATCCACCGACAGGATTGGCTGTAATGGACTGCCCAGGGAAGGTGCAAGACCTGCTCTCTTGAGAACTATTTAGAGCAAATAAATATTTTTTTATCAACATATGTTCATAAAACATTTGTAAATCAATTTTATTTATCTATATATGCTTAAGGTCACAAGAAACTTTCCTAAGGAAAAGAACCACAGGTGGAAAAAAAGTTCAAGAAGCTCTGTTCTTATGTAGACTGTACATACCTGAGTCACCCTTTCCAGCTAAACTATACTCATGTTACTTTCTTTCTAAAATCTTTATATGGATTCTCATTTATTACTGGAGACTTCATAATCTTTCCCTAACTATTTCAAGATCATTTCTGCAAAGAGCTTGTGTTTCTCCCAAATATGATAGTTTTTTTCTGTTTCTGTGATAAAGTGCATTACTAACTAAGACAATTTATTAAGAAGGAGTTTATTTTGGCTTGTGGTTCTAGAGGGTAAGAGTCTATCATGATGGAAAGACACAGCAGCAAGCAAGCAGCAGGCTTGGTGGAAGAGGCAGGAATCTGACTGATAACACTTTATAGGAATGTGGGAATCAAGAGAGCAAACAGGAAGTACAGTGAGCCTATAAACTCTCAAAGCCTGTCCCAGTAACATACTTCCTCCAGCAAGATTCTGCCTCCCAAGGGTTCCACAACCTCCCCAATCAGTACAATCACTGGCAACTAAGTATGCAGTTAACTGAGCCTATGTGGAACACTTCCTGTTTTAACCACCACATATTGCTTGTCTAAACTGACTACGCATGTTCTTCTTGTGTCCATGAGCAGCTAAACATGCTATCTCTTTTCCTGGAATGTCTTTGCTTATTTCCTTGGTAATCTACTTATCTTCTGCGTCTAACTCAGGTATCACGTTCTCTAAAGAGTCACTGAAGTCCTCAGTTTGTTTGCTCTCTGTGATAAACTTAATATGGGACACGTTTTTCATAGTTTTCTGCTTGCCCTGTGTCCTCAGAGGTTGATTTTTTTTGTACAACATTAATCAGGTTTCTGTCTCTGCTTTCTGGTGGACTGGAACAATCAGAAGCCCTGGAAGAAGCTAGGGAGTCAACAGAGAGTGATAATGATAGTAGTATTTTCCCAACTCCTCTTGGCAGGGAAAATACTACTATCATTATATTAAAAGCCCTGGCAGTGTCCGCATTAATCTACTAAATCAGAACTCCCACCACAACTCTTCTATAGGCTTGTTTCTGGATTTTAGTAATAACTTCTTCAGGCCTAGAGGGGTCAAGTGTTGGCCATTTGTAGTAGGCTTTCTTGGACCACCAACCAGCTCCCAAATCAAGACACAGAGACTTACTATAAGTTATAAGTTCTTGGTCTTATCTTATGCTTGTCACACTAACTCCTACAACTTAACCTGTTTCTCTTCATCTACGTTTTGCCTCAGAGCTTTTTACCTTTCTTTCCTTCTCTATATTTTACTTTTATTGCTTCTCGTGCCTGTGAGTCTGGCTGGTGGCTGCCTGACTTCTGACCCCAGTGCATACCCCTTTCTTTCTTCCTAGTTCTTTCACCCTTCTTCTCTTGAGCCTAGATTCTTCCTCCCACTTATTCCCCCTACAAACCAGCTCCACCTATCCTTCCTCTGCCTCACTATTGGCCATTCAGCTTTTTATCAGATCAATCAGGTACCCTAGTCAGGTAAAGCAGCACATCTTCACATCATTAAATAAATGCAACATAAAACAAAATGAATCACATCTTTGCCTAGTTAAACATTCTACAGTAGCCCTTCATTATCTTCAATTGTGTACACCTTTGTGAATAAATCTCTTACTACACTCTTTTAAATCATGTCTTCTGAGCTTGCCATCTGTTTACTAGTAGGACTGGCTTATGCTTGTGGTACTATATATATATTATATAATTGTAATTAGCATATTTTTTTCCAAATATTGTCGCTTTTCTATTTCTCTTATTAATTTCCCAGAAGTTAGGTCTGGATCCAGAATAAAGGGCATGGCTATGTAGGGAATCCCCATCTTTTCCAAGGAGGGCTGTGTGGTAGAATATGCAGAGAGGTCAGAGCAAAGAGGAATATGCAGAATGTGATGGACCTGGGAGTCATCGTTTGGGTAAAGAGCTAAATGACAGATTGGTACATATCTTGAATTATCTTCATTTGGAAGAAAGTAGTACATGCAGAAAATACTGGTTTTGATGTAACCTGGTCTTGGAAACCCACTTTGCATCTTATTAGCCATGCAACACTGGGCAGGTTATGCTTGCAGCAAAGGAGCTATGTTCTAGCTGTTTTTAGGTCATTTTGTCTGTGAGGACGTCATCTGCTTCTCAGTGCCCACTTCATTGCTTATTATGGAATTATTCACGCCCCAGCCCATGGCTTTCTTTTCCATTTCTGAAATATGCCTGCTTTATCTTCCAGACATCAGAGTATGCTGTCTGGTGACATGTGACTATCCAGAAATGTGATTGTTCTCCTTACTTCTTTAATTTTTCCTGTTTTTCAAGTTTGAGATTGTATCTCATTTAACTATTTCCTTAGTTACTGATTGACTGAATGGAATCTGGCTTCCCCGGCATTATCTCTGCACTTTAACATCTATTTGAACCACAGTAGCTTTGTCAAATTGCCCTGTTATTTTTATTGCCTCTTCCAAAACTACTGAAGCTTGTTACCAATGGTCACTTCAAAATACGTCTGCTATTTTAGTCTCTCAGTAATTATTCAAATGTAGCACACTTTTCCTTGACCCTTGAAACTTGCATGCTTTGTACCCGGCAGTGTACATTTCTGGAATTGCTATATGGAATTCTATACGGAATTGTCCAAATCCTTAATGTATAGTTAAATAGCCATCGATACACCAAAATACAGAAACGAGTATTTGAAAAAGCTCTCAAGGTCTCATTTTCCAGAATGAGACTTTAAAGCTGTATTACAGGGCAGCTTTCTGCTAACATTCTTCTACTTCCTATTCCTTCCATACGCCTCTTATTTTAATGAGCTAAGTAAGGTTTTTTTTTTTTTTTTTTTTTTTTTTTTTTTTGTCTCAGACAGTTGATTCACAGATTGGGAAACTATTTTCTATAGTCTCAGAAGTAATAAGCAACAGTGATGTTTGATCGATGTTAATACTCAGGACTTCAAAGTTTATATGGTCTTTTTAATTGCATTTGAGTCTAGAACACAGGATCTTACACGAGTAGCTTTTAAATTACTAGAATAATCATTTCTGGTTAGTATTTTTGATATCCTGGCATGTTTCTGCTTCCAAGGAAATTACTCATTAATTAATTAATTAATTAAATTAATATTTATTGATTCCTCATTGTATTAAGCTCTTTATTAGACATCCTATACAAAAAAAGAGATAAATATAGCATAGCCCTTGTATTTAAGTTAGGGAGAAAAATTTAAGATTAACAAACAAAAATACTATGTTAAAATAGTGTCATATAGCAGGCTAGAGAGCTGGTTTAGCGGTTAAGAGCACTGCCTGCTCTTCCAGAGGACTCAGGCTCAATTTCCAGCAACCACATGGCAACTCACAACTGTCTGTAACTCTAGTTGTAGGGCTTCTGACATCCGTACAGGACATACATGTAGGCAAAACACCAATGAACATAAAATAAAATAAATTGAAAAATATTGTTATATAAATTTATACAAAGAACTAAAAGAATATAGCAGAAGAGGAAGTTATTTTTTGTCTAAGATTTGTGGTGGCTCAGGCGTCAAGAAAGAATTACGCAGAAAACCACAAATAAGCAAATTATAAACCTTTCAACAAAATAATATTAAATTTATGTGTTCTTAAAGTATTTCATATAATATTTTTCTTTGGGGCATGTGGGATCATACCACAGAGGGGATAGTTAAGAAATCTAACAAACAAAATAGGATATTGTAAATCCACAGGTTGAATCACTGTCTTATTATCCTAGACATCTAAGCACTGGATTTTCAGGCCCTGTTACATAAAATTTCTAGGCAATAACTACCAGAGGAAACTTATGCCACATAAGCAGAACTTAAGGGTTTTAATTAAATCACTTACTTATCTTTAATAATCATAATACAGTAATCATAATGCCAGCAGAGTCTAGGTTAGTATTTTGTTTTTTTCAATAGTAGCATTTTAAGTTTTTTTTTCTGAGTATCACAAAAGTTTATTTAGCAAAAAGTTTTTTTTTGTTGTTGTTTTTTTGTTTTTTAATGAAAATGTACATGTCCCAATTCTACACCCAAGTCAAACAGTCCTTCGGGGAAGTATGTGGACTCCTCTGCTGAACAGCCATTGTTTAGACTCTTTCCAAAGCTTCTAACATGATGATGCTGTTTCCTCGTATGACCACCATTCCGATGTTATTCTGTTGCCCACTAGTTGCCATCTCCACACACTCATCAATGACAAGATTCATAAAGGGATCAAAGCCCCGAAGTATTCCTTGTACATGTCTGCCACCATTTAACTTCAATGATAACTTCTTGTCCATAAATTTCTTCAGTTCGGGAGGGTGGGCCTTGCTCATGGCTGCTCTTCAGCGGGCTCCCATTTTAAGTTTTATATTTGAATGGTATTGAGCACACACCCTTAAATATTTTTTTCTATGCTAGGAATTGAACCCAAGTTCATGTACATTCTATAAAGATAGTTTACCACTGAGTTACAATCCTTAATCTTTGAGGCTGCAAACATTGTGTATGTGTTCTAAGGAGTGAGTTTAACATTGTACCACACAAAGAAATTCTTCTTTAGTTCTTTTTAAAAAGCAACTACAACAGAAAGAACAAGCAGGATTTCCTCTATAACTAATATTGACTTAACTTTACAGGGTCCCATACCCGAATGCCTCTGTTTATTCATGAAAGAGAGTCAGGCTATTGGTTCATTTGGATTCACTTCCAACTTTTGCAGTTCAGACTGTCCAGCCAGTTTAACTCTTGGCCTCTCAGGTGAATTGACTTACAAATGTTATAGAAAAGGCCACAGCAGTGCTGTTATGAAAGAAACCCATGCCCTGGAACACAGCCCAGTAGACTAGAGTCGCTCAGCAAAAGAGTTTCCACTAGCTACACTTGGGAGTTACCCTTGGTTTTGCCTTTGTCTCAGACCATCTGGATATCAAAAGTGCTAATAAGCAACTGACTCACTGGCGGAATAAATTCAATCTGTTGATTATGTTCTGGAAAGCTCTGCAATGAAAGAAGTACTGGCAATAAAGGAGCAGAACACTTTCCCAAGTTCTGAGGTCATATAAGCCTAGCCATGAGAAGGCATATTGATATGAGTGGGCACTGGAGACTTAGTATATGGATTTTTTGATGAAAGAAGTCATGCTTAGATCTTGGCCAACAATATTTTTTGGCTCTCTTAATAGTAGCCAGTGTGGATTTCTTCTTAGAGATCTTGGGTTTATGTCACTTTCACTGTGACAATTACTAGGAAAGTTTTATGCAGCCTGGAAGCTCCCTGAGAGTTATCAAAATAATTTTAAATTTGACCACTAAGCTAAGGACAGAGAACAGATGCAAGTCAAAGTATTCAAGAATAAAGATGCCTTAATGAGTCATCTTAAAGAGGACTAGACATGTATGTGTTCTATCATCGTATAATACCTTTTAATTTTCTTGTACTAGCTCTTATGCTGACTCATAACAAATAAAAATGTGAATGTGTGAATGTATTTTCACTCTTTAGAGGCAGATGTTTTTGGATGTAGGAGGTGGGAGGACAGGGTTTCTCTATGTAGTCCTGATTGTCCTGGAACTGATAGACCAGGTTGGTGTTGAACTCAGAGAATTACCTACGTCTGCCTCTTAAGAGCTGGAATTAAAGGTCTACACCATCATGTTTAACTGTAGAGCCAGGGTTTTGATACATACTCAGGCTAGCCTTAAAGCTGAGATAGTTCTTCCTTGGCCTATTAAGTGGCTGGTTTATTTTTATATAGAAACAGGCATTTAGGTAACAGAAAACATCACTCTGTGAAATGACTACGGTGTACAAATGTGTTCATTTATTTTATTTCAAAACTATAGTTGCTTTTATGATTATTAAAAAGAATCTATCAATAATTTCAACTGGGAAACTTTATAAAACTAACCTGAAAACAGCAATGCTCCTGTCAACCACTGTTTTGCCTCATTAGGGTTAAATGCCTGTTTCTGTAAGGAATTCTTTCTAGCTTTGTTATTATTCTTCTCTTTAGTTTTTCCTGGAAGCCTCTTGCTCTCTAGAAAAGCATTCCGTGTGCTTTCACTTTAAAGTGTGACCCATATTGCTCACATTTCTTTCAAGTCTCTAATCCAGGGAGTTAGCCTAACACACCATCTCCTTATCACATCTGATGGTTCTCTGTGACTTGGAAAAATACAGTTGATAAGGTGTAGTGGGTTTTTTTTTTTTATGTGTCAGTCACCATTGTGAATGCGCTCAATTAGTGGTTACTTAATGCTCATAATAGCTGTGAATGAGAGGCAGGTCATATAAATCTACTTATATTAGTAAGCTTCTTCCTGATCTTCATACTTTGTTCACTAATTCATTTATAAAGCAACATAGTTGCTAAATATTCGGGACTATGTACTGTATATAAAACATTTAATATGGGTATCTTCTTGGACTTTGAGGAGTTCAAGGTCAAGCAGTTAGCTCTATTGCAGCTGTTTTGCTGGACATTGTGTAATTGATAACACAGACAAATAAGGCCTCAGGCACATAGTATGTGGCAACTGATATGGCGTGTTCTTTTCTATTATAATGGAAGAGTCAGAAACAGTTCACATTTCTGTGAGTCACACAATAATATTCAGGTGTCTATTAATTCTGCTGTTTTAATAAACTGTGAAGAGATCTGGCTTGCATAGACGGTCTCCAGACAGATTACACCGAACAGAAGAACATGCTGACTTTCAGCATTCACAAGAAGGGCTAGTATGTTAAAGGCTTTGGTCAAATACGATGTTCCAAAAAAAACTAGAAATAAATTCTATGAAAATTTGGGGATTCAACATTTCAGTGAAGGTTTTAGGGATTCAGTGGTCAAAATATAACAAGATATCCCCTCTAAAGCAAATAAAATTTTTCGCAACTTCTGCTTAGTACAATAGAAATGGAGTAAAATATCTAGCAGGCCTCTTTGAGTTTTTGAGGTAACACGTTCTAAGCTTAACTACTGCTCCATAAACAGAGTGATACATTTTTGATTGGAGAGGTCCTACCTACAGTATAAACAACTATGTAAGTGTGATCTTAAAGCCCAGCAGATCTTACTGTGTTGGCTATATCAGCAGTGAGAAAAGAGGCAGCGTCTTACCCCTGGGAGAATAATGATTCAGTGCCCTGTGATTCAGCAGCAAGGCCGTTTGCTTCATGTAATTACAGGTCTTTTGAGCAAAAGCTCCTGTGAGTTGTTGAGAGAGACACAATGGTTTCACACTGAGCATCAAGTGCCGCCGTGGTCTAGAGAAGCACATTGTATGCAGCGCTCTAATGGACGTGTCTTATCACAGAGTTGTGTAGGCTCACAACCAGACCAGTCTCATACAGAAAGGATGCATTTGGGCTCAAACCTGAGCAGGACAAAAGCCACTGATGGGTATATCCCTCATAACAATGGCAACAACAATTTTCTCAGCTTGCTTCTTTGCCATAGGAATAGAGGGGGGAGCGGCATGATCAAAACAAGGAAGAAAAGTCTACTTTTGGTGTTTGAGTGGTTATATTCTTTATATAAGTACAAGCTGAAACTACGCCATTGCTACATTACTGCCATATTCAAGGTAAGCTTTGAAAGACTATGGAGAAGGAAATTTCCCCGTAAGAAGAGCCATGAACAACGTTCTTAGTCACTGACTTTTGGCAGGATGAGGAGTAGCCCAGTAAATATATAAGTGGCAAATGGGTAATGGCTTGGTTGTCTGCTCAGGGTCCTGAATTTAAAATCATTGGAAGACTAGAGACAAATGTTTTCGGATAAAATATGTAGATGAGTTTCAACAGTTTTGTGGCCAAACAAAAAATACCCACTATGAAAGAAGTAATGAACAACCAAGAAGATATATTAACTAGAACAACTGGAATAAGTATGCCTTTATCATTGGCCACATACAACTGTCATGATAGACACATGAATGAAGTGGCCATGTTGACAAAACAGACTAGCTCTTGAGTACAGGAGCACAGACTTCTTTCTTCTTACCAAAGCTGAAGTAGCTTCTGCTGCTTCTGAGCGAACTTTTCAGCAATAGAAACCAATGCCAGCACATCACTATTTCTTCATGAAGCCAACTGACCATTTAGTAGCAAGTCAAATGTAAGGGCTAAGAGCTGGTTCTTACAGGTAGAGGTGCCTATTCTGGATACTACCTTATCTTTACTGATTGCTATGCTTCAGCCAGATCCTGAAGCTTATGGAATGTGAAATCTCATACAATGTAACATATATAAACAAGTGCCCCATTCCACAGTGAAGAAATAGGGGATTGGGCCAGGATTTAGTGGGCACTAGCCATATCATAGGACATCAGAAACAGCCTTCTAGCGGCAGAGCTGAAACAAGAGCTGAGAATTGGTACTCTGAAAGGAGGCTCTGCCCTTCTTCATTAGAGGGCTCAGAATTTTTCTTCCTCCTTCAATTAGCTGCATGAAAACCTTTCTTCCTTAGCCCCATTTTAGCTGGAGGAGGAACACTGCTCCAATTGTAGTAGATAACCTGGAAATTTGAGCCAAATTAGCTAAGTCTTTGTTGGGTCGTGTCTCTAATAGGAAGAACTTAATGACCACTAGTAGGTAGGATGGCTTCATTTGTTACAACTCCCCAAAACTCCCATAGGAAGACTTTGTGCTTTCTACTTCTTTGATACCAGGTTCTCCAAGGCTTGAGGTTCCCACAAAATAGATTTTCTATAAGCTATGAATACTGATAGAATGCTTTGGATTCCTTGAGTCTAGAGATTAGCTAGCAAAAATGGTCATCATATCTTGCCAGAAGTAACCAACCCTGAGCACAAAGAAGAGATAGTGTTGCTTTCCCTACACAATGGCAGAGTATGTGTGGTTCTAAGTTGATCTACTTGGGAGCCTCCTTCCACTCACCCTCTTGGTTTTTTTGTGAAGGATCAATGCAATAAATCTGCCTTGAGAAAGGTATGGCTGTTAAGGGCTAAGGCACATAGGAATGCAACTTTGGGACACAGGACTATATAATATATGGTGGCTTGTTAAGGGACCAGCTGAGGTTTTGAGGGCATTAGAATGGATCACAGAGGTGAGAGAGGATGAGCATCAGTGCACTGGAAAACTACTGCAGCCCTGGGATCTCTGGTTCATCTCACTGACTTCTCTTACAGGCAAGCATTCCTTCTAGAGGAGAAGGCTTACAGACGATCTGTATACTAAATCTGTACAACGGAACCTATCTGTGCAGATCAAAGGATGAACCATTGCAAACATGAAAAAGTGCTGCCAAATTCTTCTGCTTTGGGAACATTATTTACTGTTGGGATCTTAGCTGTCCTAATCTGTCCCTCGTTTTGTACTGGGTTACACCTCTCTTATTTAGAGCCAACAGAAGTTATAACATAGGCCCTCTGCCATTTTAAAAGGAGTGCTTTTATTTAAAATATGACTTCAACCAGAAGCCTCCACTTTGGCCTAGCTGAAGCTTCCTTAAGTCTTTCTAAAGTCTAAGGTTCTTCTTACTCTTGTTTTCCTTCTTCTGTTTCCACTACTGTCACACTGGCACCCACAGTCTGGAACCTCTCCCTGCTTTCCGGATTTCCCTGCTCGTCAGAGGTACTTCTCTCAGTCAGTCTCTAGCATGTCTAATTCTGTCCAGACACCTGCTTCTCAGAGGACACAAACTGCCACTGCCACTGGGAAAATGACACTTTAGCTAAAAAGAAAGTTTTAAGGTACAATGAAGAGATTCATTCTCCTTTCCTGTACTGGATCTATAGAGACCTAGCCCATGCTCATCTTGTTTCTCTGAATAGCAACTTGTTTCCATATTTTTTGCAGCCCTAATTCGGAGCAAACACTTGCAAAAAAAAAAAAAAAAAAGAAAAAAAAGAAACCATTTCTTCTACCTTGAACTACGCTTTCACTTTATCTATTATCTACTTAGAGTTTATCTTTTTACAGTTTTTTAAATTAGCCTGTACTTCATTGTACAGCCAGGCATTCATAGTACTTAGCATTTGAAAAAAGCAAGTCTACTATTAGACTATTCAAAAGTTTACTTAGAAGTTCCCTAAAGGATTAAAAACATAACTCTAACCCAACCTAGTTCAAACAAGTGGGAGAAATTTATTATTGCTCAGCCAGTTGTTTAGAATGAGAAACGAACATTAGGAATCTTGTATAGAATTGTGATCTCATCTTTGCTCTTGGTGTGCAGATATATCAATTTATTATATATTATATATTGTGTTAATATAGAGCTAAACTATAAGAACCTTTTATATGTCAATCATACTTCATGATGTGTGTCTGTGTGAGGTAGGAAAAGCAAGATTAAGATTTGAAGTTAGAAGTTCTTAACTTAGTTCTACAACATTTAAGAAATCTAAAAAAGTCCTATTGCCTCATCGAATTTGGGTAGCTCATTGGCTGTTACAAAGTTCAAGTGCAGCAGAACATGAGAAAAAGCTTTGCAAATTATAAAATGCTGTATCAGTTGTGAATTTTTATGCTGTGATGATAGTTTGGGAACTTCTTTGGAATAGTTTCTGATATATGACGATATGTATTACTTAGGAGTAGTATGAAGTTAACTGGGCTTGA
Organism: Alexandromys fortis; assembly: GCF_014885135.2. NCBI lineage: Eukaryota > Metazoa > Chordata > Mammalia > Rodentia > Cricetidae > Alexandromys > Alexandromys fortis. Next base: position 11,260,084 of record NW_026067926.1, on the reverse strand, counting down.
AGTTAGTCTGCCAGGGCTGTGACGATAAAATACCATTAACTGGGTGGCTTAAACAACAGAAATGAATTTTCTCACAGTTTTGGAAGTTCAAAGTCAAGGTATTGGCAGATTTTGCTATGAGACTTGAGAGTTCCAAGTCTTGAAGATGGCTGCCTTTTTATGAGGTCCTCTTCTCTGGGTGTGGGCAGCACGAGTGCCTCTTCCTCTTATAAAGATGTCAGTCAGTTCTATCACATTAGGGCCCTACCCTTATAGCTTCATTTAACTATATAACTATATATATAAGAAGTACATTCTTTAAAGAGCCCACTTGCTAACACAGTCACATTGGAATTAGGGCTTTAACACATGAAATGTGGAGTAACAATTGAGTCCTATATCATGCATTATTAAGTCTGTTCAATCATTAACTGTGTCAAGTCCATTCATTGTTTGACGTTCTATTGGAACTACTGGTCTACCTAAAGAAGCTGTGGCTCCTACATCTTCTGTTAAGTGATACTTGAGGCATGGTAAGGATGCAGGTTCTTTATTCCCATCTTGGAATTATGGAATCAGAATCTTCAGTGTTGAAGTTCAGAAATCTTCATTTTTACCATATGGGTACATATTATCTGTGATTTTTACATACAAATTTTAATAATTATTGATATAATGGAAAGCATATAAGGAGCTCTGGAGTCACATAGCATGCATTTAGTCTTGGATTAGCCTATTACTGCATGATTTTTGTCAAATTATTAACTCTTTTTGTGCCTCAATTTCCTCATATGTAAGATGGAGATCTTACTATTACCTGTGTATTGTAAGAATTAATAAGTGGATTAGAGGACTCAACATGTTGTTGCTGTATATTTTGATTTTTAACATTCTCCAACTTTATAACCTGGTGAAACAAGGCTTTCATGAATATTTTCTTTACAGTTACACCTTTTTCTTGTTTATAATTATAAACCACTAATTATACCCACTCCTTAAAGACAGATTTTAAATGTGTTTGTGTAAGAACCTTATGCATGGGAGGCAACTGCTCTATCACTGAGCTATACTCCCTGCCATAGAGGTATAACCCTATTCAAGACTTGCCTACTTCATGCGTTCTTTCTGCCTCCCATTGCAATCTGGCTATCTTTTAGGACAAACTATTTTATATTTTTTTGTGTGACCATTTATAGCTGATCTCATCTCACATACACATGTATCACATCACCGTTCTGCGTGTGTCATGCATTCCTTGAGGGTGTCCAGGATAGATCAAATTAACAAATATTTGCTTACTGCAATAAAAGGAGAGGTGATTTTTTTTCAAAGTAATATTGTATTTGTGAAACTGAGGCTTTTTATGACCCTGATAATAAGAAGTAGGTCATAATTAGGCACCAACAGTGTGCTAGAGAATTGAAAACAGAATTCTGACAAATGTGAATGTATGTAAGGAATTAAAACTAACATTTTCCTTTATTCTTATATCCTGGAAAACAAAAATGTAAACTTTATTCTTATTATGAATATGTGACTGGAGAAATTTCCTGAGAGATAGTTCTAGAAGATAGAACTTGAGAGCAAGACAGACGAAGGATGAAGGAATTTTGATTGTTAGAGAAACTTGGAGCCCACCGTTTATTTTGAAACTATTTTTAGCAAAGATTTAGTCAGGTTCATTCCTATGAAGGTTTAGAGATGTCTGGTCTTCTTTTATAGCACAATAAAACCTCATGGTTTCCTGGTTGGCTGGTATTTGTTTAAAGAGAGTGGGTTGCTGGTACTGACAATATTGGAGAAGTTATAATTGGGGGAATCTGATGTAAATTTTTTCACTGGTAAAGACGGGGGTTGCTAAGGATTAAATCCAGGCGTGACTGTAAAGAATTTTTGATTTGTTTAAAGTCTTGTTCATATTAAAGTAGATGTTAGCTATCCTTTTAAACGTGATTAAACACCTCCCAAATGCAGTACTAAAACCTGAATTTATGTAAGGGTTCTTGCTATTGTGCAGCCTGCACTTATATTTAATATAGCTACCAAAGCACCAAGAGTTGTTGCTGGGAAGAGTCCAAGCATAATCTGAGTGAAGATTGATGCTAGGTTAAAACTGAAGCACTACAGTTGATCCTGGTTATTTAGAAGGAAAAGGACACAAAGAACCCTTGGTTTTGTCTGAAATAGCTAACCAAAAAGTATTAAAAAATTCTCTAAATGTATAAATCTATATTTTGCTTTTAATTAATGGAACTTGTTGGCTGTTTGCTATTACCAGAGTGATGAAAATACAGTGATTTTTAAGCAAAGAACATTGAGCAAGACTAAACGATCTCATCTGAATCTTTTAAAAAATGGAGACATGTCACTGACTTCAAAGGGGTACATGAAAGAAAGAACTGGGCTCATATTGCTATACTCTTTGAAGCTCAATGGATAATTGTTCAATTAAGAGACTTTCAGGCCTGCTGGAGATTCCTGTTCATGTTTGTGCTATGAAGACTGTAGTCTCACTCTCCTGTTTTGTCCTCTTCCACTTGTAAGACATGGGTAGGAATGTAAAGTTATTGCTAATTTATAGAATTTGTATGAAAGACTGGAACTATACCATTAGAGAGAAATCTGTTAAGTTCATTTGTGATCTGGGACTGAACTCAGGACTTTGTGCACATGAGGCAAGCAGCACAAAGCCAGCACTCTACTGTTTAGTTGCAACCTCAGACTTTTTTTTTTCCAAAAATAAGAAATTGAGAGTCTACCTCAGTTGATCAGACTGCTCTTGACCCTGTAGTCTTCCTGCTTCAGCGTCATCCGTAGCTGGGATTTTAAAGTGTGTGGTGTGTTCCACCTAGCAAATTTTTTCTTTATACATCCGAAAAAAACAGAGGTGTATCAACTTACTATTATTTTTACTAGATTGTTTAAATTATGCTTGTAAGGCCAAAATTAACAAAAAGTAACAAGACAACTAAAAAACGTTATCTCCTGGATAATTTTAGTTAGCTCCTGGGTGATTACTTGGAATTCAACATTTTTTTTTGTTGTTGTTAATTCCAATACAAGTGTGCATTCATTCTTTAAGTCTATACAAATGCAAGTGCTCGTTCACATAGTAGCAACAATAGTTTCTGTTGGGTGCTTTACTGCTCTTGATCTTTCTTTTTCAAACTGTCCCCCTATTGATTTGCAGCACATCTATTGCCTGGTTATCTTTATGGCATAGTTTCTTCCTCCATAGTCATCCTTTTGTCCTTTACCCCTTCATGCTGGTATTCTACACATTTAAAAAAAAGACACAAAAAACCCCCAAACCAAAAATCTGATCGTTTCACCCACTCTACCTATATACTATAGGATTCCAAACTGTCTTTCCGATCCAAATTGCTCGAGTTTCAGATTCATATATCTAAGAGCAAGAAACATCCCCTTTTCTTCAACCTGTTTAAAATGAAACTTGTAATCTTTACTCTCAGATATTCCTCTAATATTCTTATATCACATTAATATCTTTAAATTATTCTTAGATTAGATGAAAAATCTTTCTTCATAGTACCCGTTTAAATCATTTAGAATTGATCAAACTTATTATAATTGTTTTTTAAATGTTTTTCCTGGGTTTGGTCACACAGTCTTCCATACTATCCCTATGCAATACTGGTACTGATTTTCAAATGCACAATTGAAAGGGAACATGGCTTACTCCTCCTTTAGAACCTTTAACAGTTCCTTATTATCCACACGATCAAGTTGCTCAGACTTCTCAGTGACCCAAAGGCTTACCTACATTTGGTCTCCACACTTCTATCTTGTGTTTTTTTTTTTTTCCCACACCCACCTTCCTTCCACCCCAAATCATACCAACCTGCTTACAGTTCCAGGATTTCTTGTTCTCCTGATTCTGTACATTCTGTTCTTTGTCGGGATTCTTTTCTGTCTTCTCATACACTTGGGAAGCCTGTATTTATTCTTCAGTCATCAGGCTAGCATCTCCTCTGAGAACTCCTCTTTGTTCTGCACTGCACTTGCTAAGAACTCCGAGCAGTTCACACTGCGCTGCAGTTGTTTACATAGTTTCCCTTGTACTAAACTAAGGGAAGCGCTGCCATTTGTCTGAAAGTATTTGTAACTTTAGTGTCTAAATAGTGCCTGGTACATGCTAAATGAATGAAGAAACTTCTGAAAAACACAAATATTTTCTTGTCTTCAGGATGTTTGTTATTATAGATGAAATGGGTTGTTAATACCGGATTTTTTTTTCTCCTTGTAATCATGAATAGGCCCCACATCAACTACTTTCTGTAGTATGTTTCCCTAGGACTACAAGAATAGGCTAAAAAAATACATAGTTATTCCACGGAAAGTAATACATTAATTCCACAATTTTAGTAACTGGGGCCCTAAAACACTGTGTCATTTGCTTTGTAATGAATGAGGGTTGTTAACATACTATATGATAGTGGACTTAGGACAGCAAAGACATAGAATGAAATTAAATTGAAAGTAGGCCTTGAGAAAGAGTTGAACAAGTGGTGAGATCTAGAGATATTTTGGGCAAAACTCAGAATTAGCAGGATTATGAGAAGTCCTGAAAGGATATGGGAGGTTAAGGAGCAGGGTAGATGTAAGAAAAATAAACACACGTGTACACGCATGTGTGGGCACACACACAAACACACACTATCTGTTAATTGTTAATCTCTCATTTGATTTAACACATAATAAAAACTCCAAGAGCTGGATATAGGCATTTTATAGATGAGGTGGGTAACTAGAGACACCAATAGAGTAGGCTCACAGGGAAGGTTCTTCATTCACGTTCCGCTGCTCCCCCTTTCCAGTCCCAGAGCTGCTGTGCTGTTGTGTACAGCTTCTTCATCCACATACAGTGTATGCTTCTGTTTGCAATGGCCACGTATAGGTGCTTCATTTAGCAGTTCAGAGTAACACAACTACAATTTCATTTTCGGTTCAACCCCCTCAAATCTATAAAACAATAGTTCACATTTACTGATGATGCTAGTTAATGCATCAGATGATTTCTCTTGAGTTTCTCTTGTAAAAACAACATGAATAAAATTTAAATGGGTTTAGCAGAACAAGCTGACTCCCAAGTTTTTCTTGGTGTGCTCCGCTCCACTGCTGGCTCTGTTTGGAATCCAGAAAGGACTGCTGTCTGGTGTAAAAGGCATTTTGCTCTGCTTGGCAGTTTGTCACTCTTCTGGGCAGGTATCCAGCTTGTGGTAGTGAGGTGGTTTTGTGGCAGAACTCCACAATTAACCACAAGTTCAGTGTCAACGGTAGGCTGCCACCGTCGTGGCTGTGATCCTCCAGATCTGCTGGTGTGGAAGGAACTACTGCTTGTCCAAGGAGGGAGGACGAAGGCTCGGAAAGAGTCTGTGTGGCTTTTAGGTGTAAAACAACAACAACAACAAAATCCAGGAAATTTCAGAATAATAGCTAGAGATTTAAGACCTTTCACATTATTATATTTTTAAAACTCATAGCAGTGAATTTTTGGCATAGAAATAATTGCTGTTCTGAAAATTAGAACGTAAGAAGGAAAAATTTTCAAGTATTAGAATGTCATCTTAGAGAAAAAGAAATCTAGGCATTATCACTTGAATTAAAGTTTAAAAATCACCTACATTTCTTGTAAGAATTTAGTTTATATTATAATTTAAGTCAAATGTCAGTGTGTATTTTTTGTAAAGTTAAAGAAAAGTGTCCATTTCTTAATTTTGTGAAAATGAATGTTATAAATATTTTTAAAAATATGGAAAATCTTGTTTCTGTTAAATCTTTTAATGGATTTCTATTAAAATTCTTTAATGACACAAAAATTAAGAGAACATATAACTGAAAGCTGATCTGTAAATCTGTAAAAATTGCTTTGAGAAACGTAAAATGTGTGATCCTTGCAACAGGATGATGACTGTGTTGGTCAGGAGACTGAGTTCGTCTGAATAAGAGAATTTCCATACCTAAAGAGTATATTTTATAGGTATCCAGGTCAATATATTGCGACAACACAAATATTTAATAAATAGGAATAATAACTCTTGTTCCATGTTGCATAGCATCATCTCTAGCCCCCCTCATACTTAATATATCCTTTTTGTGTTTGGTTTTGTTTTTTGGCCACCATATACTTTGTAGTCATAGGGTACTTGGAGGTAGCTGAAAATACTAGGGTGCACGAGTACAGAATTTTGTACTTGCTTGTTTCCCTTCCCAGATTCTCTTTTCTTCCTACTTTACTTAGGTAACTTCTGTTTGTCTTTCAGTACTGCCCCAGATGTGACTTCCTTGACTGCCCCCAGACCCTTACTCCTCACATGCTGGTCACATGACAGTCTAGGCAGGTGCTCTTGCTCTAGCCTGCCTGAGAGCAAAGAGCCGAGTTCAGCTCTCCATCAATTATTCTATTCCTGGTCTTTAGCAATTATTTCTAGCTCTCTATGTTCAACTAGACTATGGAGTATTATCATTACACTATCTTTGTTATCAGAAACCAGACACTTAAGAAATGATTGCATCTATTAAGGATGGGATAGTAAATGTTTGTGGAGAAGAATATTACAGAGGAAGTGAAAGTGAGGGATGAAAAAAATACAGAAATGAAAAAAATAGAAAGTATGGAGAGAAGTATCATAGAGGAGGGACAGTGGGGGCATTCTGACAAGAATAATTTTTCTTTAGTAGTTATCAATACTTGTAGTTGTTGTTTTTGACACAGGGTTTCTCTGTACACAAGGCTGGCCTCGAACTCACAGAGATCTGCCTGCCTCTGCCTCCCAAGTACTGGGATTAAAGGCTTGCATCAGTACCACTGCCCAGCTGTAGCCAAATTTTTATGTGATATGCTATACTTTTTAATAGTTTATGTGTATATGCCCTATTTCCTAGAGATATTTGTAACTTTGAGGAAGCTCTGAAGAATGGTTTATGGTCTTTATGGTCTTTTTTTCCCCCTACAGAACAGTAAGTATTCTGCAAAGAAATACTTGTTGAATCAAGAGTAAGGGGTTGGGGACATAAAGTGCTTGCTGCACAAGGACCAGTTTAGATTCTTACCACCCATCTAAATGTCCAGTAGGCCTGGTTTCCCACCTGTAATTCTAGCACTAGGAAGCTGGAAATGCCATCCTCAGAGCAAGCTGGCTAGAAGACTAGGATTGGTGAACTCCGGCTTCAGCTAGACAGAGATCCTCCCTCAGTGAACAAGGTGGTAAATCTTGGGCCTCTGCATGCATACAGATGTACCTCTACCCACTGTATACCCCCATCCATGCACACACATATGGACACCACATACACAGACACATTGAAAAACAAAGGAATAAGTAAAAGGCAGACTCCATTCTGAGAAAGGTACTACTTAGAAGAGAAACATTGTTAACCTTTGGGCAACAGAGTTACTTGCATTTTCAAAACAGAATGATCTTTTCTATACTAGAGAAAAAAATTTTTTTCAGTTTAAGTCAGTAAATTCTCTCACTTTTTAAGTCAGTTAATTCTCTCACTTTTTCAAAAATCTTACAAGGTTCACATGCACCTTAAGGGAAAATAATATTAGAAATTTGGAACCTCGATGACACTGGTTATTTATTCCTGAAGGTTTCTTTGATACTTAAGATGTGCCAGACTGCTTTCTATCTTTTTTCCTACAAAGTCTGGGTTGCATTTTATTGAATTCTGTGAAGTTATGTTTAGGAAGAACATTAGGGATTTTTTTAAAAATCTTTCCAAGTTTAGTTCAATTAACATTCCTTTTTCAGGAAGACTATTTCAGAGCTTTTAACCTTTTTTTTTTTTTTTCCAACCAAGGGTTCCACAGATGGATTTAGCTCAGAATAGGAAATGCTAGAGACCAACTGAGTGGTTTGAATATTTTTATTTAAAAAAGGGCAGTCTACGTCTGGGTGTGATGACATGTGCCTTTAATCCCAGCATTTGGGAGGCAGTGGCAGGTATATCACTGTAAGTTCAAGGCCAGAACAACCCCGGCTCAGTAGAGAGATACTGTCTCAACAGACAAACACACACCCAAACAAAAAGAAAACAGCCTAGCGTTTGCATAGCAGGCCACGGCTGAAAGGGACAGCACAGAGAGGGGGCAGCATTACACTTCTCTACAGAACTGGTAAATATGAGCTTTTCAGGGCCTCTTGGTAAACATTTCATCATTTCTCTACCTCCATCTTTCTCTCCTTGTCTCCTCTGTGTTTTCATTCATCCCACCTTCCCCTTTCTTTTGGTGTTTTGAGTTAGGGTGTGTGCTAGCCCAGATTACCCTTGAACACATGATCCTCCTGCCTCAGCCTCCTGAGTGTTGGGATAACAGTCATGTGCCACCATGCCTGGCTTCTCTTAGCTGTCAGAACCTGAGGAGTTGTCTGATTGTGTAACTTTTTTTTTTTTTTTTTGGTTTTTCGAGACAGGGTTTCTCTGTGGCTTTGGAGCCTGTCCTGGAACTTGCTCTGTAGACCAGGCTGGTCTCGAACTCAGAGATCTGCCTGCCTCTGCCTCCCGAGTGCTGGGATTAAAGGCGTGCGCCACCATCGCCCCGGCTGATTGTGTAACTTTTGTCTAACAAGAGATGAGATGCCCAGGTCTTATTCAACTTCCTATCCAATTCTTTTCTACTTATCTTCCATAATTATAATTATAATAACCACCAAAAGTGCAGCAGTCAAGATTCATTGAAAACAGTTTGATTTTGGAAAGGAATGTCTGGGATTATTGCTCTAGAAATGGATTGCTTTACTTTTGGGTTTTAGATTTAGGAAATGCTCCTACCAAAAACAACAGTTGAAAATACAAGGCACAATGATAGGGAATTAGTTACTAGAATATAGAGTAGAAGGAAAAATGGTTGAGATCAATCCTGAGAACTCTTTTGGCTTCGCTAAAATACATTTTTGATGCATCAATGACTAGCACCAGAGATTTCATCATATGAAGAAGGCATTCTAACATCTGGGCAGACCCTAGTGCTGGGATTTCTCAAATGGAACTTGTAAGGAAACACAGGTTGTAGGCAGTTAACATCTGCCAATGGTAAAAGTGTCCTTAGGCACTAAACTAATTTTTAGGGCCAGTTCTAGGCTCTGAGAATGAAAAGATCAGGACAGGGTTCCTCCGGAGTTAGGGGATGCATTGGTGGTTTATTGGATTGGGTATACCTTTAAGGGATCTAGAACAAAACTCTCACCCTTTGAATACACATGGCAACTCTGGGTATTATTAGAAAAATATAATGCGTGAGGGGTTGCATTGCTTCAGAATGACTAAGGAGATGAGTGGTAAGCACCAGGGTTCCATGTCATGGATCAACAAACTGAAAAGTGAAGATATCCACTTGAAAGTGCAGAGATAGGGAGCAAGCTCAATTCAGGCAAAACAAGAATAGAGATAGCTAAGAGAAATTATGTATGTCTATATATATATCTCAGGATGAGAACTAAGGAAATCTATTAGTTGTTTAAGTTTGACAGTAGAATAATTAATTTGCCCTCTAAGAAATGCAGCTTAGTAATCTTTGACAAAGTCTATAAATATAGAAGGGAGCTATTATAAACACAGCTAGCTCATTCTTTTTGTTAAGTAAACTTCTGATGGTCTTGTCACAATCCTTACATTTTATTTTAGAATCCTCAGGTACTGGGTTGGTGTATAGAGGGGTGTGCTTCATCCATTGCTTATTGAGAAAGTTGGAGTTTTGGACCTACAAAGATCTTGATGGCAGCTAAAAGATGTTTAAAGAACTGCAAAATAAAAGTTTTGTGAAAGTGGCTTTGAATTCTATTTCCAGGCAACAGTCCTTTGTACAAACACCTTCATTTTCATTTATCAACACTGAAAATTTGGGCGGCACAAATAATTCAAAGGTTGGTTGTATCAATTTGAAAGGTGAATCCTAAAGACACCTCTATGGTTTTGGAATGTTGTCATTATAGCTTTTAAAAACAAGAAGATTTTAAAAGTCATTTAAGGGTGATCTGTGATCTACGCATCTTTCTTAGGATCCTTGTTACCTAGCTTCTTTGGGGCTGTGGATTGTAGCCCTGGAAGGGGGAAATAGACGAGATCTCCTGGGTAAACTGAGAGGGGGAGAGGAGTGGAGGATGGGAACATGAGGTATTGGGATGTCCGAGTTGGGGGAGGGACAGAGAAGGAAAGCAATCAATGAAAGAGATATCTTGATAGAGGAAGCCATTATGGGGTTAGGGAGAAACCTGGCGCCAGGGAAACTCCAAGGATGACCCCAGGTAAGACTCCTAGCAATAGTGGAAAGGGTGCTTAAACTAGTCTCCCCTGTAATCAGACTGGTGACTACCCTACTTGTCATCATAGAACCTTCATCCAGTAACTGACGGAAGCAGATGCAGGGACAAGCACTGGGCCGAGCTCCGGGAGACCAATTAAGGAAAGGGAGGAGAGATTTATGAGCAAGAGAGGTCAAGATCATGATGGGGCAACCCAAAGAGACAGCTGACCCGAGCTAGTGGGAGCTCATGGACTCTAAACTGACAAACAGGGAGCCTAATCTGCAGGGGACTAACCTAGGCCCTCTGCATGTGAATGACAGTTGGGTAGCTTGGTCTGTTGGTGGGGCCTCTAGCAGTGGGAGCAGGATCTGTTCCTGGAGCATGAACTAGCATTTTGGAACCTATTCCCTTTGGTGGGATGTCTCACTCAGCCTTGATGCAGGGGGAAGAGCTTGTTCCTGCCTCAACTTGATGTGCCAGGCTATGTTGATTCCCATGGAGTCAACATTTTCTGAGTGGATGGGGGGGAGGAGGGCTGAGAAAGAAGGTTGGGAGAGGAAATAGGAGGCAGGGGAACTGTAAATGGTATGTAAAATAAATTTAAAAAATCATAAAAAGTCATCTAAGTTAAAATGTTTCCTTTTACAACGGAGCAGAATGAGTTTTTTTGAAAGCCATGACTTGCTTGCTATCAGGGCATGAACAGTTGGAGCCCAACTCAAGAAACAGCATCTAGTCCACTACTGTTTTCATTTACCATGAATGTGTATTCTATCTCAGATGACAAGCTCAGATTTAAAAATAACAATACAATAACATTAATCTAAACCTGTTCAACAATTTATTACTTTAGAAAAATTACCTAAAATGGGTACTTTAGTAATGTTTTGTCATGCCCTTCTACACAAGCTCTAAATATATAGGCTGTTTCCTAGTTACTCTTCAACTGATTTTGTGTGTGTGTGTGAGGGGGAGGGGTCCTATGTACAGGCTTTAAAACACAAATTTGCTGAGTTTAGCTAAAATGAGCCCCCACCTTCATTTGTTCAGCAGGAAAAGACCCAATGATTTTTATCATTTATGACATTAGGGTAACTATTGAACACTCTATTAAATACTTTTCCTCTATTCAATATATAGAAAAGCCAAGGAAATTCTGCTCTTTTCCCACAATTGTCAAACGCTGGTGTTAATCCGTCACTGATTTCTATTATGTATCTGAACTATGATCATATATGAAAATGGTTTGCTTTAGGTCATGGCTGTGGGCTGAGTGAGATTAACTGGGGGAAAAATAGGCCTGTTTGTGGGATTTACCACACAGTAAGGTTTCTCATCTCCCTGGAAAAATGTGGAATTAGCTTTTTGAGAAAAGCAGGCCTGTCGCGAGGCTGAAGGGAGAGTTTTGGTGGAGGGAAACAGTTCACCATCTCTAAGGCAGTTATGCCTGGTTGGATTCCAGAGCAGTCGCTTTGGTCCAGCAAAGTTCTTTTCTCCCACTTTTAAGTCTGTCTTCCCTACTTGAGTCTTTCCCAGCGTCGCCCGTTCCACGGGTCCTTCACAGATGGGATCTTATTTGCCTTCTTTCAGGTCAGCCCATTCACATTGACAGTGGTCTTAGGACTATGGGACTCTCCCCCCTCACCCCGAACACACCGTTGCACACAAACAGGCTCTTAGTTGGGAAGAACTTTTGGGACAGCAAGTCTACGCTGTGGTGGGATGGAGGGTGTGAAGCTGCGCATGTGTGGCCAGGATGCCAAGCAGAGGACTGGCTATCAGTTCTCAGCCTCACGGAAAGGGCCACTCAGCGAGACTCGCTGGCTGACAGAGCGCACTCTCCGCCGCCCTCTCCTCTTGAGCCCCTAAAGGGATCCCAGGCCTGCGCAGGGCCCTGGAGTCCAGGTGTAACGGCCGGCCGGAGTTTCTCCATCCTGGCTCGGCGTTGGCCGACCTCCCCCTTCACACCTCCATCCAGGCGGTCCCGAGGCACGCCATGACTCCACTCCCGCGTCGGGGTCCGGCTCCCCGAGCCCTCGCGGGGGGACCTGACTGACTGTGGCAGCGCCTGAGTCTGAGCTCGGGGTCTCGGGACTGTGGACAGTCCCAGTGAGGCGGTCAGGGTGGCGGATGTCCCACGCTCGGGGACCCGCGCGCGCTCCCCGAGGGGGGTCCCAGTCTTTCAGCCTGGACGCGGGGACGGGGACAGGGCCTCACGGGAGCGACCGGCCGGGCCGCGGGCGCGCGCTCCACCGCGGGGTCCCGGATGCGCATCCTGACGGGGGCGGCGGCCGCCCGAGTGGCGAGCGGCCCGAGCCGCGGGAGCGCGCGGGGCCGCGGGCGGGGCGCGCACCCGGCAGGGGCAGCCGCGGGGGAGGAGCGCCCGCTCGCGCGCCCAACGGACCAGGCTGCAGCCGTGAGGTAACTGCTGCAGCGCGCGGGAGCGTGGAGGCGCCGCCGCCGTCTCCCGTCCCGAGCGGGCGTCTTGAGCTGGGGGAAAAATAAGAAGAGGCGTCCGCGGCGGCCCGGGACGCACAGGAGGCCCTTCCGCCACTCTCCCCCGCCAGCATGAGGCGGACGCCGCCGCCCCTCAGCCCGCGCGCAGGGGAGCCCGGGCGGCGGCGGCGGCGGCGGGCGCAGCCCTGACCGCTCGGCGAAGCTCGGGGCGCCCGGAACGCGGAGGGCGCGGGGGTCGGCGAGCGTCAGCGGCTCCCCGCGACCCGGGGCCACGAGGAAGGACGAGCGCGAACGGGACGCGCCAGCCATGAGGTCCCCGCCGCCGGCGCCGGCCGCCACCGCGGCCGCCTCGCCCCCCGAGAGCCTGCGCAACGGTTACGTGAAGAGCTGCGTGAGCCCGCTGCGGCCGGACCCCCCGCGCGGCTTCTTCTTCCACCTCTGCCGCTTCTGCAACGTGGAGCCGCCGGCGGCCTCGCTCCGCGCCGGGGCACGCCTCTCGCTCGGCGCCCTGGCCGCCTTTGTCCTGGCCGCGCTGCTGGGCGCGGGGCCCGAGCGCCGGGCGGCCGCGGCGGCCGGGCTGCGGGCGCTGCTGAGCGCCTGCTCGCTCAGCCTCAGCCCGCTCTTCAGCATCGCCTGTGCCTTCTTCTTCCTCACCTGCTTCCTGAGGCGCGCGCAGCGGGGCCCGGGCCGAGGCGCCGCGGGCTCCTGGTGGCTGCTGGCGCTGCCCGCCTGCTGCTACCTGGGCGACTTGGCGGCGTGGCACGGGTGGTCGTGGCTGCGCGGGGAGCCGGCGGCGGCGGCCGGCCGCCTGTGCCTGGTGCTGGGCTGCGTGGGGCTGCTGACGCTCGCCCCCCGCGTCCGCCCGCGCCACGGCGTCCTGGTGCTGCTCTTCGCCGGCCTGGTGTGGTGGGTGTCGTTCTCCGGCCTCGGGGCGCTGCCGCCCGCGCTCAGGCCTCTGCTGTCGTGCCTGGTCGGGGGCGCGGGATGCCTGCTGGCCCTGGCCCTGGACCACTTCTTCCACGTCCGGGGAGCCTCTCCGCCGCCGCGCTCGGCGGGCGCCGCGGAAGAGAAAGTGCCCGTGATCAGACCCCGGAGGAGGTCGAGCTGCGTGTCGCTGGGAGAAAGCGCCGCCGGTTACTATGGCAGTGGCAAGATGTTCAGGAGACCGTCGTTGCCCTGCATTTCCCGGGAACAGGTAGGGATGGGGGGCGAGCCGGGGCTACCGGGAGGGGGAGCGCGGGGAGACGGGAGAAGCGCGCTGGCTCTCGGTGGAAAGCAGGGGACAGAAACCGCTGCCCCCAGGAAGGGGGTCCTGGGGGAGCCGAGGCCGGGGGCTTTTTATCAGGGAGAGGAGCGGATCAGCCCGCTCTCGGGCTTGACTTCCGCAGGTGGAGGGGGAGTTTTCCAGACCGAGGTGACTGCCTTGAGGTTTCCTAGGCGGACTGCTGCGGCTTCGGACGTGGCTAGGCTCCTGCACATGGCATTTTGGTGCCGTTGGTCTGCTTGCTATCGCAGTGAGGCTGCCTGCCAGAGGTGACGAGCAGCCTTCAGGAGTGGAGTGTGTGCAGACTTGTCACGGTGCGGGACAGGAGTGGTGATGACCGAGAGGACAGATGAGTGTTTCCTTAGTTAAAAGAACAGAAGAGTTTTGGAATTGAGACTTGACTTAGATGAACAGGCAGCAGGACACAGTAATGCAATTTTGAAAAGTGCTTTTGCAGACTAACTCACGGACTTGTGTATTTCTTGCATAATTAGAGGTTTTAGCAATTTAACCTTTAAACTTAGTAATGTGTGGAAAGATGCCCGAGACATTTCCTCCCCAACCCCATAGGCTTTCATTTTTTTTTTTTTTAAGGAATTGAAATCATCACGAGGGAATGAACTTGTATCTCTATAGCGTTGGGGAATGCACATACGACACCAAGAGTATAGCCACTCTGTATAGAACACTTACCTAGTGCCAATACTTTCCCTTCATTGTTTCGGAACCTCCCAAGGACTGCCTTTGGTTGTGTGACATTAACGTTAGTTTAGACAGGCGTGTTTTCAGAGGGACGGAAGACGCAGGGCCACAGAAGTGGCAGTCTTAGGGTCTGATGAGATTTCACACTTCTGAGAGGTGTGTTCTGTGCAACTTCGAGGGCACCCGTAGGAGCTGTCTGGAGGAATGTGTATTCTTAGCTGTCAGATTTTGCTGAGTAGTGATATTTTTCACACTGGGACCCAGTAGACGGGAAACAAACGTGTCTTGTTCTTTACACGTTTGAGGCACTGGTCTCTCTGTCTTGTGTTCTCTTCAAAATAATCTATGAGCCACTACATTGATTTTATGGCCTGCCTGAACACTGATCTATGTATAGTATGTAGTGTTTTCATTTGACATTTTTCTTCTGCTCCTTGCTTTTTTTCTCCCCTTTGATACAGAGCCTTGCTGTGTATTCTTGACCGGCTCTCCCACGAGGGCCTTGAACTGGAGGACTCTCCAGCCTCTCCTACTCCTGAATGTACTACTTTGCTTGGCTTTGAGCGCTCTTTGCTCTGTTATTATTTGGCCAGATGCTAGGGAAAAAAACCAGTTACACTTTTGTTGTCTACGTTTACTATCAGCAATAATAGACAATGTGTAGACAAATGTTTATCAAGTGAAAACTTGTTAGAAGACTAGCTGTCTTTCTGATAGTGTCAGCTATTTTCATAGATTGGAATACATTTGATTTTTATGTGACTAGATTGCATTTTTAACTTTTGAAAAGCCCTTTAGTATAGTTTCACCACTTTTGTAGGGAAATTTTAGGAAAACACAGTTTAAATATTTTGGTTGTAATTTGTTGGTAAGTTATGAGCTGTTAGGTCTGTTCTGTTGAAAATTGAAAAATTCTAGTCTTCTTTCCCTAGTCTGGTTCCCTTGCTATCAAAGCAACTTCTCCCCCCACCCACCCTTTAAGAGCGGTATTATTCCAGATAATATCACTTATTATTTGTATTAGAAGAAAATACAGTTTGTGTTTGTAAAGACAACGTATTTTCTTAGAGTAGAAAACTTTTACCCAGATTCTGGTCTTCAGTACAAACATTTTGAGCGACTTAAAGTATATGCTAATAGTTGAGAGGCTTATCTTTGGGTACTTACTGTTTAGTACTCTGAGTAATACTATTTGGGCATTTCGAGATAAGGGTATTTTTAGTCTTGCAAAGATTACAATACAAGAATCTTTATGCTGTTGTTGAAGTTTAACATAGAGGTATATTTATCTGTGCTTCTCAGTGTTTTATGATGGAAAGTTAAGACATCAGTACTTTTATGAAAGTAGAGGATCAAGTGGTTTTCTAATTGCTCATGTGTTGTATATGATGCTTGTAAAAATATTTTTCTGGTTTCAGAAAGTGACAAATAAGAATTTAGGTGAAACTTGATGCAAGAGAAAAAGATCTAGATTCACAGGCAGAGCTTCAAGGATCAAATCTTGGCCTTCCTGTTTAAATTTGGAGACATCAGTGAACTTCTCTGTGTCTGTATACCAGTAGATGAATTCTATAATATTTTCTAATTCTAAATTAATTTCAGTCAGTGGTTTCATGCTTTCAGTAGTATATAAATAAAAGTATATGGAGTCACAGATGAATAATTTTTAAAAGTTTTATTTTAATATTGAAGATTGTTACTGCTATATATTTTTCAAGGTGTGATTGGGGAAAATGAGCAAAACTATATTTTTTAGAGAGAAACTTTCTTTTAAAAAGTGAATTCTTTATCTTTCAAAATTGCTTTGAATGAGGCCTCATGGCTAGAGAAGAGGACTCATGGCTTTTTATTTTTCAGAAATTCTTGTTTCTACTAATTTCTGATGAGGGATGTTTTACTACTGAGCATATGTGTAGTGATGGCTCTTCTTTCTTTGAAACTATAAAGAGGTTCCTTAATGATATGTGCAGGGATGAAAATGTTTGGGGAAGAGGCAGGAACGAAGGGTGGCCCTTGTCCCTTTGAACTGCCCAAAGGATGACAGAAACAACGGTGAGAAGCCATGACATTCACAGGCTCAGCAGACAGAACTGGAGACTATAAAGTCATTTCGGCTCTCTTTTGCTCATGTGTCACCTCGTTTTATGCCATTGTGCTATTTTGCACAACTTTCATAGTTTTAGAAAGAGTGTTTTCTGTTAATTAAATATATTTATATTCTAAAAAAGTAAATTCCCGTGATAAAATTGTTGAAATATTTTCTAGAATTTAAATGTCTTAATTAACATCTTTGAAAACACTTGAAAATGCAAAGCAACATAAATGTTTTTATTTACATGAGAGTTAGAATAATATTTGACTTTTTGAATGCAATATTAGTTAAGATGCTGAAAATAATGGCATGACTAAAATATTTATATTATATTATTAAAATATAGTGTATAAGTAAACTCTTAGTTAAGGTCCTCTTTTAGAAACATGCTCAGGAATTTAACATGAAAATCTAATTATTGCTGACTGTAGTCTCTGGAGGGTTAATAGAAGCAATAAATTTACAATATGCCAAGAGTAGGCTGAAACTAAGAGGAAGTTTTAAAAAGCCAGTTGCCTATATGATAGCTATGACAGGCATTGAACTATATTTCTGTTCCATTTCAGTGATATATTTTAGAGTGTGGTGGTCAGCTTTGCAGCACTGTCATTGAATGTGTGATTTTTTTTAAATGTGAGGTTTAGAAAAATGAAAGTTAGTGTGTAAGATATTTTTCTATACCTAAAATGCCAAGTGCTTTCTAAATGGTTAGGTAAATATTTAAAGATCCTGTGGCCTTAATGCTCATAAATATTCTTTAAAGTGCTAATTTTATTTGAAAAAAGTGTGCATATGTAATGTGAAAACTTAAAAAAAAGATTTTAAAGATTATTTAATGTCCTCAATAATTTGCAAGGCGTAATCCACTCTAAGTTTCTTTAATAATATTGTAAAAGTTTAGAAGTTTATTCTGTAGCCTCAGTGAGCCTTTTAGTTCGTGCCCGCATTTGTTAGTAACAACAGCCTACGTAACAGTTTCTCCTCTTGTTCCAGTTGGGTGTGTGCTGTCACAGGTCTCTTTCAAGAAGAGAGATTGGGCTAGGTTCCTCAGCTTCTTAAAAAAAAACCTCAATGGCTTTTTATTATACACAAGCTAAAGTTCACGCCGTTGACCATTGCTTGCAAGGACCTTCATAACCTGCTTTAGATTATTATTATGAATTTATTACTCATTTTTATTTTAGGATTTGTGGATCACCACCCCAGTGTTCATATTAGTTCTAGCCATTGGAAGCTTGCTTATTATTAATGAGCTTGTGGTAGACTTTTTTCCTTTTTATCTTTCCTAATAGTCGAGCTCTCCTTTAGGGAATAAATAGGATTAAGATAGTTGGACAGATAGTACCTAATACGTAAGTGGAGAATAAATCTGTACTGTTGCAGAACTGACCATATCTAAGAATACAAGTTGATTATGTGGTAGAATATTTTTAATTATATTGGATAGTAACATTTCTGTAACATGTTTTTATATACTGAGTGAAAAGCACCCACAAGTAAAGCTGTGAAGTTTATTTTCGTTATCCTTAGGCTGACTTCTCCAGTGATGGGGCTCATTTCTTGTTCTCTTTCCCTTTTTCCTTTTCTTTACCAGGTCAGCCTATTTCGCTAGCACACTCTCCAGGCTTTCTGTGTCCCCTTTAAAGAAGAGAGAATTTCCATATGCTGAAAAGCTTACTTGAGCATAAATGTTTGTGTAGATGATACTGGAGAAATTTAGAGTTTAATTGAAATCTCATTACAAAGAAGGGAAAGAAATTGAACCTCAGAAGAATGAGAAGAGTGACTCCAGTTTATGATTTAAGATACTGTGAGAGTGAGGTCTAGAGCCTAGATATGGATATCTAGTCCACCTATACTTCCCACAAAGAGCCCATGTGCCTGCCTGCAGCAGTAGTGTTCTAAAGCTGTTTCTGGTTTTCCAGGTATTTTCAGTTATGTGATAAAGAGCAGTGTCCTTAGTTACAGGAAATCGGGAGAAATAATGGAGAGACAGGGGAGGAGATTCAGGAGGGTTTCTTGAAAACCAGAGTCCATAATAATCATCCTGAAGATGAACTTTACATGCTATGTACCTGACTTGTTAGTGTGTGGCTAGTCTCAGACTCCAGTGCCGTCCCGGCCAGGCCAGCCTGATAATGAATCTCAGAGCAGAGCGTGGAGAGAGGGTAGGGAACAGGAGCTGATAGAGGCCTGCTGGACCAGGGTGCCTGCATAGCTGAGCAAAACTATGGGGAACTGGATTCCGTCTGTGGGTACTTCTTGACAGTTTATAGCCTTGAGCTGCTGTTCACTGTGTTATTTACAAGCATACCAAGAGTTACAAAGGTGTTTGTTTGAAGCCTGTTATTCTTACAGACCTACGAAAAGTCAGAAAGCATATCTCCCAGTGTTTTTGTTTTCGTCTGCAGCCTAGAACTCAGCACTGAATTTTCTAGGAGGTATTCTATCTTTATAGGTTTTTTTTTTCTTAATCACCTACAATATATGTTTGACTAGTTGTTCATGACATGCGTTTCATTTTAAATGTATTTAATTATAATTGAAATTTTAAATGAGAAAGAACTCTATATACTTTTATATTTTACATAATTTAGAGGAAATAAACAGGTAACATGGTCACTGCTTGCTTCCTTTTAAAGCCCTTTCTTCTTCATCTTCATTCATCACATCCTTCTCTCTCAGGCATTATCTCCACTCTGTTCACTTCCTTGCTTATCTTGTAACTGTCTATGAATGTGTACTTAAATAATATCTGTAATCTTGCTTGCTCTTTAACTTTATATAAAATAGAAATATAGTGCATACATCCATCTATAACTTTGCGTTTTGCTTGACAATTTCTAAGATAGATTTATGTTGAAGTGGATAGCTATAGTTTATTTTTCAGTGTTGCTATTATTTCATTGCCAGAACATAGTAAATTTATTTACCCTTTTTATTACTTGTAGACCCTTGGGTATTTGTCAGTTTTTCCTTTTGCTATTAGGAAAATTCTTGTTATTATCTCCTGTTAGAAGTGTGTGTGTAGAAGTAGAATTGTTAGGTTGCAAGATGTGTTCATATTCAGCTTTAATGTCTATAAGCAGAGTAATTAGTACTCTAAAGATGTCTGTGTTCTAATTCCTTGAGTTTGTATGTTACCTTATATACATAGTGGAGGGACTTTACAGTTGAGATCAAGTTAAGGGTTTTGAAATGGGGAGATGATCTAGGATTATCTGGTGGGCCTGGTGTCACACGGGTCCTTTAAAAGGAGAATGTAGGCAGACTTTCCTGCCTGCTAGTTCCCAAATAACCAACACAAAGGCTCAGTATTAATAAATAATAAGTGCTCAGCCAATAGCTCAGGCTTGTTACTATCTAACTCTTAACATTTAAATTAGTCCATATTTCTTATCTGTTCTTTGTCACATTGCTTGGTACCTTTTCTCAGTACAGCATGCCCATCTTGCTTCTCTCTGTGTCTGCTCATAGACCTGACTCTGCCCTTCTTACTCCCAGCATTCTCAGTTTGACTCTCCTGCCTAACCTTATCCTATTCAGTTTATTAAACCAATCAGAGTAACGCATATTCACAGTGCACAGAAGGAGAAGAGAGAAGCAAGAGAGCAGAGAAGGCAATGGGGCAGTGGGATTGGGGCTGGAGTAAGGTATTGTTAGGCTTCAGTTAGTCTGCTAGTTTGAACTCTGCTGGTTCTGTTGTTATAAGGATCAGGAGCCAAGGAAAGCTAGCCAGGAAAGAAGCTGGGAAAGGCAAAGGGCAGATTTCTTCAGAAAGTAGCGATTCCCTGCCAACCCCTCCACTTAGGTCAGTGAGACCTGTGTCAGTCAGATTCTGTCCTGTAGAGCTGTGATACATTTGCCTCATTTGTGTCTTTAAGTTTGTTTCGTTACTGATGTACTAGATTGCTAGAGCTGTAGCAAGAAAGTACTACAAGCTGGCGACTTGAAGACTTTTAATAGCCTTACATTTCTGGAGGCTAGAAGATCAAGATCAAGGTGCCCCCAGGCTTGGTTCCTTCTGAAGACTCTGTAATGTTTTTTTATGACTTGTAAATATCTTTGGATATGCCAAAGATTCTAAAATGGCAAGTACAAAGTATTTCAAGGAGGTCACACAGTAATAATAGAAGATATATAAAGAATTACAATTTGATGTGGCCATTTATGTAATAAAGGTATGAAGTAGGTATCACAAGACATGCAAGAGACAGCCAACCTTATATACAAGTTAGAAAGCCTTCAAGAACTATGCAACAACTGAACTTAAATTTTAAAGGAAGTTTCTTGATGTAATGAAAATAAAAACAAATTAAAATTTTTACCTTTTGTGTTTTTACAAGGAAGTTTAAAAAAAATCTCTTGTTATCACCACTTCATTCTAAATACAAAAATACGTGATCTTTTGAAATCAACCTAGATTCTGAAAAGTTGCTAATCAGTATTAACAACCAAAACAGATATTAAGTTCTCCACCAGAAATAATAACATCAATAGTAAAAAATAATTCAGGAAAATTTTACCTAAGTTTAGAAAAGAGATTTTTATAGTATGAATGATTGTAAAGTGCTTACCACTCCTGTGAACTAAATACTGGGCCCTGTTGTGCAGCTGGAAACTGAAGTGATTAATTTTCCCCAATCACTTAACCTTGTATGTAGAAAATACTATAAGGTGCTAAGTACAATTTCTGGTGTAGAACATGTAGCACAGATAATAAAAACCCAGAGACAGATACTGGGTTCAACCGGAAGATCAGAAAAGCAAAGCAACCAGGCCACCAGAGAGCTCTTACCTCTAAGAAATCCTCAGACTGAAAGAGAACGAGTTCCTATCTCATCTTGGTTTATATTTCTATTTCTGGCATCAAAGGTGTAGGCCACCACCACCTGGATCTGTTTCTGCATTGATCTTGTGTAGCCCAGGGTGTCTTTGAACTCAGAGATCCATCTGCCTCTGGCTCCCAAATCCTGGGATTAAAGGTGTGTGACACCACTGCCTGGCCTCCAGTGGCTTAGTTTTACCTTCTGCTCTTCAGGCAAGCTTCATTTATAAAACATAAGTAAAATATCACCATAAGAACATGCATCTGAGAAATATCCCAGTTCAGGGGGCAGGCCAGATAGCTCAGTCAGCAGTGTTGAGGGGACTGGAAAGATAGTTCAGTCAGTAAAGTTCTTGCTGTACAAACCCAAGTTTGATATCCAGAACCCATTTAAAGAGCCTGATTGTGAATGTGCATGTTTACAATACCATTGCTACAGAGTTGGAGACAGGAGGATCTGTAGGGTCTTCTGCCTATCTCGTCTGATTGATGAGCTCCAGGGTAATGGAATATCATATAATAAAGGAAGTGAATGGTGTTTTTGAAGATGGCACTAGAGGTTGTCCTGTGGCCTTAAAAGCACACACACACACACACACACACACACACACACACCCCTGTAAATATAAACAAGCACAAATTAAACAAACTATTTTTTTTAAATAAACCCCATTGACACAAACTAGAAGTCAAACATTTAAAAAATCTTTTGTAAAAACCTGTAAAACTGCAGTTGTTGAATTGGTATGATAAGAAAATATTAAGACTAGGTGTATAGCTCAGTTGTAGAGCAGTTGCCTTGTCTATTTGAGCCCCTGGCTTTGCTCTCCAGCCCTACCAAAAGCAAAACAAAAACCTTAAGACTTAAGACACCCCCAAATAATCAAAGTGGAAGCCTGTGAGGTTATCAGACATTGAAGTCAACGTTCACTTGAAGAGTTTCTCCCACCTTCAAAGACCTTAGATATTTACTTCTGTCCTACATACTGTGTTAGAATACAAAGCCTAGGCCTGTTGAAAGGAAGGGAACCAGTAGAAAGCCTTACATAAAGCTACTTCCTTTAAAAGTGCTGCTTGTTCTATGGTAAAGGTACATTAATTAAATATAGCCTTCAAGATTGGATTCCTAGTTTGACTTTGGCATAAGGGAGGCAAGAAGGGTTAAATAAATCTCCCCTGAAGATACTTAGATATTATCACTATTATCACAAGAGGGCTTCAATGTGTGTATATGTGTACAAACATATGTATTAATTTTTAAACCTAACTTGAGGTCGAATTTTATAATCAGTTTATGTGCACAGTTTGTTCACAGTAAGTACATTTATGTATTTTGTGGGCATTAACCACCATTTATATATAGAATGATTTACCTTTCCAAACTGAGCAGTATTCTATACCTGCTAAACTAATAACTCTTCATTCCACCCCTTCAAGCCCCCAGCCACCAACTTGTCTCTGATTTGACTACTTTAGGAACTTCATATAAATTGTCAAATAATAGTTGTCCTTTTGTTACTGGTTTATTTCACTGATACATGATTTCAGGGTATATATGTTGCAGCATATCTTAGAATTTTCTCCCTTTATGTGACTAAATAATATTCTAAGTGTATGCCACATTTTTTAAAAAAATCTGTTCATTTGGTTGCTTCCACCTTTTAGCACTTGTGAATAATACGATGTTGTAAGCGTGGATGGTTGAATTTCTGCCATCAGTTCTTTAGGGCATATTCCTAGGAGACTGTTGAATTCTGTCTACTGTACTACAAGCGGCTGCCTTATTTTATATTATTTTCCTGTGTTACTTATTTATATTATTATTTAAAAAAATTTATTCTTTGAATTATAGCCAGGCAGCTAGAATAAGAATAGGTTATCTCATGGGGGTAATGATCCGAGTATCAGGAATGCTAGAGGAAGACCGAAGATGCTTTCAGGAATACAGAGGCCTCAAATTGACAGGAATCAAACAAAATCTTTTTAAAAATTTGTTTTTATTTTATGTGCTTTGGAATTTTGCCTGTATATATGTCTGTGTGAGGATGTCAGATCTCCCGGAACTGGAGTTACTATGGGTTGTGAGCTATTGTGGTGCTGGGAGCTGCACCTGGGTCCTCTGGAAGAGCAGTGTTCTTAACTTATGAGTCATTTCTCCAGCCCCTGACAAAATCTTGATATAACCTCCTAACTACAATAGTCTATTACTTTATTCTCCACGTTTATGAAAAGTGAAGCTTATGGGATGTGTTTGATTTCTTTTTCCTCATTTCTCTTTGTACTTCCTGTTAAACTATTCATGACCTTCTCCCAACAATACAGTATAAATGTCATCTTTCTTAGAGCTGGGCGGTGGTGGCACACGCCTTTAATCCCAGCACTCGGGAGGCAGAGGCAGGCCGGTCTCTGTGAGTTCGAGGCCAGCCTGGTCTATAAGAGCTAGTTTCCAGGACAGGAACCAAAAAGCTATGGAGAAACCCTGTCTCGAAAATTCAAAAAAAAAATTGTCATCTTTCTTTTGCTTGTGTTTTGAGATAGAATCTGGTAGTCTAGCTGGCCTTCAACTTGGTGTTTAGTCAAGGATCATCTTGAATTTCCGGTCCTCTTGCCTCTACCCACGGAGTGCTGGAATTATAGGAAGGCCTATCTTTCTGTGTTTAACAATTTTATGCTTGGAAAATATTAGGCATGGAAAATGCCTAGTTTTGTTCTATACAACTTTTTGCTCTAATAGAGTTAAAAATTTTGAAAAATAGGAAATAAAGTACAGTGAGATAACGAGGTAGTTTGAATACCGAGATGCACATAGGAAGTGGAACATAGTAGTGGACAGAGACACTAAGGCCTGGACTTGAGGAGGTACAGGTGTGTTGCTTTCGAGTGGGGCTGTCAGGGAAAGCCTCTCTGAAGAGGTGGTGTTTTAACCAGCACATGAATGTTGATCAGGAACTGTTATGCTGGGAGGAAGCACTTAACTAGGCAGAAGACTAGCAAGGTAAAGGCCCCATGGTGGGAAATAGCTTGGCATGTTTTGGGGTTAGAAAGACAATTGAGTGGTAGAAGTGGTAAGAGTGGGTCTCGAAATGCCTTGTAGACAATGTTAGTGTTTGCATTTCATTATAATTGGTTTCTAATGAGAAGTCACAGACAGTTGTATGGTATTTATATTTTAGAAAGGCGATCCTGGCTTTCTTATGGGCTGTTGGTAGAGTAGCTATAGAGGAAGTGGAAAGATAAGAGGCTGTTGTAGTTGTCAAGGAGAAATAACAGTGACTTAAACTATCTCAGGTAATTTTTCCTATCTCTATTTACTGATACTTAGATAGAATATTCTTTTAAAATAGTTTGTAGTGTTTATAAATATTGTCAAAATATCTTTACCTAGTATTTTAGTTAGGTATGCAACTGCTGTCATTAGATTTGTGGTTTCTTAAGCTTAGGGAACAAGTCTTATCCTTCTTCCTCATATATTACTATTAGCATTTCAGGTAGCACATAGTCCTAATTTGATGTTTGCACTGGTTAGTTTTTATTGTCAACTTGGCAAAACCTGGGAATGGGGAACCTCAAGCAAGGGATCACTCAAATCAGATTGCCTCTTGGCCATATCTGGGGAAATTACCTTGATTATTGATTGATGTGGGAGAGCCTAGTCCACTGTGAACAGTGCCACCCTGGGCAGGTGGACTTGAGACTGCCTAAGAAAGTTAGCAAAGCTCCAGTAAGCAGTTCTCCATAGGCTTTGCTCTGGATTCTTGCCCCGACTTCTTTCAGGACTTTTACTTGGAAGTATAAGATGAAATAAACACTTTCCTCCTCAAGGTGCTTTTGGTTATGGTGTTTATGACAGCAACAGAAAGCAAATTTGAACAGCATTTAATAAACTCCTACTAAATAAATTCATAGAAGTTACTGTTACCTGAACAGAGGGCTTTCTACAGTTAGTACAGATGATATAAATCAGTAGCTACAGTGACCTAAATTTGGTATGGAATAAACCACACTTCATCTTACTTTATATAGAGAATCGATACACATAGTATATAGCTAAGAAAAACCTACTAATAGCAAACAAACCAGTTTTTTTGTAAGAGATGAAACAAATCAGAAAGATTTAGAAAAATGAAACCTAGAGATTGTTTCATTGCTCTGTTGTTATTCAGGCTGGCCTGGTGTAGCAAGAGCCAAACATACAGTGACTCAGATATGGTGGATGCCTGTTTCTCATGTGGCAGGTCACACATTAAAGGTGTAAGTTCTTTCATGAGTTCTGGCCTTCTAATGTTTTGTTATCTTTAGGGTCTTATCTTCAAAGACTGCTAGCACTGTCAAGAAAATGATGTTAGTGATTCATACAATTTATTTAGGTCCTATAATTAATTTGAAACTCTTGAAATAGTGGTTAGTAGAAGAATTTTTCACTAAAATAATTTGAGATATTCAGAATTTTTTTGACTTTCTGATGCTTTATTTAGGTTTTTGTCATTACTAGTAGGATTGAGCACTTTTTTTAAAATCTTTATTTATTTATTTATTAAAGATTTCTGTCTCTTCCCCAGATATTCAGAATTTTAAGTGCTAAGAAAATATGTACGGGATGCCCCCAAACCCAGAAGTAGGTGGACAGCACAGATTGGAGTTATTGGGTTATTAAATTAAGAAAAAAAAAGAGATTAAGTTGGTAGTACATGGAGGAGGTAAGTGCAGATATGGGAGGAGTTAGGGATAATAGTTGGGGGTGAATATGATCAAAATACATTGTATGAAATTCTCAAAGGATTAATAAAAACACTTATTACATAGAAGATCTAGTCTTTTCCAGTGGTGACTAAAACAGGAAGGTTAAAATGGAATGATCTTTATACCTAATTAAAGATGTAAAAATGACAGTATCTGCTTAACTTAATTTTGTTAAAGTATGCCGTGCCTTTATTAAAATGATTTTTAGAGTGGGGACAGGGGATGGCTCAATGCAATTTTGGACACAGGTTCTGTGACTGGGGCCTATGCCTTAAAACAGCTGATCCTGCCTTAAAAAGGTGGAAAGTGAGAACCTTCCTGAAAGTTTTCCTGTGACATGTAGACCTGTGTGCTTACATACTCATATACAGTAAGTAGGTAGTTAAAAATTAAAAATCCCCAAATGTAAGCTTATTATTTAGTTATGTTGATGTTTTGTAATATACTTTTATTAAATCCACCTGAAATATCTCCCAGACATTCTTTTTGCTAATAGGTATGTAAATGAATAAGTGGGGGGGGGGCTGAACAGTGATGTTTGGTAGATTAAGAGAATTAAAGCGCATTTTAATTTGTGTTTTCAACTTGTGATGTGTTTACTGGAGCATAACTTCATTACACGTCAAAATGTATCTGTACGCAGAAACAGCAGAAGAATATCCAAGACTAGATAGAAGTTCTTGAAGGAACTTTCCAACTTGGTCCATAAATTGAACTATGATGATATTAAGGAGCTATGAAAAAGGCTCTGGAATTCCACTTTGTCTACTTTAATTGGTCTAACAAGCATTTATTTTGCCTCTTCTTTCATTGGTTAGATAGATTTACAATTCAGTTTATTAATATTCAGTTGATTAGTATTTAATCTTAAATTTTGATTCAAAAGGTAAAATCTACACTAATTAGAAGTACTACTCAGCATTTTCTCAAATTGGCCTTTATTAGACAATACAAAACATGTAATTTTTTACTACATATAGTTTAGTATATTAATAAAAATTGATAGGGAACATTTTCCCCCAAATCTACACTCAGAACTTTATCTCTGTGCTGGTAACTGTAAAGTATATGTTTTCATTTTTTTATATGGAAATTGTGGTGTTTCTAGTAAAGAAATTATTATTTTCACTTTTACTTGTTTTTAACCATAGGGAAAACATGAGTGTTTTCAAGAAATTAGATATTTTAAAACTTGTAATTACTTTTTATGTCTCAAACAATCCATTGATACTTTATATATGAACTCTTCAGGAAATCAGAGTTGCATGTTTTTAGGCTTATAGAAAAATGGACACTGAATCCTAGCAACTAAAAGCAAACAGAAATACATCCCTACCTGTGTCTAACTGCTGACACTTCTGTCAGTAGTTTGTCTTGTTTACTTGGGAACTCTTGTTCAGTTGTATCTTTACAGTGACATCTTACAGTGGAGCATGGCTGCATGACTGAATATGTACTCTGTATTGTCTGAGTGTGTTCTGTATACAGACTAAGATAATGTGTACAGGCCCATTTATTGCTACTTGGTATCGATGTTTAATTCTGTTTATTTTTGTTACCAAGAACATATTACTGTTCCTCTTTGCTAGTTAACAATAGGGTATTGATTTCTTCTAGTATGGCATCTTTGTGTAGGGCAATCAGTATGATTCTGGATAAATTACTAAACTAGATCCACGTGGCTGATAGGCTACCTGACTTTAAAAAGTTTTAAGATTTTAGAGGTGTAATAATTTGGGTTTGGCTTGATTAAGGCCTACAATTCAATTGTGCCTCTTTTTTTTTAACGATTATTAATATTATTAACTACTCATTTAAACTTCACATTGAACATTAAACTGAAGTTGAGAGTATTGTAAATATTATGTTTTTTGTATCACTATTAATAAAACCCAGAGACAGATACTGGGTTCAACCTGACGAAGATCAGAAAAGCAAACAGCCAGCCACTGGCTCTATCTCAGTATTAAATGGCGATCCTGCCTCCAGGAATCTCAGAATGAGACTATGTTTTGAGAGATGTCACCTCCGGTTTTACATTCCTCTCTAGAGCTGGGATTAAAGGCATGCACCACTACCTCATGGTTTCTATGGCAAACTAGTGTGGCTACTGGGATTAAAGGTGTATACCTCCACTCTCTAGTCTGTAAGGCTGACCAGTGTGTTTGTTGTTTTAATCTCTGATCTTCAGGCATGCTTTATTTATTAAAATACAAATGAAATATCACTACAGTTTTTATTGTTTATATTTCTTGTCTGAAGAAAGATGCTTAAAAGAAATCCCATACTAGCTCAGAATTGAGAACAATAGAGGGTTATTTATTTATGGGTAGACTCACAAATCAATATCCTCTGCTGGAGCAGAGAACAACAACTGAATCCCGCAGCCAGAAAAGAGGCCTGAGGCACACTTTACACCAGCATAAATAGTATAAGAGGTCACACACAAGTGGGCAGGTAACTTGAAGGCTACTGGCTGTAGGAATTCCTTCAGCCCTTGTCTAGGTAGAAAAGGCCAATAAGATGTTGGAAATAGTGAGGCAAGAGATATGCCTTCTTATTCAGTATGTTTTATTGGCAGCTGTGTGTCCGAAGGGTTTTGGCCTTGGAATTCATGTAGAATGCAAACTTCTTTTTTTATCAGGTTGATAATAGAGTTACTAGATCCTAAAAGGGAAGATTGTTTTGAAACTCACAATTGACATTTAATCATGGGTGAGATTAAAATTTTCAAAAAGTATTTTAATACTGTTATTAATTTGCATTCTTCATGGCATGTAGCATTGGAGTGATGTTTAGGCGGTTTGGGAATTCAGGAAAGGGGAAGTTGAGTTTGGGGTATACATTTCTTTTAGGTGGCATAGATTTATGCTTTTCTCCTGCTATTTCAGACTATACACACAGCTTGCCTTGCCATGGAATATATCACAACAAAGCCACCATAAGTTGAAAATATAAGTTGAAATGCAGTATAGTCAGCATAACCTACCAAACATCATAGCCCACCATTATCAAGCCTTGCTAAATATGCCTAGAATACTACATTATCCCACAGTTGGGTTCAGTGATCTAACTATAAAGCCTATTTTAAGATAAAGTATTGAGTGTCTTATGTAATTGATGGAATATTGTACTGAAGGTGAAAAATACTGGCTATATGAATTCAGGAGACACATCTGGGCATTTGGTAGGCAAGTATCCCAAAACTGCTAATAATTTTATACACAATAGAGCAGCGATTGTTTATATTTGTGATTCTGATGATCGGGAGTTCTAGTTGACTACTGCTGTCCTATGTTGTGTAAGCTTACCTTACAGAACTGTATGTCACCGGCCTGAGTAAAGGTAAAAATTCAGAATTCAAAAGTATGATTTCTCTTGAATTCATTATCATTTCATATCATTAAAAAGTTGATTATTTTATGTTCAACCTTTGTGATTTTATAGTATTTTTATAGAGTGACATCTGGAGACATTTGTGTACCCATTTTGCTGACTCATAGCTAGGATGCAGTGATGAAGGCCATATGTCTAGAGTGGTGAAACTTTTGTCTTCTGCCTGGCACTAGAAGAATGTGGTAGAATCTAAGATTGAAATAAATAGAGCTAGAAGCTCATCTGGGAAAACCTTTTTGGTTTGATACTGTACAAATGAAAGAAACAATTGAGTTTCTTTAAATTTGATAGCAGCATGATATAACCAGCAACAGTTTGAGAATCACAGACTGTATTTTCTAAAATGTAAATAACTCAGTTTTTGAAAAATTGTAATTTTTTTTCGTATAAAAATCTGTGATATTCTTACCATATAAAGAGTGCTCAAAAAAGATATGTAATAAAATCCAATAAAATGTAGAAGCAATAAATAGTAGAAGTGTTTTGAGGGGATTATTGATAAAAAATTCTTTTTATGGATTTTTGTGATACTGTGACTTTTTCTCAGTGTAAATTGGTTTTATACTTTTAATTAATTTTGATTTGTATTCTTTCTCTTGAAGAGATCTCTATGAATTATATGATGCCCAAGTCCAACAAACTGAGAAGCACAAAATCTTAGTTTATAATGAGTCTCTGTCCCACCAGCCAGCTCCCAAATAATTAATTATTAATTAAGAAAGCTTGACCTTTAGCTTAGGCTTATTTTTCAATTAGCTCTTATAATTTAAATCAAGCTATATTTTTATTAACCCATATTTTTAAATTAATCTACATTCTACCATGTGGCTCTGTCCCATTTTGTGTGTCTAACTAGTTCTGCCTCTGGCTGGTGTCCCTCGTGCACCTAGATTCATTCTGAGTTTCCTCTTGCTGCCCAGAAGCCCTACCTATCTCTCCTGCTTAGCCATTGGCCATTTTAGCTCTGTATTAAAGCAGTTAGAAGGTGCCTTAGGTAAAAATACATCTTTACAGTATAAATGAATATTCCGCAACAGTAGTTTACAACAAAAGTGGTTCAAACAAAAGCTGTATGAGTATCTGTTATAGCTGTTTTTATTACTGTCTGCCCAAATGAAAACAACCAATGTCCATAAACTAAAGAGTAAATAATAGCATTATAAATTTATGCCACAGAATATAGAGAATTAAAACTAGTGATAAAATGTTTATAAATTTTATAGGCATCATTTTCAGAAAATAATGGATCTAAAAGATGACAAACCACGCAGTTCAAAATCAGAAAGTGGAAACAATAGAAATTAGAACAGAATCAACAATAATGATTCACAGAGTGAATGAAAATTTCTTCTGAAATGTTAGAAATAGGTATTTCCAGACCGAGGTGGTGACTGTGCAAGTATACGCCCATGAACTATTCATGACTCATATATCTAAAATAAATGCCTTATAATATGTGTGGATGCTCCAATGTGAAAAAAAATACCTCCAATTTGGAGAAAGAAAACAGAAGCTTCAGTCTATAATTTGGAGTATGCATGGTAAGGTGATTATTTAAAGAGGAGTAAATCATCCTCTTCTTTGTTCATACAAGGCATACACAAAATAATGCAGAGTAAAGCCCCAAACGGAGGCCATTAACATTTATTTAGAGTTGTTAGTAAATTGAGAACTCTGTCAATGTGATGTAGACACAACCTTACAAAATTTTATTTAAATTATGCAGTAAAACTATAGTCAGGCGTTAGTAAATATTAAAGACTAGAAAACCAAGGTAAGTAGATGGTGCTTTAATTAAATTTTAAGTGATTTTTATCTTAGTAAACACATTTTTGTTTGCAGAAAACATTTTTCTGAATACACTGACCAGAAGCAATATTTGTATATCCTATCTCACATTCACTACATTTCTAAAATACCACTTTCTATACTTCTCTGTTATCTTACTGTCTCTTATTTTCCTTTTTAACAAATATTAGGTGATAGCACATATGTGTGTGTTCATATATATGCTTATTTTCTATCTCCTCACTAGAATTTGAGTTCTACAGTCAGGGCAGGCTTTGGTGAGGTTGCTCATGACTATCTCCATGACCTAGACCTATGCCTGACAAGTAATGAACAATTCCCAACACCCTCAATTCTGTACCCTTTCCATACAGCTACAAAACTAAGAAAAATAATCTTATGTCATGTTTTTATATTATTTGATTTAAAAACCCAATCAACAAAAGTACGATATATGTATGTATTTTTAAACTTCAAATAATTTCAAAAATTTGGAAACTTAGTTTTAATGTGATTTTACAGTAATGCAGTTAATAGACTCCATTGTTTCATGAAATGGGTCCTTAATATTAACTCTATATATGCACATTTGAAATTATGTAACAGCCTGAGCAATAAGATGGATCAGATATTTATACTGCAAATTCCAAATCAATATATTTTGTGTGTGGGGAGATGTTATTTGTTTGTTTTAGTGCTGGAAATTGATCTCCAAATCTACATATGAGGAAAAATACCCTGTAAACATGTAATTCAAGAAGTTAGGAGGAAACAGTACACTGACAGAAGATAAAGTTTTGTTTTAATAATAATTGTGGTAGCTAGGGAAGAGAGTGGGATTTGATGACTAGGAGTTGCTGGTGACCTTCAATAGTGGATATACATATAGGAGCAAGAAATGATGGCTATGCACTTTTTAAGGAAAGTAGCAGTAGACTCCAAGAACAGTGAAGTCCAGTGATGTCTTTTGTGTGTGTATATTTCAAAGATAGTTAAGTGGACATCCAAATATGGTAAAGAAAACAAAAGATCCCAGTAGCACAGCAGAAAAAAAAATAACCACATTGGTTAAAGTAGAAATATTAGCCAGAACATGGAAGCAAAAGAAATGGGATCAAGATGTAGGGGCAGACAGGACTGGTATCAGTGACTGGTTTAGTCATCACTGTAGGTGGAAGTGTCTGTCCTGCAACAGAAACTTAATAGAAATTATAAATGGTTGGCCAGTATCTGTGGCTTGGTACCTTTTTTTAGTATGGCATATCCATCTTGCTTCTCTTGCACTGGCTCGAGACTCTTGACTCTTCCCTTCTTCTTCCCAGTGTTCTTATTCTGGTTCTCCCATCTAACCTTAAACTGTCCAACTGTTGGTCAGTCAGCTTCTTTATTAAACCAATCACAGTGGCAAGTCCTCACAGAATATACAGGGATTATTCCATAGCACATCACTGTGTCATGATTGTACTATTTTTGTGTGTATGTGTATATATAGTACTACTTGTAATATACTCTGTATAATATTTGATTTGTTTGTATTATTTTTGCTTTCAAGACATTCTTCTTTGAATTTTAAATTTATTTACGTATTTCTCTGTCTCAGTACCGCTGAGTGTATGGAGGTCAGAGATCAATGTTTTGTGTCTTCCTCAGTCACTTTTTCATCTATATATTTATTTTTATTAACCAGTTATCTTCTTTGACAATTTCACACCTTTATACAATGCACATACAGTTAGTCTACCCCTGCCTTCTTTTGTTTCCCTCCCATTCCTGTTACCCTCCACCTCTTTCTTACAAATCTTTTCCCCATACTCATTTAATTTTATTTGTTTTGTGGTTCACAGTTTAACTTAGGTTTGTGTGACTCTCCGTTTAGAACTGTGTGGTATGGCCTAGCATGCTCACTAATAAGTGTAGAGCAGAATGCTATGCCTCCCCATCTCCTGCAATCTGCCAGTTGCCATTAAATCAGCAGCAATAAGGCCCGGTCCATAGCCAGTTGTTAAAATTGTCTAACTTGTGCAGGCTTTTGTCAATGTGCTCCACCTTATGTTTTTGATAGAGTCTCTCACTGAACCTGGAGCTCACCTATTCTACCAGGGTGGCTGGGCAGCAAACCCCAGGGATCCTCCTGTCTGCTTTGTCAGTTCTGGGATTGTGGCCTACTATACTAATATTTATTTGTTTGTTTGTCTGTTTATTTTTTTTTTGTGGGCACCGGGGATCTAAACTCTTCATGCTTGTGTGGCAGGCAGTTACCAGTTGAGTCATCTCTTGCCCCCTCTTCTATTTTAGTTTTTGTCGTTACAATGGCTTACAAGCTTACCAGCAGTGAATAAGGATTCTTTTATTTATATTCTTGATGATTGCCATTATCTCTGGGACAAGATAGAGCCAGAGAATAGTTTTAATTTGCATTTCTCTGATGCACTTCTTTTATTTCAATTTTATGGCAACTTTAAAGAAAAAAGTTAAAGGACTTACACTTGCCAGAATGAAGATATGCCACAGACCAGTAAAAGACAGTCCAACAAAGGCTTTATACAAAGGGTACAAAAGGAGTGTAAAGACCTAATATTAACACATTCAGGACACACAAAGCAATTTAAATCAGAAAATATTTCAAGAGGAATATTTAAATGGAAAACGACTTTACATAAAATGTACTCAAGCATTTCTAACATCATAGACACACAAATTAGAGAAATAAGAAGACACAACCACACCCCATACAGAACACAAACACTTTGCTCAAAGTGTCTATGGATGTAAAGTAACTGGTGCACTCACCTATGTTCATTGGATTAGCCAACTGGTATGACTACAGAAAATTGCAGTTCATCATGTACCTGCCTTTTGACTCTGTAAATGCCATGGTACGTTTATAGCTTTTTGTTTTTCTTTTACTTACTGTTTTACTGTTTCCTTTGTTGGCATTTGCTTTTTTGTTATCACATAACAAATGTTTCATAAATTTTATATTTCACTAGTTTGTACATAGAAATGCAGTGGGTAAGCCATGAACTTGTATCAAAAACTTTACTAAATGAACTTATTCTTTATAGCTTTTTATTTGTAGAGTTTCTTGGTTTTTTTTATGTATTCATGTTGTCTTTTAGTGTGTCTTATTTGTATCCCATCTTAGGACTTTCTCATAATTTTGTCACCTGTTTTCTTGGTTAGAACCTATAGTTTAATGTTGTCTAGAAGCGATGTTATTGAATAACCCACTATTCACTTTAACAGGGGAAAATATTCTGTTTTACCATTGAGATTGGTTCTAGCTGTAAGTGGTTTATGTGTTACTATTGTTGATAATAGATGCCTTTGATCAGATAAGGGACGTTTCTTCCATCTTAGGGTACTGACAGTTGTTTTTTAAATAAAGGAATAGTGAATGTTAAGTCTTTCAGTGCTTTTTCCTGTGTTGATAGAGATAATCCTATGACTTCTCTCCTCTATTTTGTTAATGTGATGAGTTACTTTATTTTTGAATGTTGGATCAAATGTTTGTTTCAAGAGTAAATTCTAGTAGGTTATGTTTTTTATATATTGTTATTTCTTACATTTTATTCTCATTTTTATTTTTTTATCTATGCTCATAATAGATTCTGGCCTGTAATTTTTTTATGTCCAAGTCAGTACTGGTATTTGGATCATGCTGGTCTCATACAGTGATTTAAGTAGTGTGCCCCTCTCTCACTGTGTGTTGCTATGCACAAGACTGATTGCTGCTACTTTAAATTTTTATCATCTTTCCATTTTAACATTGATGCAATAGTTAAAATCGTCCATAGTTTTCTTCTTTACATTTAAGCTTAGAGAGTTTGAGAGCCACTAGACAGAGGCCTCTAATCCTAGCACTAGAGACACTGAGATAGGAGGCTATCAGATCTGAAGCCACCTTGGCTTACATAGGAAGACTGTTGCAAAACCAAACCAAATCAGACTCTAATTCTGCTTTACTTTAAAGCCAGTGTTGCCCAGTGCAGGAGGAAGAAACTGACTGGCTAGATGAGTCTTACGGAATATCAGAAGTTTTCTTTTGAATACTTAACAGGCATCTCTGGAAACTGAGCCAGGCTAAGAGGAATCCTCTTGAGGATTGGGTCTTTTTTTTTGGCTTAGCTGAACTTTGTGATTCTTCGGGCTCTGTTGAATAAAAAGTCCACACATTCCAAGACTGAACAAATGGACTTTATTTTTATTTTTGTGCAAGAAACAAATAGTTACTTGAAATTTACTGGGATTCTCCCTCACCATTGGAATCCACATAGTCTTTGCCACATCACCTTTGTAGAGGTTCAGACATTCCCAAACTTGACTCTTTCTGGTATATGTATATGATAAGATAAAGGAATCAGTTCATCCTGCACTGATAAGCCCATGGGTAAGGGAAGAAGCTCCCTACAATGGAAAGTGAAGCCAGATTCCATCACCAGGGAACCTTTCTTAAAAAAACAAGTTGCAGCTGTGCTTCCTATGGAAGCATCTTTTCCTTTAGTTAAGTGACACAAATCATTTGAAAAGCTGTTCCTTGTTTGTTGATTACTTTTAAAAATCTAGTTTTCAGCCAGTTGACTACTGATGAATTATTCAATAGTTACTTGAAGGTTTTTCTTTAGATTGTATTAGAAATGCTTGGCTCCTGTGTGACTTTCCACCAGGTCTTAATGCTGTTCAGTTACTACAGTTTACACTGTGCCAGTGATACGATCTTATTTGCTTCCTAGGAAAGCCTCACTAAGGTTGTTGCCTCCTATCCAGTTAACCCTAGTAGGAAGTCTGTCTCTCCCTGTAATAACTCCTCATTTTTAAAACATAAAGTCTTGTTTAGGGAAACCCATGAGAATGATATTAACAAAGATGACACTTTTGAATTTAAAAAGTTCTTTATTAAAATCTTAGAATCTGAGCTAGTGAAAGATCATTTGTTTTCTAGAGTTTTTAATATTGCTGTTTCAGTAGGGTAACTTCCCTGACAAATGTAGTATTAAATACTCAAAAATACACGTTTATATTTATTATTAATTTTGCCCATCTCTAGTAATTGTGATACCGTTTAAAGGAGTAGGCATTA
The DNA here is from genome assembly GCF_014885135.2 of Alexandromys fortis. Lineage (NCBI taxonomy): Eukaryota > Metazoa > Chordata > Mammalia > Rodentia > Cricetidae > Alexandromys > Alexandromys fortis. The sequence goes on along the minus strand of NW_026067926.1, from coordinate 11,223,487 downwards.
GGTTGGGTCACCTTACAATGGAATTTTAGGTCTTTCCCCTTCCTTGTAATTTGTATATTAGAGATCATGACTCCTCACTCTTCTGTAGGTCTGATAGGTCACCACGTAGACCCGGATGTTTAGCATTAGAATGAGAAGAATTTCATTTTTTTTGAAATGTTAGTTAATGCTAGTAATCATTTGTGCTGAATGACAAGTTTAGTTTCAGAGGATCAGTACATTGGTATTGAAAACATTTGCTCTGAAAGTTATTTTAGAAATCTGAGTTATAAAAAGTTGATTGATTTTAGTATGACGGTGCTATGAGACAGGGACAATGAGATGCTGCCATCGGCTGGCTATCAGAAATAATAGGAGAGAGAAAGATTTGAATTTTATTACTTATCAGCTGGTATCTGTAATGCTTTGCTTAAAAAATCCCCTGTAATATTATGCTTTAAACAGTTCTGTAGAAAAGGCTTGCCAGTTCCTTCATATTTAAGGAAATTATTTCTCAAAAAACTTTCTGAAAAAAATACAAAATCCAAGTTGAAGTTTTTCTTCTTGATGTTCTCCTTTCTGACATCCAGGCAGTAGGTGTGGGAAGGTGTCTGCAGACAGTAACTACACTTCACTCTCGTCCTGTCTGGATGCCATGGCTGTCCTTTTCTGTAGTTGATCTTGGTTTACTTACTTTGTGGGAACCTGATAGAGAGGGCAAAAGGTCAGTTGGAAGAGAAATGAGATGAAACTGAAACTAAGAGTGCTGAGATGTCCACTAGTCCATTGTGAGTTCCTCCTTGTGTATTTCCCATAGGGGAATTTAGGCTTGGACTGATTGTTTTTTGTTCTTTAGGGTTCCTCAGTTAAAATCAGTTTCATCATCTGTCCCAAATCTGATTTCTGTTTCTAGTTCACTGCTTAGTGATGAAGTAATGATTAATACTTTTAATATTTATTATATAAAGCATACAGAGATTAATTTTCTTTACATATGAGACTTAATCTTCCCACAGATTTTATTTTGTACATTTCAGTGGCAGACTAAGTAGATTGTCTCATCCTGGATATGAATGAGCAAGTTTAACTGTATTTCCTTTTAGCACTTTTGTGTTACATCAGACGATTAATAAATACCTGTTTCTTGGTTATTTTACAGTAAAAATACTTTCAGAAATTTGAATGATTTAAGTGTAAAAGTGATGTTTAATTTTTATAATTTGAGTTTTTCAGATTAGTATACATATATGTCTAAAAGTCAAGCATCACTAAAAGATATAAGATGAAAACTAACAATCCCCTGTTTGGTTCTTCCTTAGCATCTAATCCTGCTCCACAGAAGCAGCCATTTCTAATTCTTTTTTTTTATTTCTTATGTTCCCCCCCCCAAACATACTTAAGTTACAGGTTTTCTACCCACTTCTTTGCTTATTTAATTCCTTTATAGTAATTAAGCCTGAACTCTGGCTAACTCTCCATTTTCTCTTCCAGTTTCTTTCAGTTCAATGAACTCTTTGTGTCTTCTTTAAACTCCTTGGATTTTTTCTTCAACTTTAGTTCTTTTAAAATTCTGGGTCTTGGGGTTTTATCTAGGAATTCTCATTGGTGAACATTTCTGTGGGACTCAATAATTTGTGGGAAGAGGTACTTTCTCGATTTTCTATAATGTTTGTATTTTTGGGTTGAGATGTAGGTGCTCCTTTTGTTCTTTGTGGACTTTTGTTAACTCTGTCTGATAATGGACAGAAGAACTTGGGCAGAACACAGGATGTGGCTCTGAGGTTGGGCCTACAGGTGAAAATAGCTTAGGTGGAGTGATGTCAGTTGGATACAAGGGTCTGCGCTGGTGTGCAGGATGTGCATCCAGGTTTAGAGTTTGAGGTGATCTGGGAGTTGAGGAGGTCATAGATGGGAGGATTAGGCAGATTTACTGTGCTAGGCCCTGAGGAAGGATGTGCGGGATATGAGTGGGCCGAGAGGTTGGTTGCAGCATGGGAGGGAGGGTCCTAGTGGAGGCCCAGAAATTATGGGCAGTGCAGGCAGGGGTGAACAGACTAGGCCAGGCACTGGATGTTGGATTAAGGCTAAACCTGGGGGCTTAGTGAGAGTGCTTGCAAGGAAGCCGTCTTACCTTGCTCGACTCTGGGAAGGTTGTACCTTTTTTTTTTCCAGTGTTTTATATCAAAAATTTTAAATATTTCTGCATTTATATTTTTTTGATTATGAAATACTGTTTACTTATAAAAAATATTCTACTTTTTCTTTAGTAGCCAAGATTACTGTTGGAAAGTAAAGAACCGTTCTGACTTCTCTTTGGAAACTGGAAAGATTTTCTTTACCTTGATAGTCACAAATTTTGTTACGTAATGCCTTGGTAATGTGACTTTTAAGAAATCTTTAAGCTGGTATTTGCTGGGTCTTTTTATTTAGGAGATTGCTATATTTTAATTTGGGGTAATTCCTAGATTAATTTTTAATTTAAGAAGTTTCCCTTTGTTAGTCCGTCTCTTAGATTTTTGTATTATTTTTCCTTTTTTTTTTTTTTTATTTTTCGAGACAGGGTTTCTCCATAGCTTTTTGGGTCCTGTCCTGGAACTTGCTCTTCTAGACCAGGCTGGCCTCAAACTCACTGAGATTCGCCTGCCTCTGTCTCCCACGTGCACCACCACTGCCCGGCTCAGATTTTTGTATTATTTTTCTAGTTGTCTTTTCTTTATTACTTTCTTCCTACTAAATTGGAAAATTATTGTTACTTTAATTTTAATTTCTCAGTATCTTTTTGTTTTTGTGGTGCTTAGGATTGGATCTACGGCTTCATGTAAGCTAAGAAAGTGTTCTATCACTGAGTTATAGTCTAATGCTGTTTGCATTTTTAACATAACGCATTTGTTTCTTGAAGGCAGTGTCGTCTCTAGACACCAACTTTTTTGTGGTGTTAGGGATCAAATTCAGGGTCTTGTTTATGCTAGACAAGCAACATATTTCCCCTTTTTGTGTTACTTGTGTGTTTGCATGTGTGTGGGTATGTCTGTGTGCATGTGGAGGTTAGAAGTTGACAGTGGATGTCTTCCTTGATCATTGTCCACTTTATTTAATGAAGCAGGATCTTTCTTTGAACTTGGATCTCTCTATTTCAGTTAGTCTTCTTAGCCTGTTTGCCTCAGGGATCCTTTGTCTCCACCTCCCAAGTGCCTGAGGATAGCCATGCCCAGTTACCATTTTTGTGGGTGATGGGGATCTGAATTCTAGTTACCAATACTGGCAAGCACTTTATCCTCTAAGTCATCTCCCCTGGCTGCCACATCAGTTTTTGTCTTTGGAAAATTCTTAATAGTTGATTGGCATTTTTCCCCATTTCTTCACATTCTTAAATTCTTTTGCTCATTTGTTCTTTGTATTTTTAGTGGAAACTCTTCAACAGATTCCTGGCGTCTCAAATTTCTTCCTAAGTTACTCTCCTTGGTTAATTTGGTAGGTAAGACAGTGAGTTATAACGTGAGTAGATAGGTGAGCTAGAGAAGAGAGGAAGACAAGAGTGTATGTGTTGAATAGGTTATTTCTTTGGTTAGTGAGGCTCAGTTCTGTTGGAGATCCTCATAGGCTGTCCAGAGCTGTACTGTCCACTACTCATCTAGTAGCGTCATGTGTTTCTACAAATTAAGATTAAATGGACTAAAATGAGAAAGTGAGATTCTTCTCACACTAGACATATATCCAGGGGCTGAGTAGGCACATGTGACTGACTGGTGGCTTGTATTAGAGCACAGAAGGAACGTTCCCATCCTGGTTTAGAAAATACCTCAGTAGTCACAGGAAACAGTGTGCCTCTTGATGGCTAAGAGTGCTCCTGAATATAACTCTTTGACACTTCTGGGCTGCCAGTTCTGTCACTGAACCTCAGGCTGTTGTTTAATACTTAGTGGTGTTAATATTGAGACTCTGTAGCTCTCCTTCACCTCTTGTTCACCCTACTGGGGATTGAACTCAGGCCCTTTTGCCTTCTAGATTAGCACTCTAACAGTGAGATACATTGCTAATTCTCTAGTTCAGTTTTTCCAGAGACCAAAATTAAGATCTTTTGTTAATCTAAGTAACATAGTTCCTTGACTGTGTGTGGAAAAGGACAGTCTTTTATAAGTATGCACATTTTAAACAAAATTGTCCAGATTTTAGGGCAGAGTCTTATTCCAACATCCAGTTAGTATCGCTAAGTTCTGATTCCTTGCAGGCTTCCATGGAGTAATTTTTTTTATTATTATTTTTTTCCCTTTTCCAGAGGCATTTTGGTTTCAGTTAGGTCTGATTTGAAAATCATTACTCTTCACAGCTTAAGAAAAGTTATAATGGATAGTGTTTCAAACATAAAAAAAGCATATGTACAGTTTGTGGACTGCTAGTATAAATCTGACTAGGTCCCAAGATGGCTGAAAAAAGACCAAGAATATTTTGATTAAACTTTAGGGAACTGCCAGCACTCTTTGACATCAAAGCTATATTGTCTTTTTCTTCTATTTTGCTGTTTAGTGAGTAAATATTTCATATCTATTTGCATAAGACATCTTGACCTATTATGTTCTCTTTTTAAAATGTCTTCCTTTATTAAATTTTGATGTCAAAGTAATGCTAGACTTATGAAAAAAGTGTTAGTCTTTCTCTGCTACCTAGAATTGAAATTGGTTGTTCTTGAATGCTTGATTTTAACACCTTTGGATCTGCTTATGTTTTGTGTTTCATATTTTTTCAGTCTGGTTTGATGCTTCATAACATACATTAAAAATAGTCCTTTCAGTTTTAAGGTCTACTGGTTGCCAGGTTTTTTTTTTTTTATATGTTTGAAGATTTCTTTTGTGGGCATGTGTGTACATATGAGGAGGACAGGCTTGTGAGGTTGGTTCTCTTGTTCTTCCTTTATTTAGTTTCTGAGAATCAAACCTAGGTTCATCAGCCTTGCATGGCAGCACTGTCCCTTGAAGCTATATGGCTAGTTCTGGAAACTTAGCTTTTGCTTTTGAATGTTAGTTTAGCTGAGCATAAAATTTTAGGCTATCGCCTCCCTCTCTTTATTTTTCTTCCTCACATCTTTTTTAGTTTTCAAAATTTTATAGATTTTTCCCTTTTTTGTTGTTTGTTTTTGTTTTTAGAAACAGGGTTGCTCTATGTAGTTCTGCTTGTCCTGTAACTTAATGTAGACTTTGAATTTACAGAGATCTGCCTGTCTCCTAGGTACTGGGTTTAAAGGCATGCACCATCACTGCCAATCCAGATTTGTTCCTACTTTGGAAGTTTGGCATAATTACGTAGTTACTTGATATTTAACCTGAAGTTTACTTACCATATGTTTAAGTGGTAATTAATATTTATAATCGGTGTTCTAATTTCCAGTTACATACTACCAATAGTTAGGACAAAATGTACTTAAAATTTCAGGTGTTGTTAATTTTAATAGATGGAATTGACTGCATTTGAAGTGACTATACCTCATTTCTGAAGCATGGTAATTAATGAAAGTACACTGCTGTAATGAATTTGGGGTGGGGATGTAGGTCTCAATTTTCTTTACTGTGCCTAGATAATTCTAAATTGCAAGCAGGGATTAAGAAACAGATAAGCATTGATCATTAACTTCAGTGAATTTAATTACAGATACTGACAGCATGGGTGCACCTGTAAGCATCCACAAAAAAACATAAGCCACACACAAGAAGTACATGTTATCTAATGCCTTTTATGTAAGATTACCAAAAATTAAGGTTTATAGTATCAAGAAGCAAATTGTTGCCTGAGGCTATTGGTTGGTAGAATTAACTGTAGAAATTTTGTTGCTAATAGAAACATACTTTAATTGTGGTAGTGGTTATATAACAATAACATTTCTCAAAAATTATCAAACTATCTGGGCCTAGTTATGAATAGCTGTCAATCATAGTTACTCAGTAAACAGAGGCAGATGATTACAAGTTGAAAACTAGCTTTGGAAGTATAGTGAGACCCTGTCTTAAAAATGAAATTAGAAAGAGTATTGTGGGTAAAGCTCACTGGTCCAGTGCTTCCCATCATAGATTAGGTCCTGGGTTCAATCTCAGATATCACATACTTACAGCTCTCAAACCACACCTTTTAAACAGGTAGAAATTTTGCTTCAAAAATTGATTTTAGGAAAGAAATTACTGGATTGAACAGTCTTATGTTCTTGCCTAAGTAGCATAATATATAAATTTGTGTCTTATAAGAACAGGGTTTTGGGGCTGGAGAGATGGCTCAGAGGTTAAGAGCATTGCCTGCTCTGCCAAAGGTCCTGAGTTCAATTTCCAGCAACCACATGGTGGCTCACAACCATCTGTAATGAGGTCTGGTGCCCTCTTCTGGCCTGCAGGCATACACGCAGACAGAATATTGTATACATAATAAATAAATAAATTTAAAAAAAAGAACAGGATTTTAAGAAAGATTCAATGTATTCTTTTTAACTGTGCATTTGTGTAATCTTTACTTTAAGGTATCTGTAGGAAAGGTCTCTCTACTTTCTGGAATGACCCTTTTAATATGTTCTGAAGGACATTGTGACAAGATGACATTTGTATGTGCTTTGAATGATGAGTAGTCATTCTCTTGAAGGGGCGGGGATGGATTTTCGTCTAGAAATACATCTTAAATGTGGTAAGCTTGGCAGTTAAGTAGATCAAAAGTATACCTGTTGAAAACTATGTACCTCAGAAGCTCTACTTCATCCTTACCTCTATGTCAGCCACCCTGGCATAAACTAGATGATGCTATGGTCCAGATGAGAGTTCAGACCCCAGAAATGGCTGCATGTTCTTCAGCATGCACACGTTTGCTGTGTGTTGGTCTGGTTTTCACCAGTTATTACACTGGGAGTCTGGTAATTAATGCCAACCTGGAAATCAGTAGGATCACATTCTACAAACTCCACGATAGTTTTGGTCTTGATGATGGTAACAGCAGGTTTTTTTGTTTTTGTTTTTTGGTAAGTAATACCATCATGATGTAACAGGTAGAAAAATTTGTGCTTTCTATGGTGAGGGGCATGCCTTTTCACCTTCAGACAGAATGACTTCCAGAGAGCGTTGATGAACTCTGTTCCAAAATGCTATTTTGGTAGGATTTTATTGACAGGAATCACAGGGATGTATATTGTAAAGGATGGTGGATATAGGAACAGGACATCATATTAGTCTGGGAATCTTGCCATTATGACAAAATTCATGATTCTATCAAAATGTTTTTTATTACTATTTTCATTATTTCTTGCAGATGGATGTTTCATCTGAATGCATATTTATGTATTATGCGAATGCTTAGTGCCTTCAGAGGCTAGAAGAGGGCTTTAGATCCCCTGGAACTGGAGTTACGGATAGATGCGAACCACAATGGGGGTGCATAGAATCGAACCTAAGTCCTCTGGAAGAGCACCAGTGCTTTTTGCTGTTGAGCCATCTCTTCAGCTCCAGTTCCATAAGATTTATAGGAAGTCACAAACTGATGTGCCAACCCATTGAGGTTACTATATATCAGGAGCCATGGTATCAAAATTTCTTAACAAATCATAGGTGGCTTTTTTTTTAATCTACCATAAAAGCACAATAACTTCTATTCCTTCAGTTTTACTATTTTGTATCTTTGATCTAATTCAGGTTGACATGATTTTTTAAATTCTCTATTTTATAGGTGGTTGTTCAGTTTTTAATATCAGAGGGATTTTAAATTGTATTTCTGTTCTCTATGGGTTAATTCTATTGAAGTTGCAGGACATGCTCTAAATAATTTGGAAATTCTTGAGGCTTTATTTATGCACAAACATTTGGCTAATTTATGGATATATTCTGTGCACATTGGAAAACAAGATGAATTCTTCATTGTGGGGTATACTATTGTATATTCAATTGTGTGTTTCAGAGTGTTTTGTCTACTTATACTATCAGTTGGAGGGCAGTATCTGTTGATGAATTCTCTTAAGGTTATGCCTTGTTTTTCCATCTTGTTTTGCCAATTTTGAAAATGTTTCAGGTGTTATATGATTTTTAGTTAGCCTCTAAATAGTTCTTCTTCCTAAGATCTTAATCCATTATTATCCTAACTAATCATCTCTCTGATTGTTTTAAAAGTATGACTATTGTCAGGCCAGTAAGATGGCTCAGTGAATAGGTGTCTACCACGAAGCCTTTTGATTCCAAGAATCCATGTGACAGAAGGAGAGAGCCATCTCCTACAAGTTTTCCTCTGACTTACATACATGTACCATAGCACACGAACCTATAACCATACAATGCACACATGTAACACATAAGTAAATGTAAAAGACATGACCTTTCCCTAACTGTAGCTAGCAGGAACATTATTCTACTGTAAACTTCTGCAGTGAAATAGAAATTGCCATTTTAGTTTTAATGGTAGAATGCCTAGATCCATTTACTATAGTAACGTCAATAATTAAATTTTTTGGAGGTATGGTTTAGAAATGTTTTAGAAGTTTTTATTACTATTTGTATCATTCCTGAAATGTAGAATATAAAATTAAACACTCTAAATATATGAACATTAAAATTTGAAACCAACCTTTCTTTCTTTCTTTCTTTCTTTCTTTCTTTCTTTCTTTCTTTCTTTCTTTCTTTTAACTAGTCATCAAAATAATATTTTTAAATGTCTATATGTGTAATACGAACTCAGAATTTTATGTGCTCTTTAATTTTTCTTAAAAGTATACTTTTAAGATTCATGCCATTTCGCCCTCTCTGGAAATTTTCTAGTTTGTTTAATGTTTATATTTCTGGTTGGTTTGTTAAAAATAACTTTCATGATGATGATTGTCATAGCTCATAATGAGTGCTTTGGCCACAGTCCATGCTAATTACTTTAGATACATTTTCCTGGATACATCTCATCTATTGCCTAGCACTGTAGCACTTTAGGTGCTGGAGCAGGGGAGGGTTGGGCAGGTCTCAAGGAGCCAGTTCTTTCAAATTTCTTTAAGCCATACACTGGTACCAGCAAAACAAAGCAAAACATGTTTCACATTGCTTATGGTCCTTATCTTGATGTTCCATTGCTTGGAGCCAGACTGCCTGAGTAGAACCTTGGCTACACTTTTTAGCTGGAGAAATTGGGCTAGTCACTTAACCTTTGTTTATTCACCTGTAATTTGAAGTTAAAAATAATATTTACATTATGATGGTTATATAAATTAAAATATTTAAAGTCTTTGGGCAGTGTTTACTACCTGGAGGATGCTTTGCAGAAATCAGCTTTAAGTTGTTTCAATTTTAGTCTGTTTTAATCTGTGCTATTTCCATTTTTGTACCTTTTTTTTTTTTTTCCGAGACAGGGTTCCTCTGTGGTTTTGGAGCCTGTCCTGGAACTAGCTCTATCGCCTCTCTAGTGTTAGTTATGCTTTTCTGACATATAGGTAAATCAGTTATAATTTTGGATTATATGCCATAGTTAATATGGAAGTGTGTTACTTGAGTGACTTCCAGAGTATCAGAATGAAATATGGTTTCTCATATCTAGAAATTCCCTGAAAGAGCGCAGTCTTTTTGGGAAATCTCAGCAACCAAGAGTTGGAGAGCCAGAGGACATAGAGTTGCGGACCAGTCTCTGCCACACATTGAGTACAAGGCTAGACTGAGCTACACAGTGAAACCCTATTTAAGTTTTGTTGTTCTGAGAAAGGATCTCATGATTTAGTCCAATCTAGATTTGAACTCATTATGTAGTCCAGGCTGGCTTCCCATTTACAATCTTCTCATTTTAACTTAATGAGTGTTTGGATTATGAGATTACAAACTTGTTCACCACACCTGGCTTTCTAACACACATACCCCCCTCCCACTTTTTCTTTTTTGCCTGGGCTGAGGATTCAGTTTAGATTGTTTTGTATTATGAATACCCCTTTCAACCACTGAGCTTTACCTCAGCCCTGTGAACTTAGTTGTTAAGAAATGTCTGTGTCCTAAATTACAATAAAAGTTTTTTATTTAAATGTTTGAGATTAAAGGAGATTGAAGAGAATAACTGTCATAACCATTTCTTGACTGGATCCTTTAAAAGCACACAAAAAATGTTATTGGGTTAGGACAACATTGGACTTGGACTGTGTATCAGTTAGGGTTCTTTAGAGTAACAACTTATAGAATGAATTTCCCTGTATATATGGAAAGGGGATTTATTAGAATGACTTACAAGCTGTGGTCTGGATGGATAGATAGGTAGTTTGATCACACACACTGAACAGTTTAGGGTGAAAGGTCACGATATAAGCAGATATAAAGACCTCTACATATAGAGAAATTTATATAAATAGGTCCATATGTATAGAGTTCTATAAATAAACAGATTTCTGTCTTTCTAACACACAACACACACAAATTGGTTCTGTATTATTTCTTCTTCTTCTTTTTCTTCTTCTTTTTCTTCTTCTTCTTCTTCTTCCTCTTCCTCTTCCTCTTCCTCTTCCTCTTCCTCTTCCTCTTCCTCTTCTTCTTCTTCTTCTTCTTCTTCTTCTTCTTCTTCTTCTTCTTCTTCTTCTTCTTTTAAGAAACTTTAGTATAAAGTGACCAGAAAAGTATAATGGAGTATATAGAATTTAAACCAGATTCTGAACTATTGTATAAGTAGGATTTCTTCAAGATGTCGAAAAACACTTCAGGTGGTAGTAGTAGTAGATGATGAAAACAATTCTAGTCAGCATAATTTGGTTAGACTTCAGGATGTTTCTATGACTGTATATAAATAGCCTTTTGGAGGAAGGTAGGAGGAGAATACCAGAATTGCCCCAGATCTGGTTCGGGCTGGATAGCGGCAGTGGTGGAGAGATAGACTGAATACTAAAGAGAGAGGTAGACGAGAAGGCTCTGTCAAGGATGGAAAAGGGATTTTGGTTTGTCTATCTGGATGTGTGGTAACATTAATCAAGACAGAACATCAGGAAGAGGACAAGTTTAGTAGTAATGGTCATTTACTAGTTAGCACATGCTGAATTGAGATACCTTTGAAGCATTCAAGTTGAAATATTGAGAAGTACTAATATGTTGGGTTGTAAACTCTAGGTTGTTGATAAAAATGTTCAAAAATATGTAAATAGAGATAGTAATGAAGTAAAGGATAAGAATGCCTTATGACAGGGGTTCAGAAAAAAGACTTTTGAAGTTAGGGAACTTGTGTACTGACTGACTGAAAAGACTGTTGCTTGCAAAGGAGATAGTAGGCTAATTCTTCACTATTCTCACATCAATTTGTCAACACAAAACATAGCTCTTGATCCAAAGGGAGTAAGAGGCTGTGTACTTTGAGCCAGAATGTGGGCTTCTGTGTCCCCAAAACTTGGATTTAAGTTGCCCCGAGTTCCAAAATATATGTTAGAAGAGGGTACACAAACTTTTATAATCACAGAACAAAGGGAAGTCATAAATCAATGCACTTACCAAATATATTGATGGGGATATCAGGCACATTATAGAGGGTCAGGAATTTTTTTTTGATGAAGCAACAATTTATTTTACCTTTTTTTCTTAAATGAACTTAATGTATTTTATATAGTAAGCATGCATTTGTAAAGAGAAAAACAAAATTTCTACATTTAATAATTTTCATTAAATTTTAAAATTTATTCTTTGACAATTTAATGTATCTATATATTTTGGTTAAGTTCACTTTTTTCTCCTTTTTAATTGCTTTATAAATAATACCATTCAAAATTTTCACCTCCTCCCCTCTTCCTATGTCCCTCCCCCTCCCCCTTCCCCCTTCCTCTTCCCCTTCCAGTCCTAAGAGAAGGCAGGGTACCCTGCCCTGTGGGAAGTCCAAGGCCCTCCCCGCTCCATCCAGGCCTAGGAAGAAGTGCATCCAAACAGACTAGGATCCCAAAAAGCCAGTACATACAGTAGAATCAAATCCCAGTGCCATTATCATTGGCTTCTCAGTCAGCCCCCATTGTCAGCCACATTCAGAGAGTCCGATTTGATTACATGCTCGTTCAGTCCCAGTCCAGCCGGCCTTAGTGAGCTCCCATTAGATCAGTCACTCCGTCTCAGTGGGTGGACGAATAGTTTATGATCCTAGAGAAGCTAAATAATAAGGTGAACCCAGAGAAAAACATATATAGATCCTTCTGGAAATTGGAAGCAGACAAGATTGTGGGCAGAAGTTGGAGCATGGGGGCGGGGGTGGGATGAAGGGAAGGGGAGAGGGGGAGATTGGGGAGAGCTTGGGGAAATGGGATGTTTGAGATGGAGGCCGGGTGGATATGGGAGCAGGGAAGAAGATATCTTAATTAAGGGAGTCATTTTAGGGTTGGCAAGAGACTTGGCTCTAGAGGGGTTCCCAGGTGTCTAAGGGGATGTCCCCAGCCAGGTCCTTGGGCAACAGAGGAGAAGGTGCCTGAACTGGCCTCGTCCTATAGCCACACTGATGAATACCTTGCATATTACCATAGAACCTTCATCTGGTGTTGGATGGAGATAGAGACAGAGACCTACATTGGACCACTGGACTGAGCCCCCAATGTCCAGATGAAGAACAGAAGGAGGGAGAAGATGAGCAAGGAAGACGGGAAATTTCTTCTGTAGGTTTTAGATACAACAGCATTCTTAGCTTTTGGATTGGTGGAAGCTTATCATTTGCCAAAAGCTTTGCCTGATTAATAGCAACAACGTGTTAGCTCAGATACGGAAGTTGGTAGTAAATGGGAGTTAAGGAGTTAAAGATAGTCCAAGGTTATTTTGCCCCTTGATCTGCAGCATTCTGTTTCTCTCCAGTCATGAATTTCTGTGAATTTCAGTGTGAAGAATTTCATACAGGTGTAACTTTTCCCCGAAACTCAAGTTCCACACATAAACCTGCACTGTAGTGAACAAAAAATAACTCACTTAGATGGGCATGAGTGCTAAAAGGAAATATAAGAGAGTTGTGTGGTAGTTAGAGGGGGAGATTGGAAGAGAAATGAGGCCTTTAGGACAACTGACAACTTCATTTTAGCCATACTACTTTTGAGATGTCTGATAATCTAAGTGACTAGTAATGTATTCTTCCATTTCTCCTCCACCCTCTTGCTTCCTTCCCATCTCCATAATCCTCCCTTCTCCCTGTAAGTCTTTGCCCTCATTCATGTCTTTTATTTTTTTGATTCATCTAGTTAAACAGAGCTATCATTTTGACCATAAGTTTGGAACTATTTGATGTAGCCTGGTAGGCTCATCAGTGCTAGACAAATGGTGGCAATGACTCCCCTTCTCCCAGAATTTGACAGTAAGTCATAGTTCAGCAGTGAGAGTAGATCCCTTAATGTTCCTTCTTTACCCATATCTAATTTCTTATGGAATCCCAGTGCAGTCAATTTCAGTTGCTGAGTTCATGATTGCAATTGTTGTACTTTGCCCAGGAGATAGTGTTTTGCAGTTCTTTCCTCTATCTTTTGGCTCTTATTTGACTCCTCAGTGTTTCCTTAGCTGTAAATTGATGGCATAAATTTCTTATTTAGGACTGAGCAGTCATTGCCACTTATTCTCCAGTACCTTGAGTAGCCGTGGGTCTCAGAATTCAACACTGTTTACTAGAAAGAGGGGCTTCTCTGATTATGTCTGGGAGTAAAATTTTTTGTGAATATAAACATATATATTGAGAAAGCAATTTGATGCTATGTTATGTTAGCCTAAGTCAGCATTAAGTTCTCCCTGAAGGCCATGACCTTTTTTCAACCATGGAGCTTTTTTTTTTAATTTTATTTAAAATTTAAAATTTATTTATTCATGGTCCAGGCAGAGATTGCCTTCAATGGAGATGACCTCAATCCAGTCAGAGGGTGACTGGTCCCCTTATGCCAGTATTACTCACGTACTCTGCTGTGAGTACTACAAACCATAGCACCAACCTGTCTACTCTATTTTTAACATATGTACGAACTTGATTAATCTGATTATATGTACTATCTCTTTAGTCCATGCTACTGTTTCCTCTTACCTAGACAATTGGAACCTCTTCCCTTTAATATTAATATCATCTTCTTGTAATCTGATCACACATGACAGCCAGAGTAATCTTTTAAAAATTAAATCTTACCATTTCACTTTTTTAATCAACTCTTTCAGTTTTCTGTAAAATCTAAATACCTACAGTGCTCTTACAAATCTTAGGCCACTTTCATGACTTCATGTTGGAGTGCTCTTTCATTCACTCGTCAGGACTCTATGCTGTTCCTTCCAGTATCAGTATTATTCCTGGTTTCAGGCCAGCTGCATTTGCTATTTCTCACTTAGAATGTTCTTCGTATTATCACAGTACTTGCTTCTTCCTTAAATAGCAGTTGGCTTAAATGTGACCTTATGAGAGAGGTTTTCCTTGAGCTTCCTTTGTATACAAGCATTTCTCCCTCTCTTTTTATTTTAAACTTATTTATTTTACATCCCAACCACAGTTTCCCCTCCTTCCTCTTCTCCCAGCCTCCCTCCCCCATCCACTCCTCTGTTTCTATTCAGAAAAAGGCAGGCCTATCATGGATATCAGCAAAACTGTGGCATATCAAGTTGCACTAAGACTAAGCACCTCCCCTTGTATTAAGGCTGGAAAAGGGATAAGTATGAGGAATAGGGACCCAAAAGCCAGCAAAGGAGTCAGAGACAGCCCCTGGTCCCACTGGTAGGAGTCCCACAAGAAGGACAAGTTACACAACTGTCACTTATATGCAGAGCACCTAGGTCAGTCCCATGCAGGCTCCCTGGTTTAGTTTAGTCTCTGTGAGCCTCATAAGCCAAGGTTAGTTGAATCTGTGTGTTAGTTGAGTTTCTTCTTCTTTTTCCCTCTCTCTCATTTTTTCATTTGACTTATTTACTGATTAATGGGGAGTTTTACATCATACACCTCAATTCTGCTCACATCCTGGTTCCCCTATATCCTCCCCTCACCCCTGCGGGACCTCCCAAAAGAAAACAAAATAAATAGGTAAACAAGAACAACAAAAACCTTTCTGCTTCTCCTTCTTTCCTGCCTCTCCAGTACCTCTTTATCCTGGTGGCATTGGGGGCTTTATTAGTAGATGTTCAAGGCCTCTGGTTTCTGGTCCACCACCATCACTGGATCCTCAATGGAGCTCCTCTGGAGTATCCTGTGGCAGCCACAACTCTTAGAGAACCTGCAGGTTTTATTCCACAGGACCTGCTCCATCAGGTCCTAGATGGGGCAGATGTTAGGGTGGGTCAACCCCAGACCCAGCTGTGGGCCTGGGTGGTGTGGTAACTGAGCTGGTCAGGCCATGATGTCTTCGATGCTTCTGGCTCCTACAATTCTTCCTCTCTCTTTGATTGGATTCCCTGGACTCGGCCTAATGTTTGACTATGGGTCTTTGCATCTGTTTCCATCAGTTTAAAGCTTTTTTTTTTTTTTTTTTTAAAAACCCTGCCTATCATTTTATATTTTTTGAATCCATCTTTTAAAAAATATGCTTTTTATTGTACCTTATTATTTTTCTTTCCCTTTATCATGCAAAGATTTTTGTCTTTATTTTTTTTCTGCCTGGTAGCCTGGAATAAAGCCCAGTACCATAATGAATATTTGCTGTATGAATATATATCTGTAACACAGAAGAGCTTTCAGACTTGAAATGTAAATTTGATAGTCAATAGCCTAGAGATGGATCTTAAAACCATATGCTTAGATGAAGTTGTAAAGGGAGAGTGTATACAGAGCACAAAAGGGGACTCAGATTTACGTCTTAGGCCGTCACGCCATTGTAAATCTGAGGAAGAGGACTTGAGAAGAGGGAAAACAAGGAGAGAGATCACTGAAACTGAAGAGGAAAAGATTTGAGGATACAATTAGATTGAATAATGTTGAAGAGATGATACAGAGGTGGTTTTTAATTGCTGTTGGATTTGACAAGGTGAAGACTGTTTTGTCCTTTAAGAATATACCTTGGCAGAGTGGTTAGGAAATATATCAGATAAAAGCAGACAGAATAGTGACTGGGAGGAGGAGGAAGAGAGGATTCTTCAGAGAAGTTTAGCTGCTAAAGGGAATGACACAGAATTGAGTGCTTGCTGATGGAGGAGGAAATGGACTCAAGAGAGGCTTTTTGTATTCTCTAGAGTGCTACTGAACTTGGGATGCATCTATCCTTGCTGTCTCCTCTTCAATTGAAGTTTCTCACTCGTCAGTTAATTGGAAGATTGATTCTGAATTCCTTTGTGCAAGAATGAAAGATTAACTTCTTTTTCAAACTTTCTGTTTACTAAAGTTCTTCTATTTTGTAAAAGTCCTAAGTAAATGGTTCTTGTTTCTTTGCATGATAATTCTTTATTGAAGCTTCTACTTTTCTTGCTGGTTTTATTTTATTATGTTGTATAGTTGTAGGAGAACATTTCAGGTGATAATTGTAATTAGATAGCATGTAGTGACATTTACTATGTATGTGGTGGAGCTATTTGAAAAGGCATGTTTAAGATTTTTCTATTTGTGTGACACACACACACACACACACACACGCCACCGGGCATGTGGTGCAACGGTATACATATGGAAGTCAGAAGACAACTTTCATGTTTTTCTCCTTTCACCTTGTTTCTGAAGCAACGTCTCTCATATTGTTTCTGTCGTGCAGTGTACTCCAGACTAGATGGTCCAGCAGCTTCCAAGTGATTTGTTTTGCTTTTCACCTCCCTTCCTGTGCTGGCATTATTGCAGCTGCCCTTTAACTTAGGTTCAGAGGACTGAACTCAGGTCATTAGACTTAATGGCATTTTTACCACGTTTACTGATCCTTCTTGCTGATCCCTGGTTTTTAAATTTTAACATTGAAAGTCACATGAAAGGCAAGTATGGTTAATAACCTCAACAGAGAATCTATGGACCTGAGAAAGCTACCTGTGTGATTGCATAGCTTTTCTTCTCAGCCACCTTACTTATTGGACTCTGCATTTACAAAGCAAATGTTTTATCTTGTAATTATGTTAAATACATATCTCTTTGATGAGTTATTCCAACAGCTAATTCCATGTTTTTAGTATTGGATAGTTTGTAACCATTTTTGAAATTATCAAATTCTAGAAGTAGATGGGACCTTTAATAAAATAATAATGCAAGTAAATTTACTAATCAGGTAGACTTGTTTGTTAATCTGCTTTCTCTTCATGTTGTTATTTACTTTGATAGCTCTGAACTTGAGTTTTAAATATATTTTTGCTTATAACAATGAGCAGCATTTGTTTCTTCTTTTTTTTATTGAGAATAAGAAAAAAAAGTTTCCGCCTCCTCCCAGCCTCCCATTTCCCTCCCC